>NC_138551.1:54773597-55211097 GCF_964273705.1 Natrix helvetica | reverse complement strand
TGGTCATTCCATAATTATTATTATTTTGTTTGGTTTTATGCCAATGGTAATCAAATGGACACACTGTAAGATACATTTAAGAATTTAGCCAACAACATTTAAATTTCATTTCTGACTCCCTTTGATCATACAGAAATTTATTAAGACCTCTTGTTTTCATGCTTTAACTATGAAAAAAAGCTAACAACTTTATGATTTCCACCTTCAGCAAGGTAGAAACTAACAACTTGATTTACATCTTCAATGAACAAGCTGAAATATTTTTACCCACTCCTCTGCCACTTTTATTTGGCATAGTCAATATTCAAAGATGCAGCAGCTGATATGATATTAGGGTGTAAGAAAAGTATTGCTGATTTGAATTTTATGAAGGTGATATCAATCTTTCATTTCATAAACTTCAGCTCTGGTATTGTCCTAAAAGAGAGCTTCAAATCATTTAAGGTGACACAGTCAAGAATACAAATAAAATAAAGAAAGATAGAGCAGGCAAATGTCAAAACCTGAATAATACTTTTACTGTGCTCCCTAGCACTAAGAGGAGTATAAGATTATGCAGTAGTTGTTATTGAAAAATAACATGAAGTAATACTCCTAGATGTATCAGAGGAATTTACTGTGTCAAAAGAATGGAGACAGATCTTCCTTTATTATTTTATTGAGTGATCTCTAGTTACCATTCACCTTACTGATAGAAGGTATATGGCAATAAATGAAGAGAGGGAAGTTTGGGCGAATTCATCTTATTTTCAGTTTTCCATCTTCCATCTATATTAGTTTTTTATAGGGCTATCTAGCTACTTTTGAAAAGAAAATCTCCTGAGGCAAATTTCAGAATGGCAAGCATGGATTATTCAACATTGGTGTAGCCTGTTCACCTTCAAAGTGGAAACAATCTTCCCACTATTGATGAAGGAAGGAAGGAAAGGAAGGAAGGAATTTAGGGATCTACTAAGAGGTTTATATACTATTAAAAGGTAGTGCATATGCTTAAAAACTGTATGAAAATAATGATTCAGATTTTATGTGAATTTGTACACAGAAAGCTATCTATTTAAGGTTCCTTGTCTTTTGCAGCTGTCATTTGATATTGAAAAAAAACCCTAAGGGAAGGCACTTATTAAATTTAAAGTCTCTCTTAAATTGTTTCTTCTGAATTGTTTTCTAAGACCAAACAATTTTCCTAGCGGTTTCCTTCTTTCCTTCATAAAAATTGATTTAACATAATTTTTTAAGTGAAAGAAATGGTGAGGAAACATGAGAAGGTTATCCATCAGTCCTTCATAATTTGTTTTTTGTGAGTAAGGCTCAGCAATTACACAGTAAATGTTCTATGCATACACAATAACAATAAAACTCAACATTAGTGGCAGAGTAAAAGATAAAATATGATTACAGTTTTGTGATGTAGATTTTTTTTTTGGTAGTATTTTAATATTTGCACTCCAATTCCGGCTCACTTCATCTTAATTTCTGAGGTAATTAGTTTTTCCCTTTTCTCTGTGTGTCATATATTTTTATTTATGTTATATCTATGTGTTGTGGCCCAGCCGTTGCTGTTGCCGCTGCCACCAGACTCCGACAGCGAGGTGTCCTCTGAGTCGGCTCAAGAGGAGGTGGGGGACCCTGGACAGGGTTCCGACGCTGAGCAGGGCGCAGAGAGGCTGGTTGGCCACCAGAGGGCGCCTGAGGCATGGAGCAATGGTGAAAGCCAAAGGAAGGGGGCTCCTGATGTCAAGCCTTGGAGCAGTGGGGAGGAGTCACAGGACAGTGAGTCAGACATCAGCAGTGAGCTATTAGATGCTCCTTACCGACGTGCTACCCGGCGTAAGGAGCAATTGAGCAATTACAGGAGGTAATGGCTCTCAGCTGCTGATCATTAGACTCCTCTCCAGACTATAAAGGGACTGCTTGTGGACACACCCTTTGCAGGAATCAACTGATCATTGGAGTTGGAGAAGCTCCGATCTGTGTCGTACTTTGGCAGGCTGGATTGCTGCCAAAGGGTTTACCTGGATTGCTGTCAATCTGTTCCCTGGACCTTGGCAGGCAGGAGTGCTGCTAAGGTGATTATCTGGAGCTTGGTAGCTGGATTGCTGCCAAGGGGTGTCGCTGTAGCTGGATTGCTGCCCAGAGTGCTATCTTGACCTTGGCAGGCTGGATTGCTACCAAGGTGGAACCTGTATGTCAATAAACATCTTTGAAGAGACTTTGTGTCGGAGTGTCTTGGTATGCAAGAGGAGGGGGTCAGAACATCTATGTATAACATTCTGTTCAGTGATTGTAATAAACAATAATGATCATATTTTGTTCAGTTTGAGATTGGGGCTTTTCTGGAATTTTGAAAATCAGTGCAGAAAGTTGTCATTGTTATATAGAATAACCATGTCTTAGGGCAATGCACAATTTGTACATGATTCGAAAGACGTGTTTCATGTCTAAAGTTAGCCCAGCAGCCTGAAAAAGTAAGATTCTTTTAAAATGCTGTAATTAAAGTTAAGGCAACCTTTTTTAAAGACTAAAGACTGAAAGAGTCAAGGCAACCGAATAGATGAACAGGTGAGATGTAGTAGGCTTGCTCTGCTGCCAGTCTTTCTTTTCCCAAAATAATTTGCAAATGTGTCTACCAAAGTGGAAGGAAAGAGATGAGAAGAGAAAAGATTTTAAATATAGTCATAATATTCTTTCTGTCTGAAAAAGCTATTTGGAGCAGCCACCATCAAACTTATGTCCTCCAGATGTATTAGACTGTAATGCTCAAAATTCCTGGGCAGTATTACCTAATAATCTAGCTCAAAACATGACAATTATGATTTTAAAAAATCACCATCCTTCTCTGCCGCTAGCTAGAGATGAAGGTGTTTTAAATTCAAGGAAACATTGTCAGCAAATGAAATTGATTGAGGAGAGTCCAGAAGGAATGTAATTACCCAGGTTGGAATTTGCTCAGGGCAAGAGGGCAACTCTCCCTCCCACCCTTTACTTGAGTTGAATATCTCATTTGGAAAGGTGGCACCTGCATAAGTGGTTGCTTGATGAAGTAATCAAGGTGCTGAGGAGTTAATTGGACAATCTGCCAGCAAAGTCTGTGCATGCTAACTTTTAATAGGTTCTACTGTGAAAGGGATGATGTGCTGAGATCAGACAAGCGGCAGCAAAATAGTTAAAGTGGTCTCAAATCCTGGAATAGCTTTCATTGCAAATATTTTTAACAGAATTGAAATGCATATGCAATGAGAATATTTGGGTCAGTAAGAGTAAGTAATCCCACCTTTAGTTAATAATATCTTTCAACAGGGTCTGGTCAAATGGGGTGGAGATCCAGAAGAAAAATCTTTCGGCGATAAATAATTGTTGCCTAGTTGAAATTTATATCCTTATGGACATAATTAGAGTTGATATAATCCACAGATTTCAGCCTGCCCTGTCCAGAGTGCCTATAGAACTGTAAGTATGTGTGTGATAAATATAGGTAGCTAGAGAAAGAAATAGAGACAGAGAGATATATAGATATAGATGATAGAGAGGTAGCGATATTGTTATATACTGACAACAATAGGTGGAGAATGGAAAAGAGTAAGAGATTTGTGAACCACTGATTCATTTCAGTAGTTTCATTTTAGAGACCTATAGAGCTAATTAATGTGGGCTTGATAATTAATGACATATATATTTCCTGCCTGTGTTTTCTCCAAGAAGCAAAGGAAAAGACATTTCTTATAGAAAACTTTATTATGACTATATTTTCCTGCCCACCACTTTGTTTCCACACTACAATCTGGTTACAATGGATTATCACATGATAATCTACAGCCCAATCCTGAGTGTAACCTTTCAGTACTTCAGACAGGTAATAGAGCCAAAGGACATGCAAATTTGTGTTCCCTCCAAGGTTAATAAAGCAGTTCTATGACAGCAAGATAGGTGCCATATAAATTTTAAAAATATATACATGCATACCCCAGAGATACTGTAGACAGTGAATCTATATATACTCATAGCAAAGCAACAATGACAATACTTTCCACACCATATGAATAATTCCTTCTAATTTGCTGGTTGCTTTTTCTTTAGCATTATGAAATTAAGGATGAAATCAGCTGAAAACCAATGCATTGTGATAGCAGGATTCACTGCACCTAATCATATCTGATAGGCATATGTGTATGTTGCCAAGGCAACAATGAAACACACACATTTTATTACAAGTATAGAAGCATGAAAAATAATAACAAACCAAGGAATTGTGGGATAGAATTAAAAGCATCCACCAGAAGGAATTTTCAAGAGAGTTAAAAGCATCAATCTGGACTTAAAATGTTTTAAGTTCCCAGAAACTTCCTAATTAGTGAAATCTTTGTGGCATGAAGAATTACTTTGGACCAGCAGTTTTAAGCTTCTCCAAAGTTACTGAGGCACACTTAATTTTAACTAGAAGTATTAGAGAATTGATGCGTATTTAACAGGTAACAGGATCATTCATATTAGAACAGGGCTCCCGGCCTGCGGGCTGAATGCGTAACACACTGGCCACGCTCATGCCTGGCTTAGCGAAGGGGGGGGGAAGTCCCAATACATCACATGATGCCGCTGTGATGATGTGAGTTTGACACCCCTGTATTAGAACAAGTTTGTATTTTCTTAAAATAGTCTACACTTGCTTCAGGATCTTTTCGTTCCTTCTCCACCCACACCCCACTCCCCATTGCCCAACTTCTATTACAATCTTGGCTGCTACAAAACCTCAACTTCTTTAATGCACATTCAGCCCATTATTTCATGCCTTGCATTACAGAGCCTGATAAATATGTGGGCTTGGAAGAAGAAAGCAGAATCTGATTTATTGATATGAGGCTCTGGCAGACAAATATCTAAAATATAGAGACAAATATTTGGAGCAACAGGTAAGATCCAAAGTTAGGCACTAGAGATTTGCATTGTTTTCATCTGAAGCGAAGCTTTCTATTATGACAATTTTCCTTGCAGGAGTAGAAAATAATGCTGTTCCTGGAATGATTATGGTGGGTGCAATCTGCGGTGGTCAATGTGGGTCAAGGTATACCAAGAAGATTTACAGAGAAATGGAAAAGAGCGGGGGGGGGGGGAGAAGCAGAAATTACCTTGTAAAATAGTGGAAGCAATGACAACCTAAAAGAAATGAATTACTGTAACAAGAGAAAGAAATATACAGTCAGAAGAATGGATACATTTATCTTCATGATCATTGATAGATTCAAGTTAAATGGAGGTGAAGGGAAAAGTAGGCATTATATTAGCCCTTTTAGAGCAGAGGCAGTACTCCTTAAATGAAGGTATTTACAATACAAAATCAATATCAGTAAGATATCCAAGGCAATTTTGGGCTGGATCCTCCTTATCTTCTTCCAACAGTGGTAATTATTGGCTTCTGTGACTCTACTATCATTTTTTATAATTTCTCTGTTCAAGAAAAGTATGCTGAAAGGAAGGTACGGAGAGGTATCATTAATTTAAAATGCAAAAGGAGATGCTCATCAAACCCACTTTTTGGGGGGGAAATTATCTGGAAGCTCGAAATAAAGATTTAAAAATGATTATTATTTTTCCTGAGTACCAAAACACCTAGCTAAAAGTGAATAAATTTTAAATTAATGAAATATTTACAACATTGAGCCTTCAACAACACACCACCACAGTATGTTTCTTCTACAGTTCAGTAAATTATAGAAAGATGAGGAGTCAAATAAATGCTTTTAGCAGATCATTATAAACCAAACAAGCTTTCTTTATGCTTTTTTATCTGGAAAAATGCCTTTGTTCTGATATTCATAATTATTAAATCAACTATAAGGCATCATGAATAAATCAACACCTCGCCCCTCCTACCGCAATTGTCTCTGCTGACTTCAAGTATGTTCTTATAAATGTATGCACTGTAATATCTCAACATAATTCAATATTTTTACTCATATCCTCAAGCTCTTTGAAAGAAAATCTTGGTTAATAGCTGTATAAATATTTACTATCAATGTATACATTGAAGTAAGTCCAAAGCTTACAATTGAAATAGATAATAATTTGGGTATTTCTCTAGAAATGTCCTTGATATCACAATTTGTATAAAGGCTATCACAACCAGTGTACATGTTTCTTAATTTCCAAATAAGGAGATACAAAATATGCACATTAGTTTTTTAATTTAGCAATGAACTAACAAAACAGGAGTTAAAAAAGAATGTTCTGGAAGAAGTGTATGTGGAAGAAAGACAAACAAAATAGCATTGTGCAAGAAAATATTTTGAAATATTTAATAATAAATAGTTATAAATTGTATGAATTAATATAGTTGAAATATTGCTGAAAATTTAAGACCTAATAGTTACTTGCTTAAACATTTATGTTACAAATACACATCCACAGAAAACAAGAGATAACAAGAAAAAATTTTAGTAGACAAAACTTAGGTTTTAGTTTATTTTTTTTCCAGGATACAGGTAATCCTTGACATACAACTTTAATTGAGGCTGGAATTACGGTCACAAATCATTGCAGTCATTAAACAGGTCACCATGTGGCCAGATCCAATTTTATGACTTTTTTGCCATTAAGTAAATGCCAGTCATTAAAAAATCCATTATACCCAATGAGTGTTTTTTTGTCAGAAACCCGAAGTAAGCCAGATAAAAAAATGTCATGAATCATAGTTATGTGTCTAGGGGTGCTACAAAGAGCAGTAAAAGTGAGTAAGTTGCCAAGCACTGGAAATGTGATCACGTGATCATGCCAAGGATAGTGGTGATGTGGCCTTTGTAACTTCAAAATTAAGCCATATGTATCTTTTTTTGGAGGGGGGAGTCCATCATAACTTTTAACAGTCTCTAAATAATCAGTCTTTGAGAATACCTGCTTTGCTTTGTGATTCCATTATCCAGCCTAGAACTAAGAAGAATTTCCTGACAGTTAGAACAATTAATCAGTAGAATAACTTGCCTCAAGAAGTGCTCCAACATTGGAGTTTTTAAAGAAGAGATTGGACAACCATTTGTCTGAAATGTTAGAGATTCATGCTCGAGTGCAGGGTTGGACTAGAAGTCCTCCAAGGTCGTTTCCAACTTATTCTGTTATGTCTTTCTGACATATAGTTTAGATGTTTTGATTGTAGCAGTTCAATTTCCATACTGTGTGATGATTGTGAAATTTAATACTCAAAAAAGAATTTGAGAAGACACCTTACCAGGAGTGGGTTTCAATTTTTTTTACTAGTGGTTCTGTGGGCGTGGCTAGGTGGGGGGCATGTGATTGAGTGGGCATGGCCTACTTGACATCATTCATGCACACACAGTCACATGCCCCCACCTAGTCATGCCCACAGAACTGTGAAAATTTGTTTTGCCAGCTGAGAGGTTGGCAAAGGAGCTTCGGTTTCCCCTGCTGCCATGGTTCTCAGGGAAATAAGTCAGCGATGCTGGCTGGTGCTCTCCCCCTCACCACTTTCCCGGCCAGCCGCCCATCTAAGCACGGCAGGCAGGGCCAAGGCTGCAGCCAGCGGAGAGTGGGTAGGTAATGCTTCATCCCGCAGGGGCAGCGGTGGAAAGCAATAGGGGAAGAAAGCGGTGGCCATCATCCCTGCCTCCTTCCTCTGAGAGCCATGGAAGCGGGGAAATAGGCTTCTTTATCAGTCTCCTAGTTGATCTGCCCCATCCAGGCCCCCTTACACACACATACACACCTACACACCGCATTTGTCGTGGCACAAGGCGTGCTGTGTGTGTGTGTGTGTGTGTGTGTGTGTAAGGGGGGCTGGATGGGACACATCAGCTGGGAGGCTGGCAAAGAAACCTCTGTTTCCCTGCTCCTGCGGCTCTCAGAAGAAGGAGGCAGGGATGTTCAGCAGCACTCACTTACCTTACCGCTCACCGCCTCTTGCACCCTTGCCACTTTCCCGCCCAGCCGCCCAACCACCCAGCTAAGCAGGGCAGGCGTGGCCCAGACTTCAGCCGGCAGAGGGGGCAGTAATGCTCCATCCTGCAGGGGCAGCAGTGGCAAGCGGTAAAAGCAAATGAAAGAGGTGGGAAGGACTGCCTTAAATTGCACCCTGCTAATGTATCATATATAATAAGAACATTTTATTTTAATCCTATACACAAAGAAAGAGAGTCTTGATTCTTTGTATCATCATGCAGGTGTGTGTGTGTGTGTGTGTGTGTGCCTTTGCAGAAACGGAGCAGGTTCATATTCAGCAGGCCCAGGATGTCCACTTGCCTTCCCGCAGCATTGCTTCCACCCCTCTCAGCCCCAGCACAGTGTCTATGTTTTCACCAAGGGCCACCCACCCACCCACCCACTAGCCTCAGAAGGCAAGCAGGCATGGGAGACTGCCTGTAAGGCCATGTGGAAGACAGGGAAGCAAGGCCACAGTGAAGGAAGTAGGCTGCTTACTCCCTTCCCTTCAGCCCTGCCATGCTTCCCTGCCTTCCATGCGCCTTCTGCTTTCCTGTTTTCACAAGCTGGCCATGGGGATGCTAGGAAGGCCAGGTGGAAGGCAAGGAAGCATGGCAGGGCTGTGGGGAAGGGGGCAGGAGCAGCTAGCTAAGCCACGGCTCGCAGGCTTACCTGGCAGCCAGATCAGGAGCACAGCGCTTCAAGCAAGCAAGCTGCAAAGCAGAGACTGGGTGGGATGAGTGAGTAATGACCAGGGAACTGGTACGGGGGCATGGCCAGGTCGCCATTGCTACCAGTTCAGAAAGGTATGGCCGATTTCCACTACCTACACAGCCGAACCAGATCAAAGTGGTAGGAACCCACCTCTGCACCTCACCCTGGCCATTTTATCTTGGCATTTGCTAATTTAATTATTTCCATACATTCTATCATTAGGTATGTGATTTGTACTTTCAGAATAAAATAATTGGTGTTAATTAGTAAAGAGATGATTAGATTTTCTCTGAGTCATGAAAAACACCAAAATCAATTCATATACTATTTTATAATTTTTCCTACATGTGTATTTTCATGCAATATAGTAATATGAGAAACATATGTCTGTCTCCATCTATTATCTATCTTGTGCATTTGTATCTTCTTCCATGTGTTTTGTGTACTTGATACTATTATATAATAATACTATTCTATTATTTTATTAGGGACTAGATTAAGTATCTTCTTGATTTGTGGTGCTTAAAATCCTTAATACTTCCTTTTTATTCTATGTTTGTTTCTGGATGTCTTCTACCTTGAGATCTTCTGAGTCCAGAAAGCAGAGCTGGCAGAGGAATAGCCAAAGACAGATCCCATCATCCCTTGCTAAAGATTGGTATTTCACCATAGTTAACAATTACAAGTTAACGCCCTAAGACTAACAGAAGTATCCAGAAAAAAACATAAAAAATGAAACAGTAAGTTGTCAATGCAAACTAATTTAGAATTTATGAATAACTGAATCACATCAGAAAAAAAGTGTCAGGAAAAAATAGTGATGGTTATCTAAGACTTGGAATGCATATGACATGGCAAAGTCTAATTATATTCATATATAAATGATAAATATTGAAAAATGTGACAATTGGTTATCGTCTCAAACAGAATATATATGATATATAATTTTGTAGATACAGAATGGATGATTATGGGATGGAAAACTGAATGAGTGAAATGGCCATTGGCTGCTAATCTCTGATTGTGTCTTCCAATAGATGTTTTAAATTAAAATTAAATGTGTTAAAGAAAAATACTGAACATAGTTTCTAAATGTGAATATACACACAGTAAGTTTCAAGCATATCCCAGCATTGCATTTTTCCATAAAAGCATCAGAAATACTTTAAAATGTAAAAATCTGAAATTGTCAAAACTCAGGAGAAAAGCTTTTCAGAAACATATCCAGTTCAAAGCACACATTTTGAACATTAAGAGGAACAATGTACACATTTAAATAGTTGAGCTAAATTTGGCCCTCATAGTTAAGTAGCCTTAATAGAAGTGCCCATTACAAGTTATTCCCATATTTTAGAAGATGTAAATGTGTGCTTTATGTGGACAACCATTTAAATATGAGCCAGCAGTGTGCAGCAGCTGCCAAAAAAGCCAACACAGTTCTAGGCTGCATCAACAGAGGGATAGAATCAAGATCACGTGAAGTGTTAATACCACTTTATAATGCCTTGGTAAGGCCACACTTGGAATACTGAATTCAGTTCTGGTCACCACGATGTAAAAAAGATGTGGAGACTCTAGAAAGAGTGCAGAGAAGAGCAACAAAGATGATTAGGGGACTGGAGACTAAAACATATGAAGAACGGTTACAGGAACAGGGTATGTCTAGCTTAAGAGAAAGAAGGACTAATCAAGGAGAGAAGCAACTTAGAACTGAGGAGAAATTTCCTGACAGTTAGAACAATTAATCAGTGGAACAGCTTGCCTCCAGAAGTTGTGAATGCCCCAACACTGGAAGTCTTTAAGAAGATGTTGGATAGCCATCTCTCTGAAACGGTATGGGGTTTCCTGCCTAGGCCTCCAAGATCCCTTCCAACTCTACTATTGTATTGTATTGTATTAAATGGAGGCCTTTGCTGCTAGACACAAAATTTCATTAGCTGTCAATAGTCATAGAATTAATAGAGTTTATAAAATTAATCAAATCAATAGCCAATAGATATACTGTAAGTCTTAGGATTTTTAATTTGCAAGAGAAGCAAAACACTATGGGAATATATTTTTTAAAAATTGTTTTTAAAGGACTAGGCGCTAGTCCTTTAAGTTAGGAAGAAATCAGTTTTCATTGGCCCACAGTGTATCCACTCAGCATTAGGACAGTGAATTGTCCAGTTGTGGTCATATAATCATACTGAATCATTGTCTAATACACTTTTGTCATTTTCACATTACCCACTCAATTAATATAGGTTTGAGCTTGATATAATGGCATATGATCAAAATCCAAGTATTTTTTTTCTGCAATGTGTTTCAGTGGTAAAAGACATACTTTATATGCAAAGAGTCCCAGATTTATTTCTGGCATCACCAGGTAGGCTGGTTGAAATTTAGCCTGAAGTCTTGGAGAAGCAATAAGCCAATCAAAGCAATAAGACTGAACTGGAGAAAGCAGAAGGCAGGCAGCTTCATACACTTGTAAATTTGCCAAGTTTGTACACATAGATCAATAACCAGAAAGTTGTTGAAATAAGTAATACATTGTTTGGAGGAGTTCCACATTAGATATACAATGTATGAATAAAGGAAAGAGATACTGAAAATGTTGACTCTGGCATTAACTAAGACATTGGTTAATATCTTGACATTTGATAAAACAACAAGATAAATTTCAGTTTGATATAGTTTATCCTTACCAAGCAGGGGTGAAATGCTCTGAAGTCTATTACCTATTCAGTTAGATACCGGTTTGCTTCGTGCACACATGCGCTACTGAGCAGTGCTGAAAAAGGAGGATTAAGAAGCCTTTTCTGAGTCTGCAAAGGTAAGGAGAACAGCTGTGTGGCACAATTTAGATTTGCTAGATAGTAGGATTTCCTGTTTTCTAGCAAATATAAATCACGTGGAAAAGCTGATTGTCACACAGCTGATCATCAGAACTACTGGTTCTCCTGAACCGGTAGCATTTTTTAAAATACCAGTTCTGGCCAACAGGTCCGAACCAGGAGCATTTGACTCCTGTTACCAAAGCAATGTCTCTTTCTTTCTGTCTTTCACATGCATGCATGCACACATGAGAGAGAGAGAGAGAGAGAGGGAGGGAGGGAGGGAGGGAGGGAGGGAGGGAGGGAAACCATATTTTTTAATTTAAAAAAACTATTCAAAGTTTAGCTTGCTTAACTGTTTCCTTTCACTAGGTTTTTTCTATTAAAGAAAGTTAATTGCAAAATAACAATATTTCAGACATTAAAAAAAAACCAAGAAGCATTCTCCTATCCCTCTCCTTAACTACCCAATTTTCTTCTTCTTCTGGCTTCTTATGGTAGAATTCATTAGCAAGATATTCTGAATTTATGGACTCCAGCAGCACCTTCCTTTTAAAAATACGCAAAAATGCAAGTAAGCTTTATTTGAATTTGTTGCCTTTCCTTTTTCTTTTTTTTTAATGCTGGGTCTAGCAACAATGGCATCTAAAGATATTGCCCTCTAGAGGCATTAAGATAAATAACATATATTTCTGCTGATGCAGAAATGTAGCATGAGATTCACATGGGAAGGGGATATCAGCTATACCACATTGCTTTTATGAACAGATGTCACTGCAAATTGAGATCCAATGAACCCAAATAAAACAGAAGAGGGAGAAAGGAAAAATTTAGGATTAGGAACAGAAAGGAGCCATACAATATTTTATCAAGGCATCATTCTAAAACAAATTCCATCAGCACTACCTTAGGCAATCCATTTAAGATTCCCTGTGCTCCTAATTAAATCTTAATTGGACACTGCTAGCCAATCAAGGTAGTTATTCTATTTCTTCCATCCTAGTCTTCCTCTTGCAAAGAGGGAATAATAGACTAATATTTTTAGGAGTATTGCTTCCACCTTAAAGATTAAAAAAAATTAAAAATGCTAACATTGCTTAATGTGTGTGCTTTGAGGGAATGTATGTCATGCACTGTTTCTTTCTGGAATCTGGTGAGAAACAAATTAGATAAGAACCCATGATGGTTTATTAGCTGAGAGCGTTGTGTGCACAGATGTTAAGGGAAATCAGACGATCCCTTATGTATTAAGGATTCTGCAGAGTAATAGTGTGGGATTGAACCTCTGCTAAGGGGATTATACAGTTTTACAGAACATTTGAATGAGCTAACTGACAGATTTGAATGTGAAACACAGCTCTCATTGTGAGAAAAAAGAGATACAAGTGTGATATTATTTACCATACATTCTGATCACCCATTCTGATTCAAGTCTGTAGCCCTCTTTCTATGACTAGAATGAGTAATTTTACTACTAGTAGTTGCTTGTTAGGAGCAGGATTACCTGATTTTTTGTGAACTCAAGCACAGATCTATCCTTAGAATGTATAGCCCTAAATATATTAATACTGGAGTTCATTCCTAGCATATCCAAAACAATACTAGTATTTACAATATATGTAAACACACACACACACACACACATACATACATACATACATATAATACCTGTGATGGTGAACCTATGCTATGGCACACAGCCCTCAGCTCCAGGGTGTACATGAGTTTCAGCCTTCGGGAGGGCCGTGGGAGGCCATTTTTGCCCTCCTCAGGATTCAGGAAACTCTCCAGAGCCTAGAGAGGGCAAAAACAGGCCCAGCGGGTCAACCGGAAATTTGGATGATCCGTTTCTCGGGGGGGGGGGGGTAGGAGATGCCATTTTCGCCCTTCCCAAGCTTCACAAAAGCCTCTGGAGCCAGGGGAGGGTGAAAACTCCCTCCCATGCGGGGGAGCGGGGTCACACGTGCCTGTGCAGATGGGTGGGGCACTCATGCATGTGCAATAGCACACGTGCACAATTTTGGCACTCTTTTAGAAAAAGGTTAGCCATCACTGTTATATACCCTTATATAATAGTAGTATTAATTTATATTTTTTTAAAAATATAATCTCTGTTGGTAACACTAACTTTTAGATATCTTTTATAGGCTTTTCTAAAACAACAGTAACCTTTATACATGTTATTGTATGCTCTTTTGTGACCAAAATAAAGACTTGACAAAAAAAAAACATTTTTGCATAATAATGTTTGAGAAGCAGGGAATCTGTACATGACTCTGTCCTTGAGGTTTATTTAAAGTGTACAGTAGTATATAGTGTAGGTGCTACAATTTTAATTGATATCTCCATATAGGAACATATTACACAATTTGGTGTTTATCTTCTGTGCTATTTCCTTTTTCTTCAGTGAAATGTTTGAAGTAACCCTGGCTTACATCTTTCAGTTCATTGAGTGGGGGGCATGCTTAATAGTATATACATGTATGAATGGAAAGAACCTTATTAAGAATATCTAGAAATAAATACTTAAGAACCTAAAGCATAAGCAAAGTTTGTGAAGTAAGTTGCATGTTAAAATAGAAAGTCTCTACTCTGAGATTTTTGTCTTCATAATGCGATAAAAGGTGGAAATATTCTATTGCTCCTGAGAATGATACCTGAAAAAGAAGCCTAATTGCTATTAGCCACATCCACAATGATGTCTCCAAATCATAAAGGAAGTGGAAAATGGCTGCCTTTAGTTAGTTCTTCTAACTTGCCTAGTAAATGAGGGCATCAAAGCAGGAATAGGGACTGTAATGATGTGTATGTTTTATATTATATCTTAAGTTCAATTGTTATGCCCAGTTCTTTATGCATGTTAGGAAACAGTTAACATTTCTAGTCATGTCATCTGGGGGCAGGAAGTAGTTGTAAAATGGCTGCTGCTGAGTAAAGACAAGCTTCTGTTCAAGCTCCTTGCTGTCTGCCTTTATTTGTATTAAATTATCACATGGTACCAGGAGTGGGGTGAGAAGAGTCATGGCAGCAAACAGCAACACAAAGAACATTCCTTCCCTGGATTGGAGTCAGGGAACATATCTGAAAACTGGTCAAAGTGGAGGGAGCTGATAGAGCTTTTGTTTGCAGGATCTGATCCAGACAAATGGACAGATCAGCAGAAAGCAGCACACTTTCTGATATGTGTGGAACAGAAAGGACATGATCTGTGCAGAGCCTGGCAAGCAAGTGGGGAGATCACTGCAGAGGACAAAAAGAAAACAGAGGTATTGTTTGCAAAGTTTAAAGCCTACTGCAACCCAAGGAAAAACTCCACAGTGCAGAGAAAACTGTTTTATGAGAGGAACCAGTGTGGAGGTGAATCTCTGGATGAATGGGTGACACAGCTACGCTTGCTTGCCAAAGACTGTGCTTTTCATGATGCTGGAGATATGATTAAAGACCGTATTCTGTTGGGCAGTAAGTTTAAGGAAGTTCTGCCGAAAGAAGAAGATTTAAATCTTGAGAAAGCCATAAGGATTGCCAGAGCATATGAAATGTCAAGAAAGGACATGCAGATGCTGGAAGGAACACAGCACCAGATCAATGCTATAGAAACCCAAAGCGGTAGATATGGTCAAGAAATGGTACACAAAGGAACAAAGGGCACCTATGGCACTGAGACAAGTAACAGAGAAGCATCTTGTGGAGATTGTGGAAACATCCATCACAAAAATAGTGTCTGTCCTGCAAAGGGGCAGATATGCAATAAATGCAAGAAAAGAGGACACTTTGCCAGGGTGTGTAAACTGTCTTCACAAACTGGAAGGTCACAAACATGGGCTGTACATACCATAGAGGACAATTATGACAATGCAGGATCAGACTCGGACTGCTCCCTGATATATCTTGCAGCGGTACAGAAAGCACATCAGTTTGCAGATGAAGCAAATGTAACATTACAGATAGGGGCTAATAAAATTCAAATCATATTCAAAATAGATACTGGAGCACAAGTAAATTGGGTGCCAAGCCACATATACTTGGAACACCTCAGGAATGAATCCCCCTTAGAGACACTTGGCCGACCGAAACTAATGGGATATGGTGGAGAAAAGCTAAAAGTAGTGGGTCGCTGTCATGCAAAATGCTCTTACAAGGGATCTGAACAAGGTTTACAATTGTTTGTGATAGAAACGCAAGCCCCAGCTGGGGGGGGGGGTTCCTGCTGGTTCTAACCTCTTCTATAGAAGAGGTTCCACAAATCTACCATGCCGTTTAGAACCGGTTCTATCTCCCTCCCCCCACCCATCCGCACCACACTTGCCCCGCCCGCCGCTCACTGATTGACTGGCTCACCAATCGCCCTGCCCACCTCTAAGAGTCCTATCTAAACCTTAAAGTCTTAAAGCTGTCAAGTTTGAACACCCCTGGGGTTTTTTTTTCTAAAGGGTTAGGGATGCAAGGGTTTTGTAACTTGACAGCTATAAGATTTGCACACTTCAATGCCAGAGTTCCCGAGCCAATGCCTGGAGGAGGAATTCTGGGAGTTGAAGTCCACAAGTCTTAAAGCTGTCAAGTTTGAACACCCCTTCTAAAGGGTTAGGGGTGCAAGGGTCTTGTAACTTGACAGCTTTAAGACTTGCGTTCTTCAAATGGCAGAGTTTCTAAGCCAACATTTTGGTTGCTAAGCAAGAGCGTTGTTAAGTGAGTTTCACCACAATTTACAAGTTGGCCACGTCCACCCAGTCATATGACTGCCAAGCCACTCGTACCCGGTCACATGGCGGGCAAGCCACTTCCAAAAAGCAGCCACACCTATAGAAGAGGTTCTAAAAATTTTTGAAACCCACCACTGTCCCCAGCCATACTAGGTCTTAAAACAAGTAAAGAGATTGGACTTGTAAAGATCATAATGGCTGTGGATGGTGGGCATAGAGGTCTGATGGAGGCTGACATTAAATGTGGTTACTGTGATCTATTCAAGGGCCTGGGGTGCCTTCCAGGTATAAGCTACATACTTATAAAAGAGGGTGCGCAGCCTGTAATTCATGCCCGAAGGAAAATACCTCTAACTCTTGTAGATAAAGTTAGACAGGAACTCACTAGGATGAAGAAGCTGGGAAGTAGTAAAGAAGGTGACTGAACCATCGGAATGGGTCAGTTCTATGGTTGTAGTGGAGAAGAAGAACACAAGTGCAATTCTCATATGCATTGACCCATGTGATTTGAACAAAGTAATAATGAGAGAATACTACAAACTCCCCACCATGGAGGACATAGCACACAAGCTAGTAGGAACAACAGTGTTCAGTGTACTAGATGCCCAGTCTGGTTACTGGCAATTGCATCTTGATGAAGCCAAGCAGTTACCTCACCACTTTCAACTCCCCTGCGGGTCGATGGCGCTTCACAAGAGTACCTTTCGGCATAGGGTCTGCATAGGAAATATTTCAAAAGAAATCACACGAACTGATTGCTGGTCTACAGGGTGTTGAAGTAATAGTTGATGATTTGTTGGTCTATGGAAAGGATCAAATACAGCATGACAGAAACCTTACTGCTTTGCTCAATCGATGTCGTGAGAAAAATCTTAAACTCAATCCAAACAAAATGCAAATTGGGGTGTAGAAGAAGTGACATATTTTGGACACCTACTAACCAAAGAGGGCTTGAAGCCTGATCCAAAGAAGATTACAGCAGTTCTTAACATGAAGGCCCCAACCTCCAGAAAGGAGCTGGAGACATCACTGGGCATTTTCAACTATCTATTCAAATTCTCTCACGGCTTCGCTCAACAGACAGCAGCACTATGTGCATTGCTTCAGAAGGATGCTATTTGGTGTTAGGATGCAAACATGGAAAAGACTTTTGACAAAGTGAAGAAGCTGACCATTAAACAACCAAGCCAATACTAAAATATTTTGACGTAAATGCTGACACTGTGCTTCAAGTGGATGCATCCCAGTTTGGGTTAGATGCTGTACTGACCCAACAAGGACATCCTGTGGCATATGCTTCATGTGCACTGACCACGACACAAGCCAATTATGCTCAAATTGAGAAAGAGATGCTGGCCATGGTGAATAGATGTGAGAAATTTCACCAATACATATATGGTCGCCCAGTAGTTGTGGAAACCGATGACAAGCTGTTGGAGTACATACTACAAAAACCACTAGCTTCTACACCTCCATGCTTGCAGCAAATGATTATGAAATTACAACAGTATGATCTCACAGTGAAGTATAAGCCTGGGAAGGAAATTTCAATGGCAGATTGCCTGTCGTGGGTGTTTCCAGAAGGACATAAAGCCAGAGATGAACCTGAGTTGGAAGAGCAGGTACATACAGCACTAGTGAACATGCCAATATCAGACATACGGCTGGAGAAGAAAAGACAAGACACCAAACAGGATAAAGTACTAGCGAAACTAAGTCATGTCATGTGCAATGGCTGGCCAGAAAAACCCAAGAAGCTGTGTCCTGAGCTGCAGGAATTCTGGCCTGTGAAAGATGAACTATCCATTCATGAGGATATCATATTACTGGGTGACCATATTCTTATTCCTAAGTCACAGCAGGCAGAAGTAATGGAACAAATTCACCAGGGACATTTGGGCATTACTCTGAGTAAGCGCAATGCACAGGAGGTGGTTTATTGGCCTAATTTGGACTCTGGTATTGAGACACTTGTGAAGAAGTGTGACACCTGCCAGACATTTCAAAAAAACAATGCGAAAGAATCTCTTACACCGTGGAATGCTCCTTCACGGACACGGTAGAGACTGGCTACAGATATTTTACATTTTGGAGACATCCACTACCTGATGGTAGTAGACTACTACAGCAAATACTTTGAACTAGTGCAGCTGGAAAGTCTAAAACCATCAACAGTCATATGGGCTTTTAAGACAATACTTTCAAGACATAGAGTGTGTGAAGAACTTGTGTCTAACAATGGGCCACAATTTTCATGTGCTGAATTCCAGTGCTTCCTGGGTGAATGGAGAATCAGGCACAAACCCACAAGCCCTTATCACCCAGAGGCCAATGGCCTAGCAGGGAAGTATGTTAGCATAGCCAAATCCATCATACAGAAAGCACAATCATCAGGGCAGGATGTGTACTTAGGCCTGTTAAACTATCGCGCAACACCCATTGAGGGTTTATGCTCACCTGCACAGCTGCTAATGGGGAGAACACTGAGGACCATAATGCCTATTGCACCACATAAATTGCAGCCTTATTCTCTCCCACCTGAGCGGGTAACAGCTCAGAAGATCATAAACATGAGAAAGCAAAAATTGTATTTTGATAAATCTACCAAGTCTTTTTGTCCACTGTGAGACGCAGAGTCACTGGGAGAACATGGGAACCTGCTCGAATTGTCAGAGAAGCCAATTCATCAAAATCATTTGTAGTTGAAACCAAGTGTGGACAGCAACTGAGAAGAAACAGGCGTCATCTTCGTCCAGACACTGCTGCTGATACTTCATCAGAAGAAGCAAATAACAAGGAAAATGAAGCGCAAACACATGATGGCACAAAACACCTGAACACGGATAGGCAGTCTACTGAGGACACCAAGGATAACGTAAGTGTATCAGCATGTGACAATGCTGGGAGTGACTCTCAACTTGACGGCAATCCTACTGCTGATGAGACAACGGTTACTTTCTCTTGCTATGGTCGAACTATTAAACCAAAAATATGGAAAGACTTTGTATTATATTAGATGTCTTACACTTAAGAGGGAAGATGTAATGATGTGTATGTTTTATGTTATATCTCAAGTTCAAATGTTATGCTCAGTTCTTTATTCATGTTAGGAAACAGGTAACATTTCTAGTCATGTGATCTGGGGCCAGGAAGTAGTTGTAAGATGCCTGCTGCTGAGTAAAGACAAGCCTCTGGTTCAAGCTCCTTGCTGTCTGCCTTTATTTGTATTAAATCATCACAGGGACCTATTTCTTCCCATACTCTTAGGTTTAGGTCCATTGTTGGCTCAGTTTTCTATCCTTCTGAGATCAGTAAAATGTGGATCCAGATTGTTGGGGGCAGAATGCTGACATTATAAACTGCCCAGACAGTGCTGTAAAGCACTACAGAGTATATACGTCTTGGTGCTATTGCTACTGCGGTGCCTAACCCCTGTGCTTTCTGGAGATTTCTAATGATAGCAACATTGCTGGTATTCCTACCAGGGCTGAAAAAGAAGTATTACCTCTGTGCATTCCAGCAGTTACAGCAGAAATGGCCAATTCCCTCTGGCACATCTTCTATGAAGCACAGAAGTCTTGTTTTAGTTTCCAGTAAAATACCACTGTCTTCTTGGATTTTTTTGATCCAGCCTCTTTGCCTTAGTGCGGCTTTTTATCACAGTAAATCTTACATGCTAAATCTCTATTCCTAATGTTTCTACCATGTAATAGGATAAAAGTGGCAAAGAGCAAAGGTGCAAAGATGTTTCTATAGCTACATTTCCAAGAAACTCAGTGTTTTAATAGTTGCTTCTAATGTGAGAAAGACCTTGGAAACATACTGAACAAAACATCATGATATTGCTCTTTTTTTCCTTCCTAGGAAAGTGTGTCACGTAATAACTAGCTAAGGATTTGTTTTACAATGGGAACCCATCTCTGGAATATTTTTCCTCACTAAACTTGTTTGGGACTAATGCAGTTGCAATTAATGCAGATTAAAATTTATTTCTTTGCTCAGGCTGCTTGCTTTACGCTTCTGAAATCATGTTGTTCTAGTTCTACAATTTTATTGCATTATATTGTGATGCATTTAATAATTAAGCTTCCTACATGTTGTGTTGATATTTTAGGGGGATAGTGCATTAAAAATATTGGTAGTTTAAATAAATGATAAAGATAAATGAATGACACTTCTGGTATGAAGATATGATTTTTTTTTCTAGGATTACGGCTCAGCAACAGCAAGGATGCAGACTATCTCTTGAGCACTAATCACTGGCAATATTATTCTGAAGTTTCCTCTGTAGAAAAAAGGAAATTCAAAAGAAGCCAAAGGAGTGTCAGTAATTCTAGGCGTAAAGGTTCCTTATGTAGTTAAAATAATGTTCCTCATCCATGAAATAAGTGTTGTCTGAATAATCCCTTAAAGTGTGAAAGGGAAATGAAGGAGAATAAACTTGGCTTCAAAATGCAGAAGAGTTTTTAAATCCTCAGTTGAATTACCCTGGGATAAATTGATACGGAAAGGAGCACATGAAAGAATACTAAGTGCCTGCATCTTGCCAAAATTTATTGGTGTAACAACGTATCTTTTGATGGGTGGGAGACCAATTTATGTGAGTTTCAGTTGTCTACAAAAACAAAAAGTCAGTGAACGGGAAATGAGAGGAATTTTGAAATAATATCCAACTTCTATGTGGGGTGATTACATATTGCTGGTATAAATTTGCTTTTATTAACATATGTATTTGTTTATTTTCAGGATTTTTTTTTATTTTGTTTTAACACTGTGAACTGGTTAGGGTATAAATTGAGGTCTGAACAATTTCTAGCTGATCTGAGAAAGAATTTGCACCGGATTTGTATCTGACTAAAATGTGCAAGCTTATGGTGAGTATGTTGTGTGTTTCCCTTCTCTTATAAACATATGTGGCAGATCAATAAATAGAACCTTCTGCCACAATGTTACCCTGAACTATTGCATTTTATCTTAATATATTGTGCAAACCTAATTCATATGTTGCAGAAACTGCTATATTCTACTGGATTCTGCTGGGTGCCTTTGTGACCTGTCCTTTGAGTCTGATATAAGTGAAATAAAATTCATATTGCTTCTCCGTTCTGTAAACTGGTTTTTGTTTTTAGTCAGTTATTAAAGTTCTAGTGGTGGAGAAGCAGTGGAAGATCTGCTTCAGAAAAATTGTGTGAATGCAACATTTCTTCACGTGAAAATTCTCTTGCCTGTAGTGAGGAAGAATGCCATCAAAATTCTGTCTCCTCTGCGCGTCCTCTCAAGGGCAATAATATAGAATATAGAACAGTCTCTTTTAGAAAGCCTCCAGTGATGGAGACCCACCACTTCTGATGGCAAGTGGTTCCATTGGTTGATTGCTCTCACTGTTAGGAAATTTCTCCTTAATTCTAGGCTGCATCTCTCCTTTGTTAGTTTCCATCCATTGTTTCTTATCTTGCTTTTTGGTGCTCTGGAAAATAGGTCTAAAAAAAAAATAGTACAAAAATAGTGCAAGATTGAATCCCATCCCAACCTAACTTGAACTTTTTAAGATAAACTTTAAAATCATGTTTCATTTCAGGTTCAGGATAAGAAAATGTTGGGTATAGTTTCTACTAGTTTAGACTAATAACTTAAAATGACCAGAGCTTCCTAAATGTTGTCCAAATTTACCTTCTGTCTAAGTTGCAGATCAAACTGATAGGAGAAGGAGCCTGTGATGATGACTCATGCCTTTATCACCAAAGGACTAGCATAATCCGTTGGAGAATATCAGGACTGTCTTTGACTTACACACAACTACAAATTATCATATACATAGATGTATTTGCAGTCTAAACTACAACCAAACCACATTTTAACTTAGTGAAATGTGTGAAAATAAATTGCATATTTTAGACTGCTTGCACAACTGCCGTTTTCATTCAGAGAACACCTTCAAAAAAAATATATGCCAGAGCAATTCATCCCCATTTTTAGAAGTGTAAAAGTCTAACATTTTAGAAACACTTTTATTATTTAAGTTAACAGTACGGGGAGCATTTGCATATTTTGAAATATTGAGATGTAGGGAGTACTGTAATATTGTACTAATGAATGTCTTATATTAATATACTTTGCATCTTTATTTTTGATTCTCAACACCTACTGAACACCTGGTTTGATCTGGGAAAGAGTATATTAATTTAAATAACATAATTGATTGTATGGGTTCTCCCTGTCTTCTATGCTGACACTGACATTTTAATATTATTACATTTTACATTTTAGTGCTATATTCTATCATTACAAGAAAAAATGGCAACAAAATGCTATACTGTAGATTACCTTTATTCAGAATGCTAGCAATTTCTGCCCACTTTCAGAATATTCCATTACATTACTTCTATCTTAGTTTCCCATATAGAATAGAATTAATAATATAAAAAAACAGTTACTTGTTTTGGCTATTAGATGTGTTCAATATTTTTGTAAATATTTTATACATATCTGGTTTTTCTCTAAGGTTTGCTACATATGGATAGTACATTTAGCTAAATATTGAGTTATACCAGAGGTGGTATTCAGCAGGTTCTGACAAGTTCTGGAAACTGGTAGCGGAAATTTTGAGTAATCCAGAGAACTGGTAAATGCCACTTCTGACTGGCCCCGACCCCATCTATTCTCTGCCTCCTGAGTCCCAGCTGATCTGGAGAAAGTGGGGAGTTTGCAGTAACCTTCCTCTGGAGTGGGAAGGGAATAGAGATTTTACAGTAACCGATAGTAAACATTTTTGAATCGCTCTACTGAGTTATACTGAAAAAGCAGATCTGCTTTTATTATGGAGGATATTTTAAAGAATGTGACCTATTAACTTATTGAGATGACAACAGTATGACATTAGAACAGAAGAAATGCACAAATAGACCAAAGCACACATCCTTTTACATATACACAACTTCAAAAAGTGTGAGAAACTAAAGCCAGTATTTGCAGGTTATTATGTCAGCACTCTTTCCTTTTCATCATTATCTGATTAAATTAAATTCTCCATTAAATTCTTCTGGAGTCAAGTGAAGTGCTAAAGGTGACAGTGATAGACAAGAATTTTTATTGTCTTGTCAATACAAATAAACCCAGAGCTGATAAAACATCAAGCAATTCCTTCAGCTGCAATGGCTGAAATTCAGTGAACTCTGAAAAAGAAGGTGGGGGAAAGAGACAGAGAGGGTGGTCCCTTGGGATTGGTTGAAGATTTATGCTGTCCTAGTCATCTGTCACCAAATAGGAGTTGCCTAAATGGGTTTTATAGCCTGTCAGGATCTGAATTGCAGAGCAGCTTTGTGGAATAGTATTTGTACAAATAAGAAAAGGCAGCCCTGTTTTTAAACAGCAACAGATACAGAAAAATGTTGGTGCTCAGTAAAAAAGTAGAAATAATGAAAATGCATTTTAAAAAAATCTCACTGGAGAACCAAAGCAATTGACAAAATATATGTGACTTTTAAGGTGAATGTTAGGTGAGCAGTATTGTTCAGAGTCAGCACAAGAGGATGGAAAATTATGACACTTGATTTATTGCTATACATCTAACTTTGAACTTAACATATCACACTAGGATTCTCCCACCAGTCCTTCCTGCTAATCCATGAACCACTATATCCATAGTAACTCAATGTGTGGAAAGAAATTATACTTTTGTAAAGTTAAGTAATAAATTCAGTTTCAGATTCTGAAAAGATTAGGGAGAAAAAGATAAGCTGCCTTCACCAAAATATTTTACTTTTTTAAAAAAGGCTGTAACTCAGTGTAAAAGCATAGTGAAACCTGGCTCATGCAGCATTATAAGGTACAATTATAATAGCTGGATTCATTAGGGGTCCCAGATGTGTGTGGCAAATGTTTCACAACCTTTCATAACTACCAAGTGGTTAAAAAATAGTTAATGCTATTTATTGTAAGAGTTGTGGTCAGATTTTTGCATTCTAGATCTTGCAGTCTAAGCTTCACACAATATGCTAAACCACAATCCAGACAGGATTTAATCCAGTATTATCTGAACCAATAAAAGAGAATATATGTCATTCAAGATTGAAATGTGGGGTCCTTGGTGCTCTCTGAGCTTGGTTTATTTTTTCTTGTAGATGTTTCATTATCCAAAGTAGTGACATCATCAGTGCTAGAATGATGATGTTGCATTCTGGACCTTTCCCCTTTCTAGCTAGTGTAAGTCTCCAACCAGTTGAGTTGGGAGAGAGATAAAATGTGTTTTTGAGAGATGGTACTGTGTTTCCCCAAAAATAAGACAGGGTCTTATTTTCTTTGACCCCTGAAATAAATGCTTGGCCTTATTTTTGGGGAGGTCTTATTATTTTTGAGGTGCAGGAGGCAGTGAGCATAGTCACCCCATGGCTGCTTCTGTGTTGCAATATTTTCAGGGAGAGCTTATTGTCAGGGGAGGCCTTATTTTGGGGGAGGGTTATTTTCGGGGGAGGGCTTATTTTAGCGCATGCACTCAAAAGCCCGATTGGGCTTATTATCTGGGGAGGGCTTATTTTCAGGGAAACAGATAGGTTGACCTCTTCCTTGAAACAAGACATGCAGGACACCACTGAAAGATAACTGAAAGGAGATAGTAACACAAAATAAGGTGTTTCTCTTTTATCACTGTAATAAAATAGTCTCAATTATGAGCTCTTTTTAATGTTCAAGATAAATTGTTCTCCAAGATTGAAATAAGAGTTTTCCTCCACTGGTTATCCTGTCCGCAGCTGGTGCATATACCAAAAAAACCTGCACAATTTAAAATGGGAAAAGATGCTCCGGAGTGATTGTTTGAGCAGCCATGTCATTCTTACATTTTTCAGGATGACTGGACACCACTTGTGACCATCTGTTATACAAGCTGGGAAATCTTCCCAGAGTCCCTTGGAATTCATGTGACCCATTCTAAGGAGTCTTCAGAAGAATGGAGTAATTTCTGAAACTATAAAGATCAGTAGGAAACAGCTTGATTATTGCAAAAGAATAAATGGATAATTTGCCAGTTTCAGTAGAACTAATACTGTGTAATGTGTGTAGGAGAAAAAATAATAATGCCCCATCAATTGAAATGATAAAATGGGTAAAGGAAGAGCACTGGTTGGTTCCTGCTTTTCATTGCCCCCACTATGCTGGTCAGTTGATAGGAGGATAGGATTCAGCAAATCCAGCTTTAGTGAAAACAGACTTGGAGCAGCATGGAAACATTGCAAGGCTGTGCGTATGTCAAAACAGCTGAACTCATATTTCTGAACTCAATTGCTATTCATTATTACCAGTGTTTCAATCATTCCATGCCAAGCTAACAAAATCGTATCGAATTACTCCATAATAAACTAACAGCCAAAGCTATGTAGCTGAGTTCACACATTGAACAATGCCAAAAATCTGGTTTATTTGTTTGGGGTAAATACGCTGAGGAAATCCAGCCTGTGGATAAATACGGTCTCTGGTTTAAGATAGTGAGACCGCTAGCTTTAGTCAGCTGACAGTAACAATGAAAAAAGATAAATGTAACATCAACAGCTACATTTCTGAAATGTTACAAACACTGAACAGTAAAGAATCACCATGACTGAATGTTTAAATAGGATGGCATTTTGGTCCCCTTGTTCTTGATATGCATTTTGTTTTCTTAGAAGAAATTAGCTTATTCCAAAACAAAGTTAGAAGGCAAATGTGTGTATCTTATTTGTATAGGGAAATGAGTCACACGGTTTGATTTATAGCAACTAAATTTAATGCATTTCAGTATTCGTTCCTCAGGATGTGTGATATATAGTATCAGTGATTGCTCAGAACATTTCCTCTGTTTAAATTTTCAGAAAATTGGGCAAACTGGCAGAATAACATTACAATAGGTGTTAAGATTTGAAAAACCAAAGTTAAATATTATAAAATATACATTGCCCATATTTGCACAGAAAAATGAAACAAATACAAACATAATTTCAACATGGTTTTTAATTATTTTCTTTCGAGTATTCCTACAGTATGTATGGTTATCATTATGAAGCACTCATCTGACATTTACTGTTGTATATTCCACTACCCAATTAGCATTTTTTGCTCTAGTAGTTGAAATGTTAAAAGCTGTTCTAAAAAAGGATTTATTCCTGGGATCAAGATGGCAATATCATCAATACGGGCTAAATGAAGCAAATATTGATGACAATAGGATTTTAAAATGTCCCGTTTGATCTGCACATCTAGACAAACTCTTTGATTTTTTTTACAATAGTAGCATGCAGTATTTTAATACTATGAAAGCTGTATATAATATGAAATGGAAATTGTCACTGAACTTCATAAAATATAGGAAGATTACCGTTTTCTACATATACTCATTGTTCTTCACTTATTAGATAATTCCTTTTGATCCTGGCCTGAAATATTATAATCAAAATACATTAGTTATCCTAAAATTAAATTCCACTGTATATTGTAGCTGGGTTGATACATTGTGCCAAAACATGATTTGCTGAATTATGATTTATTGAATAAATCACACATATCTGGGTTTACACATTAAACCAAATGGTAAGCCATGATTTACAAATGATAAGGACAATAGATTCATGATGGCCAAAATGAGTTGAACTGTATCATGACATGTGGACGAGTGTGACATTTATTTTTGGTAAAGCCACACAGAATTCTGTTCTAAGTGTTCCTAACAGAAGTATGATTGCTTAGTCTCCAAATGTAAAATTATTCCATCTTCCTGACTCCTACAATCTTGTAAATAAATGGGATTTTTCATGTAAGAAAACACCTAAGATTTAACAATTATCAATATGAAAGACAAAGGAAGCACTGGAACAGAAGACAAAGAACTGGAAAGAAAATAAGCATAAATAAAAATAGAATGATTATGAAAAAAACCCCAAAGATAGTATCAATAGTAAAAGGCACTCTGAGTGCAGTTCCAAAGCAGCATAGAATAAAACTGCTATTAGAACAAAACTAATTTAAACAATTATCTATAAAAATATAAGAACAAGCACACAAGTTGAGAAATATCACATATAATACAGCCACTAAGGAGGAACCTGTAGTTGTAGTGGAGGTGGGGGAACCCTCACTAAACTGCCAATGAAGTTGAGATGTCAATGGTTATTTTACAAGGCTGTGATTGTATGAACTGGAAAATGTGTAATCAAATTCCACAGGATTTGGGAAATAGCTAAGTTTATTTGTGAATAGTAAGTAGGACTGAGTGGATGTTATGCCTTTCGATAGGAAAAGTCTATAGGCAAAACCCATAGAGAATAGGGTTGGGTTTTTTTTTCAGGTTTGAGATATTCTTGGCAATGAAAGAATCAGGCAATTCATTTGAGAAATAACTTTTTCCAACACAAAATGATGAAAGAGCTTTCCAATGGGAATATTGAGTTTATGGAGTAGTTTTTCTTCTACATAGTCAGTATAGTCATAAATAAAGCAAAATAACTTTACAAAATGTGTGTGTGAGAGAGAGGAGGGGGAGGGAGGGAGGGGGGAGGGAGGGAGAGTGAAAGAAAGAGAGAGCGATGCACTGATATAAGTGTCCAGTTTTGTTTGACAGCCGGAGCACAGGATCATCTCTAGTCAACTGGAAAGTGGAGATCCTGCAACCATTGAATTGCAACTGACTTCTCTCCAATGCTTCTCCATGCACAGTGGAATGTGCATAGGAAGACTTACAGTTCTTCAAGGTAATTGAGAGGCACAAACTATGAGTACAAACACTATTTTTGTTGTAAGGTAGCAGTAACTCAATCTGAAAGTAGCTGTCACTTTTTTTGGTTCAAGAAACTAGAGAGGATCTCTTTTGAGATATTTGCCACACCCCGCTGTTTATGTAGGCTAAGCTGCATTTATCTGACTGTTGCCACAGAAAAGTTGCCTAGTCTGTGATTCCTCTCCCTCCTATATTTCAAGAAATTTCTGAAAAACTATTACACGCACTTCTCCAAAGAAGCCACTACTTTGAAGCCTAAATACATTGGAACAGCTTCAGTCTATCAGTAACATAATGGACTCTTGGCCATGAAGTTATATATCTAGTGAATAGTAGAGGGGGGAGGGTTAAAATTGGGGCATGGACAACTTTACATATGGCAACAAATCCCCCAGCTGCATGGCTTTTTAAGCTTAACCTGACTACTGCATCATCCATCTGCAATTTGGTTGTTATTTCTGGAATTTAAAATGTGGCTGAGTTTATTTACTGTGCTAAGCCACTATGTGCTTTCTATGTTTGTAGTTTACCATGTTCTGTGAAGCCAGCCATTTCTCTTTGGAAACCATTGTTTACAGTTTAGTAACTTAGCCAAATGAGATTTATTTCAAGAAATTATATCTTGGTGGGTGACTGATTTGGGTTCAGAGTCATGTAAGCACAATTAAAATGGCACAAATTTTCCAAGAAACTGTTGAAAGCAAGGAGGAAAACAAATCAATAGTTTTTCAAGTGGAACCAAAAGGAACATGGACTTTTATGAAGAGTTTGACATTATTAATATGATTCACAAAATAAAAAGATCCTGTCTGCAGGTTCTACAAAGTCTTTAAATTGGCCTTTACCTGTACAAGTTTGATAGACGAATACAAATTAACTGGAGAAGTAAAACTTTAGGTAAGGAAGTTCTTCACTTTACCGTTACTTCTGCTGTGCTGCTTCAGCTAACCAAAGTTATATGGTATACATTTGCCGGTAATCACTCAAGTACAACAAAATTTCACAGGACACCTGTAGTTACCTGAAACATTTGTATTTTATTGTGTGGGGTGTACATGCGGATACTCCTAGATCAATCATCACATTTCTTTCTCCTCTGTCATGGCATTGCTTTTTGAGTATAGAAAAGAGGGCTGATTAGAATAGGAGCAATTTGGCTTTATGAAAAGTCAAGACGGACATAACAGTCTCAGTCAGTCTTTAGCTATCCGCTTGAACTGCTGTTGCCAAGTGAATCAGGGTTCTATTTGCCTTGCGGAGGTGTTTGCTCTAATTGCCATCAAAACAAAGCACTTCTTTGAAGATCCGCACAGACCTAGTTTAAGAAACACAAAAAAGACATCCATCAGGTATTACAATCATGCATGCATTTATTTTGCTGAATCTATGCACGCTGAAAAAAATTTAGCCACTTATGATGGACCTTCAGATAGCTCATATTTTGATTTCTGTGATTGCTAACAGATACGCAAAGGAATATCACTTCAGCTCTGTAAAAACAGTAATTGTCACTTATCTTTCCCCTGTCTATTGTGCTGCAGAAAATTTACTACACGTAATACAAACCAATAATTAATGTATGTTACAAGGAGATGTATTTGTTCTATTCCTTGCATTTTAGCCACATTAAAATACAATGTATTTTCTGGTGGTATTATTATTATTATTGTTATTATTATTATTGTTGTTGTTGTTGTTATTATTATTATTATTATTATTATTATTATTATTATCATCATCATCATCATCATCGTCATCGTCATCATGATCATCTCTGGAATACCAAACTTTCGAGACATATACTCTCTAACAGCTCACACACATTAATTATGTAATATGAAGATAATGACTGGATTTGTCACTGCTGAAACTGTTTAAATTGTTCCCACAACTCCATTTTGCTCAGTATTATTATATTGTTTCAATAAAATGTTAATTAGATTTTTATACTTTGCATTCTGCTTTTAGAACTCTAGACAGTAGGATGTTCAATTTAGTGAACAAAAACATTATGTGTAGAATAGGCATTGCATCATTAGACAGTTGAATAAACTAAAATGTATGTGTATACACACACACACACATACACACACACACACCATCTTCACAGTAATAGGAGAAAAAAAATTGGCATCCAAATCTGCTGTTTTATCTCTGAAATTGGTCTTACATCCTTATGGAAGTTAAAATCTCATAGACAGATTTAATTATAGCAAAATTTGATCTCTGAATTCTAAGTGTTTCAAATGGAATTCCAAATGGAAACAAGCTTTACAATAATAATATGCTATTAAACAAAATAAATGAATTTAAAATTGATTTTCAGTCTGATAATGATATTTTTTCCATTTTAGCAAAATTTATCAATAATACTTGGATACAGTGACCTGAGAATAATTGCCCAGATTAAACTATCTTGGAATGCACAAATAAGACTTTGAACGAGATTCAAACAGCTTTTGCAAATGCCTCTCAGTTTAGATAATTTGTTTGCGATACAAGAGACATGGGAAAATTACCTTCCAAACTGATTAATACTATCCAGGATTTAATATTGAATTGCATTTAGATCCAAGTTTATCTATGACATAACTAGGGAAAAGCTAAAAGTGTAGGTATCATTAAAAATAGTGATGGGTACGGTTTGGAAGGTACTAAATTTACCTTGAAGCAATAGTATTGAGTCCCTGTTTGAGAAAAAAAAACAAGACACACAAAATGGCTAAGTGGAAAAAGCTAGTTCAAGATGTCTTGTGACTGGCCTTCTCCTGAGACTGCACATGCATGTACATGAGCTACAGAGGTTAATCTTGTCTGATAGACCATTTTCAGGCTCCATTTAGTGAACATTTATTTCAACTGAATGTATTTGACTTAGTTATTGTTTCCTAAGTCCACCTGTAAGATATTCAGACTCATAGCACAATCAAGCTACATGGGAATTTGATCCCTGGTACTAATTAACGGTCTGATTGGTGGCTTCTGTATTGCTTACTTTGTTTACCTATAATGAAGTTCTCTCTCAAACATCTGATGGATCAATAACTATTCCAAAATTTAAGAAAGAAGATAAGATTGATCTAACCAATTTCAAGTCAATTAAGCTTCTGCACATTAGTATGCTATATGAAAGGCATCTTTATGTAAAATTTCTTAATTAGTTAACTGAAGAAACCACCAGTTTTAGAAACAAACAATCAACTTTCAGTAAATATCAGAAACAATTCATAATTTCTCCCAGGAATTACAAATCACTGAAGGAGACTTGGAGGTCTTACAAAGAATTCTCAGAAGCAGTTTTCACGATTCTTAAAGCGACAAGATAGTAATTAAGCACATACAAACAAAATTAGTAGCAATATATAGTCATCTCTTACAAAAACTAATAACATTTAAGAGTTATTTTTAATTATATCTGTGTTTTATCGTATGGTAATCAATTTTTAGGCAAAGTTGCTACATCCTTAAAGGATACAACAGTTGAAATTTTCACCAAGCTGGGGAAAAAAAAGTTCAACTTATATTTCTGCCAGTTAAGGCACAAGTAAGCCAATAAAAAGGCTAGTAATACTTCTTGTTTTATAGATATTGAATCGTATGATTTCATGTACTTTCATAAGATTGTAAAATGGATCTTTTATATTCTATGTTGTATTAATAACATTCATTCATAATAGAACAAATTAAAAGAAAATGCTACAATGTAGTATTTATATTGTTCGATTAAGAGTATATATATATTTGAAACAGGTTCATTTAGCATCATCAGGTTGGGGATAGTGTTTCTTAAATTTGTATCACAGGTTGGGAATTCATAGAAGCCTTCTAAATTGTCTGGAGAGCAACAGAATGAGAAAAGTATTCTACTAAGGACTCAAGTGAAGAATGTGACTTTAAACAGTTTAAACACTTTAATTATAAATGTTTGAAGAATAAATATGCTAGAAATGGAAGACTAACATTTGAGGAATAAATATGCTAGAAATAGAAAACTAACAATTCTGGGACAAAAGCTCTGTCCTTTTAGGGTATCACTTCACGTCATTATTAGTCTATGGGAGCATTCAAAACTGGACGTTCCATGAGCTTAACAGATGTAACTCATTCTTTCATTTTTCCATGCCATCACTTCTTTTGTGCTTTCCACTTCAGCTTGAATTCTGACAAAACATGACTTAATTGATTTCTTGGCATTGGTATGGATGTGATTTCCTATTGCTTCCCCTTGGATATTTTTTGAATTTAGTAGTCTAGACTACTACTTCAGTTTGGGATTTCCTGTGATTCAAATATTAAAATGACCCAATCATGCTTTTCTTGAGATTAACCATGGTTGGCTCTGTGCTGCTACCTGCTAAGACACAATACATACAAGATATACAAATAAGTGCAAACATACTTATACACACTGCCAACAATGTGTGTTTTTACTCTTGCTACTTTGAGAGAACTTGCTGTATATAGCAACTAAAATCCTTTAGGAATAAATTAACTATATAAAGCAACTCTATATCGACATGAAAACAAAATGAATTTATAAAGGTCTTAGTAATTCTCGTGAAACTAAGCATTGTTTTGCATTCCTAAATATGAATATAAGTGGAAAGAAAGCCACCCCCAATCCCCAAGGCTTTTAAATTATCAATACAATGTAGAATCCTTGACAAGTAGGAATGAAAAAACAAAGGAGAAAAATATAAAATGGTCAAGGTGGAGGCAACCCCTTACACCTTACTATAAATAATTGGCCATTCAAAGCTAGAGGGCATACACCTTAGAAAATAGGAATTTCTTTGGATTCTTTTCATTGCCTTTATATTTTCGGAATCGTATTTCCATTCTTGACATTTTTATCCAAGCAGATCTTGGCAATGTTTGAGTGATTTATTTATCTCACTTCCTGGTGACAGCCACCACTTAAGTCCAAGAGTAATGCAGCAGGCAGTAGCAATTGCTTCCCAAGTATAAATGGACAAAGGTGCTTTTTGAAGGCCATGCCTCTGATTTGGCAGTCTCTTTTCTTAGTGAACAAGAGAAGGCAGTCTATAGAGGAAGATATAGAACTCTTCCCCACTTTGGATATAAAATTATTCCTATTGAAAAGTACACAGTTTTATGGGGCATATCAGCTACAATGCCCCTGGCACATGCCTACAGTGCAACTGTGCAACCTCATCCTTTACTTTGATCTAAATCCTTTGACATTTTTGAATCAACTGCCAGTAAGTGTGCATTTCAACGATCATGTTTTAGACTATGTTTTGTGTTTATTACCATTATTAACACAGTTCCAAAATTAACATTTCTGTTTTTATTTGTTCGCCTATTTTCATCAGCCTTAACTGGCGGTTTTTGTTGTCCTCTTTAAAAAACTATAAACTATGGCAAATTCTGTACTTGGTGGAAGCCATGTTGTGTTGCCAACTCCAACAATCTTTTGTGGCTCAAAGCTTCTTTCTTTCTAATTCTGTATTCATGTGGTGTGATTTCTATCCTGAATTAACTGCCAATAAAATTATGCATCACACACACACACACACACACACACATATGGGGTTTGCATTTTATTATTTTCTGAGACATCACTATACAATTTTTTTACATCCAAACAGCATGTACAGATTTTCAGCTGAATGCTTTTGCAAACTTATACTTAGGGCAAACATTAATATCTTATATGAATAGAAATCGTCCCCTGAAGTAAGGTAAGGTCAGATTCAACCACATCCTGGATGAGTGGCTTTGCAGCAACATACATTTTAATCACCGACGGAACAGTACAAAATGCAAGAATGCTGATCCCAATAGCAGTGGAAAGAAGTCAGTGACTGAGAAACAGATGTTGTTACATTTCCGGATATTAGATTCCCAATCCTGAGTTCCAGTGATTGAGAACCAATCCCGTGTTGAATGAAAAACGAGTTTCTATTAAGAAGCAAGCAAGAAGGTGCAAAAAGCAGACGAAGGGGAAACGAAAATTGATCTTTATACATTTCAGCTATAGTCTGCTTAGTTTTTAAAAGCGGGAGAGCGCGCGAGCGCGCACGCGCGTACACACACACACACACAGAGAGAGAGAATGAATGAAGAGACGACAGGCAGGCAGACAAGTTGCTTGCTTTTCCTAATTTTCACTGACCTGCACTAAATGGAAATATAATTGAGAAAGATGGCGAAGTACAGCTGAGTTATCAAGCACTTTAATTTCAGTCCCCGTGTTCCCCAGTACTTCTAGTACTCCGTAAAAGTGAATGGGGGCCGTCGCGTCCTAACTATACCGACGAGAAAATCCCAGGGAGTCGAAGCGATTGGCGAGAGAGCGCCGGGAAAGAAGGCGGGGGGAGCAAGCGGATAGGCGATTTTGTGACTTCTACCCAAGCAAGCACCAGCCTTCACTAGCCAGGGTGCGTTGGCGGGAGGCGCGCCCTCTCCCTTGCTCGTTCTCTTTAATTCAGCTCCTCCCCCCGTGGTTGTGGCTTTCCCTTCCATCAAAAGCCCGATCAGCAACGCCAGTCTTTTGGTGGGGGGGCGGGAAGAGAAAAAAGAGAAAGAAAGAAAAAAGAAAGAAAGAGCACCGCTTTCCCTTTTTCTATCTGCTTCAAATACGCCAGAGTCGGAAACTTCAGTGGAGTTATTGGCATCTTTTATTATAAAAATAATAATTCAAAACAATTAAAACATCTGCAGCGTCTCCCTTTCGATTTGCGCTCTGTGTTTCTTTTTTGGTTCATTTCCCCTTTTACTCAAATCAGCGTTGCTTTTTTTTTTTTTTGTCTTTTTGTTTCCCTAACCGCTTCCCGGGAAATGGGAAAAGTTACTAGCTGGTACCCAGGGTGGCATTTCCCTTTGCTCGCCTCTCGGACCTGGCTTTTGATCCTTACTTTTGGCTTTATCGGAGCAGACATCACTTGCCGGTCGTGCCGCTGGCAGGTGCAGCTACAGCCGCAGCCACCAGCCCGAGGATTATTAATGAACTTGAGGACGGCACGAGGAGGCGATTGGGCCGGAGAGATACCTGTGGATAAAAGAGGTGAGGAGCCCGCGGATCGCAGGCAAGAGGCGGCGGATGCCGGCAGTCCGATCTCGGCTGCTTCTGCCGGCGAGAAACGTGTCGGGATGGGCTCAAAGGGTTGGATGGGATCGAGCAAAGTGACCGGCGAGCTGCCAGAATTTCCTCCGATCCGACCCAGACTCTCTCCTCCGGATGTTGACAGGCCCACCCGCAAAAAGTTAGCCTCGGCTCCCGCTCTGTTTCCAGCGGGGAGCCGAAGGCGTCGGGGGACCAGTTCGGAAGCCGGCCGGAGGTCCGGATCGGCGCTCCTGAGCCGGCGAAGAAAAAATAACCGGCACGATCGGATGAGTCGGTCGAGTCGGAAACCCAGAGGAGTTCCGGCTGAAAGAGACGCGCCGCTGGAGAGCAGGGCGCGGGCACCGCCGGAGCAGCTGCTGGCAAAAGCCACGCGCTTCCGACAGGAAGAACTCAAATTGACAAGCACGACCTTTGCTCTCACTGGAGATTCGGCGCATAACCAAGCCATGGTGCACTGGTCGGGCCACAACAGCAGTGTGAGTAGCCATAACAATTTAGCAACAGACCACAGTGCACAGGGCAGGGAGATGGCGCTCTCCCAGCAAGCATTAAATCCTTCCCTGCTGTTTTCTTTCTAGCAAGATGTAGCCCATTTTCCCTTTCCTCTGTGTTGGAGATGATGATGATGAATGCAACAGCAATTATTCATAAAAGCAGTAGTAGAAGTATTGGCTCCTTTTGGAAGAGTTTTTTCTCCCTCTTTTGTTTTTTTACCTTAGTTTGTATCTGAAGTGGTTTCTAAGGGCTTCCTTTTCCAATCAGAAAGTTTTCTGGTTCTGCTTGGTACTGCCTTGGATTGCATTGACCAAGAAATACATTTTTTAAAAAATATTTGGCTAGACTAAGGCTTTCTGAGATGATTAGGATAAAAGTGTATGTGACCTAGTCTGGGAGAAGCAAAGCAAAAGTTTTTAAAAAAAGCATTTCACATATCAGTCCGGATATATTTTCTTGTATCATACAAATGACAAAACATAAGGATTAAGAGTTTAAGGATAAGCAATGGAAATGTAGTAAAGCATCCTGTTAGGAGTTGAAGCTGAATAGTGTGTACTGATTTCTATCTACTCTTAGGTTCTTTCTATCCATTCCTGTTCAGAAGAGATTTATCTTTATTTCCTTCCATGAATAAGCCAATCTTTTTTTTTTCCTTTTTACACTTCCAAACTTCAGGATATAAACTGCTTTTAGAAAGTGTATACAGTTGTGTTCCTGGTGCTGGGACACTAGATCAGAAAGTGTTTCTTGTCTTGCAGTGTCACCAGTTCATCATTTCTCTAGCTTTCATTTAAGAGAGAATATCACCTACAATAAAAGATCATTAAGGGTCAGCGGTGATCAGAGGCTTACCTGCTGTTATAATCTCCTTTAGGCTGCCCCTGATTCCTTTCCCATTCCTTCAAATTCCTTAAAAGAATATTCATTTCTGTGTCAAGGCTCAATATCTGCCTTTAGCTGTCTCTATGCATTGGGTTGGAAAACTAGAGTTTTCTCTCACCTGTTGTTCTTGGGTTTACCCCTATTGTTCCAGGGAGATGTTTTCTCTGTTCTATATGTCTGGTAATCTAACTCTTACCTTATAAGTATCTTTACAAAAAGTAATTTTAGCTTTCTAAGGTGTCCTGTGCTGCTGTAATGAAGATCAATCCAAATGAATAGTTCAACTACTTGTTTAACATCAGTATTTTGCAATTAGAATCTTGTTTTTTTAGAAGAACTTTTTAGGGAGCACTAGGATAATGCAGACTGGAGCTCTCCATATAATAGCATCAGAGTTAGCCTTCTAGAAGAAATTAAAGGGAGACAAATATTTCTATTGTCAGTTTGCTTGTTGTAAAATTGGAGAAGTTAGCTATCTGGCCATAAAGCAGGGGTGAAATTCAGCAGGTTCTGACAGGTTCTGGAGAACTGGTAGTGGAAATTTTGAGTAGTTCGGAAACCTAGCAAAAACCACCTCTGGCCCCAGAGTGGGATGGGAATGGAGAATTTGCAGTATCCTCCCCCTGCCATGCCTACCAAGCCATGCCCACAGAACAGGTGGTAAAAAAAAATTGAATTTCACCATAAAGCCCTTTTTGTATGAAAGTAATGTTACAAAATATTAATTTTACTGCAATTATTTAGTATTCATATCAGCACTTTTAGAGGAGTTAGATTTCATTGACTAAACTATAATCTCATAAGATATTCAAAAACTTTTTAATCAAACCATACAGGCAAAAATCCTGCTTCGCTTGTAGGTTTATAGGACCTTTCCCCTTCTTACTCATTTTGGCTATCAAATGTCTGATACAAATCCATTAAAATCAATCCACCTTGAACTGCAGACTTCTAAAGCTTATAGAACAAGTTTGTCATTGCTTAAACAACTCTTCATATCTTGCAACTTAAAAGTAGAATAAATTCTTGAAGAACAGCAGATTATGTATGCGCTTTACATTAAAACAAGCTATAATTCTGATTATTAGGGTTATAATTTTCCAAATTTCTTATTTCTCTTCATTGCTCATTTCCAGAGGAGTGCCTGTGTGTGTAGGGAAGTTCTTCAATTAATTTGGCTGTGTCCTTTAATGCATGAAGTGTTTGGAGGTATTTCTACATAGAAGATATCAATCTTTCCTTTTCCAGTTGTGTATTTGTTCACTAGATATTCAGCACAGTGTGTTGTGTGAATAATGTAGAATGGAGAGTTTCAGCTATTCCTTAAATGGTTTCTCAGTGAATAAAATGAAAACAGTGCTGAGTCATTCTGTTTGGCTGAAGAAAAGCCTTTTGTAATATCTACTACAATCTTAAATAATCTTGTTTCTGAAGTGAAAGTGACATGTTGCCTACAATCTCTCAAAATTTTAAAATAAAATTCATTGTTGGCCAGTTTCATCTGGGCAGTCAGGACAATGTAAAAGGTTTAATTTATGCAACAAAACTAAAGCTGAGTTTTGCACCAATTGTTGAGCAGTTGTTTTGTGTCTACAGCCATAAATTACATACTTGGTTTGACAAGTAGCAGACGTCATAGTGACCCCAGCAGTGATGCAGTCTGGAATTATTTCCCTTCTTCACATCTGCATTTTCTTTATATCTTACTATGTCAGCCCACATTCAAATCCCATTTACTAGTTGTCCATCCAGAGAATAATTGTTGCTTACTTCAACATTTATCCTTTTTTAAATGCAAATAAAATGGAATTGCCATTCTCATTATCCAGGCATTTTAAGATATTTTGGTGCATTGAACAAAGTGCATCTGGAAGATATTTTATGTTAAAACCAGGATTTGTTTTGATATGTGATTTGTACGTGATCTATATGAAAAATTAGGATAGATTAGATTAAAATTTTATCTTGGTGGGTGTTGGATTTTCATAATAGCCAACCAATGCCTATGAGAAATCAACAAGACCTAAATACAGTAGCACGACTCCACTTATGTTTCTCAGCAATTGATATTCAGAAGAATAGTTCTTCAATTACAAGTCATCATATATAGCTGTCACGACTAGTTGTTTTGATTGTTTTATCCATAATTTTTTCTAAGATATTTAGTTGTATGGCCATCACTATATATTGGGAGGCTAATGGTGAACTTTAATATATTTTTATTATCACTGATTAACCACAGCTGTCTATGCGACACATTGGATTAAAGAGGAGATATTTTAATGAAATAATGAGACTCCCAGCTCGTTAGCTTTGGAAATTTGTCCTTGATAGAGAAACAAGCATTTGGATTTATTGCTTGACAAGCAGTAGAACTGATTCTAAGTTTTAAAATAAATATTTGATTGACCAAAAAGAACCAGAGGAATGAAGGTGTTTAGGAAACCAAGTTTTTCTTTCCAAATTGGTGAATTAAATTTAACTAATCTGTAATTTTTTTGTAGTGATATTAGGCAGATTCATGAATATGTGTATGAGTATGTTTAAGAAGGATTTTAAAAGCTTTTGTGATAATGTCTATGAATGGATCTTTTTTGGCTATTCTGAAGAATGTTACACAAATGGTAAATATTAAAAGCACTAGCTATTGTCACTGTCTCCAGAAAGTCTGCTTTTGGAGAAACTTATATTTAGAATAGAATAGAATTCTTTATTGGCCAAGTGTGAATGGACACACAAGGAATTTGTCTCCAGTGCATAAGCTCTCAGTGTGGTAAACTAGTGGTAAAGCCCATTTCAACTATGAAACTTTGCAAATATCATCCGAGTCAATGTTGTTCACATGGAGGAAAGTATGTGTGTGAAATCCTTGGAAGAAAAGTGAGCCACAAGTGTAATTAAGCTGTATTGATCAGGTCTCAGATTTAAAACAAGGATCTGAGCTTTTAACTCGTGTATAATAGTTCAGAATAGAAATAAAAGATATGTAAGACTAGATCTTCAATTTTCAGCTGCAATGTAGCTATTAAAGGCTCAGAACTGTCAGAAAAAAATGGTAGTAATTATTGAAAGTTAAAAGAAGGATATGAGTATTGTTATTGTATTTGCTTTTCTGTTGGATATTCCTTTGCAATTAAATGTTGACATCCAACAGAACATTACAAAGTGGTAACTATTGTTTAATATTTTTCATCAGCAGAAGAGCTATACTTTAGAAACTGTTTCTTTGTACTTTTCAGATTCAAGCATAGCTTTCAGACTTGTTTGGAATTTTACATGTCTGACATTTATATTTAAATTGTCCAAATCTCTTTGATTAACAAACAAAAATAGAATGAGACACATTTGTATCATGACAAGGCCCAAACAATGTATTTCCAAAACGATTAAGGTATTATTATACCCCTGCCCAGGCTTCCCTATGTTCTCCTTAGACAAACACAGCTAGTACATATTGCCTCTTTTGTCACTTCCTCATTTCTGTTGTCCATGTTGTTGACAATCATGTATTTCAAGGGAAATCCTCTGTCCTTTGGTGTCTAGCAACAAAGACTTTCAAGCTGATGTCAGTCTTTTGACTTAGACCAGGTTATAAAATAAAGTGCTTTTGTTGCCCCCACATTTCACAAATGTGTGAAATTGTCCTGGCTTTTGGCATTTACTTTAGTAGCAGAATGGTCAAAAGGTTTGAGTAAATGGTTTTTTTTTCATTTTGTTATGCAGTCTTCAATAAAATCCCAAAAGAAGATGTCATGACAAAATGCCTGTTTGGAGGTCTTTTCAGTTTAGGAAGCCTGGGCAATCAGGGAAGCTGCAAAATGATGGAGAAATGTGTTAACATCAACAACCTTCTCTACCTTTCAGTAATAATGTGAACTCAAAATGCCAGCCAAAGGAAATTCTAAAAATATTCTAAAGTATCCTGAGAATAAGCAATTAAAACTGAAGCCTGTTTTGCAAAAGAACATTTGGAAGCTGGATAATGAAATTTTAGCACTGTACTTCTCTTCTGCAATGGCTGATAAGAACAGCAATGCTAAATATTTTTTCATTTGAGGTTGACTCCTGGTGACTATATGGACTGTGAAATCATTCCATGGGAGAATCTGACATGACCAGATAACCTTTTAAAAACTTTGAAGCAGGCGCATTGAGTCTGTGAGCAATTACTCTGCCGCTTTGAGGAGTCACCCAGATGGACTTTAAAAAAAAATTGCCAGCAAAACACCTCGCTGTAGAATTTGCACAGTTCTGATGAATAGAAAATGATGGAAGGTAGCTTGAAACTTGGGCTGCACTCTCTGGGCCCCTCATTGTTGCATGAACATGTCCCACTAATCATTTGTGTGACATGCTGTCATGATGTTACTTTCATTTCAACCTTATCATAGTTGTCTTTAGTAGTTCCAGTTTTAAAAATATGTTTTCTATCTTTCAGTGACACAATTTTTGTGGTGGATTCATGCTCAATCAATGACAGAGCAATGTGGTTGCTGACACAGTCAGGGATGGGATCTAGGATAAGTACTTCATATTACTATGAATTCCTGTTATTCCATGGGGCTTGCACTTCAGTTTAGCTTGGGTTTCAAGGAGACTGGACACCTGGTTTATATAGAGCCGTGGCTCTCAACCTTCCCAATGCCACGGCCCTTTAATACAGTTCCTCATGTTGTGGTGATCCCCAACCATAAAATTGGTGTCTCGGTTCCTAAGACCATCAAAAATATGTGTTTTCCGATGGTCTTAGGCAACACCTGTGAAAGAATCGTTCGACCCCCAAAGGGGTCCCGACCCACAAGTTGAGAACCATTGATATAGTGGCATATGCCCAGACAATGCCTGATAATTTCCGAAGCATGTGCCAGATCCTATGTGGACTTATAAACAGGGCTATATTCTGTGTAACGCTGGGTCTGACACTACCTCGGATATGCTACAGGTTTTCAGTTCTCCAAGATAGGACTTCACATGACAATAATTTTATTGGTTTATTATTATGGTGGGAAATGATGACACAATTTTGCCTATTTTTCTACAGCTTCATGACTGCCCATAGGTTACTTTCAGGTCCTGCCAGTCATGGGGATAGAACAGGACTCCCTGCTAGCAATGCCATTGTCTTGCAGCATTAGTTGAAGATGGAAAAGACCTGCTACCAATCATTCTCTCCCATTGCACTGCACAACTTTCCTTTGTGCCTGCAACCATTCTTTCTGAAGATAACTAGACGGACACATCACAGGCACTAAACACTTCCATGTCCGTAACTTATTACTCAGGTAATTTGATACATGACTAAATCTAATGTTTCAGTCACCTGCCTACACTCATCTAGCCTCATCCTACCCATATTTGAGAATGATTGATGGTGGTTCTCCTGCTGATAGATAATTCTTTGTGGAAAGAAATAAAGCCAGGGAAAGCCACCAATCACTTTCCTTAAATTGTTGCACCTTAAAATAGTAAGGATTGCATTAATCACCAGTCTCGTTAGTGAGCAATCATGGCAGTAGTTTTATTGTAGTTTGCTTTTTGGCCAGCTCTAAGACTAGCCATATGGCTTGCCCTTAGCCTGTGGTAAAATACAGATAAAGTATGGAACATTATGTTATTTGATAGTAAGTGTTCTGCTGTTCTTTCACATAGGTTAGTGCAGAGTGGCAGAAAGTTGAAATTGACAAGATTTCTGCTTCAAATCCTGCTTCATTACCTTGTAGATTAAAGTGGCAAGTTTTTCTGGATCTAAATTTAAGGGCCTAGGAATATTCAAGGTTCCTTTCTTTTTGTGATGTTAATTTGTACATTTCTCTTTTTAAGACATCTGCGTGCAGCATGGTTTGGCAACATTAAGGGTGAATAATCCTAACACTTTATTTCCATATATCACTGGGGTCTTTTTTGATATACTTCATTTGTATTGGGTTTATTATTGCAATTTACCAAGAGAAACTGAAAATTCAAAGGAAGGGGAAGCTGGAGCCTTGCTTTATCCCATCATAATAAATTTCAAATCTAATCCCATAATTAAACTTTATTGTTTTGTAATTAAATTTGCATTGATTGATGCAGTGTGTTTGAGACCGTTTCTTTTTCTTTCTTTAAGTGAGAAGCTATAATCATGTTCCAGAACTCACATGTTGTGCAATTATCATTGTTTATAGAACAGTATAAATTTGATTATATACGTCTCAGGCTTAATTTAAAAAAAAAAAACACCCCATAATTTTCCTCTTCATACTAGACTAATAAAATTACATGAAAATGAATGAAATATTATATTACATCCTTTAAATAAAGTATTATTATTAAAATTAAGCTTTAAGGCTGTAGGAACAAATTACTCAGCTACTCAGCTAAATAAATAGCCTCTCAAAATAGTTACTGAACACTGAGGTGATAAAGTAAAAGGCAAGTCTTCATACATAGCAATAGAAAAAGTCAGTAACAAAGGATGGAACCATAGCAACCACAGAATTGGACAATTCCAGCCATAGGCATCTCTTGGCAAACAGTTTCACATATCATTCCTTGCTTAGAGCCTATGTAACTTTCTAACATGAATCAGCTTATTAAAAATGAATTAGTGAAAGCATGTGTGTTTCTTCCCCCCCAAGACGGTTGATCATATGTAAAAGCCAAATACAATACATGTACATATTGTAAATATTCATATGCATTGGCCAATGTGACCCTCTGGCATAAATTAAGACACTCTCCAGAAAAATAAAGTTACAGCTTTAGAAAACGTATAGTTAAATATCTGGCTAGCTATGTAAAGAAATCAGATTCAGGAGAAAATATTTTTATTGTAAGTTGATTTGTTAGATAAATAATTGTAATAATATTCCATGCTTTTGTTGTTGCAAAGACAAAGGTATTGCTAAAGCCAGTCAGTAATAATGCAACATATTTCTTTAAAGATATTGTTGAATTTTTTAGTGTTTGTTGTATTAACTTCTGATAAACATGACAGGCAATTTTAGTTTGGAGTATTTCTCCTTTATACTGGATAAACAGTGATAGCAGAAGCCAAACAACTCCAAACTGACTATTTTTAAATAATCTTGCATTTGAGATAGGGAAAAATATCAGATTAGTGTGTGTCTCTGTGTGTACTTATATTTTAAAATACAATTGTTTAAAAATACATGATAAACATGTAAAGTACAAGAAGCATCACTAGGTCCAAGGAAATGCCCTTTAAAATCTTACTTGCCCCTTTTTAAGATTTGAAGCATCGTTGTCTCTTGTTCCATTTGCTCTACAAAGCTCTCATATATTTGACTGATAGGAAACCAAATCTTAGAGTCAGAAAGCTTTCAGTAGAGATAAACCAACACAAATTGCAACTAGCCCTTGAAATAGAAAATTGTTTTTCTGACAGAGAGGCTTTTCATGCGTCAGAACTATATCAAATGGCAGCTATAATTCTTTTGTCTTTGTGAGAATCCATCTCGAGATATATCTCTATTATAATGTCCAACTTCTAAACATGTAATTTCCTTCACTAAGGCCCTGCGAATATAACTTCTTCACTACAAAGAATAACTTTGTAGTGATGAAAAGGAATTAAGGAAAGATGATTGATACGTTTTGAAAGAATTGACTTGATGTGCTATCAGATGATTAACCCAAATGCAGTTCCTATAGTGAAGGGCTATTTAGCAAGATAACTTATTTGAGAACTCATCATCATTGAGATGATACTGAATATAAAATTATATAATATTCATATTATATTAACCATATTAATGAGGATTAATTTATCATATTCATTTAAACCAACTAACATCCTTGACATTCTGTAGTATGAGAAATTATGAATAATTTTTAAATGTAGCCCCAAATAACGTTTATTACTAACCCAAAAGTTGGTTTCAGAATGAAGATAATTGTTACCACGTACTATAACTTATCAGTGTATTGTTCTTTCTGCCTCTTGTGACAATGCCTTACTTAGGAGCATGCTCAGATTACAAACCTGATATTTTAAGAGATCATCCAAAATAAGTTAAACCTTATTAAGCTGGGCAGATGAATATGTTGAGATTGCATGGAAATAAATATGCAATCTCTCCATTTGAAATTTGTGACATAGATTGATTTTAAAGGAGTTGAACTTTGGATTTATTGATTGCTTGTAAAACAAGAGCTTGGATCAGGCTTGTGAATTTTGCATACTCAAAAATATGTTACAGTCCAACTTTAACTGAGGAAAGATAGATAATAAATGAGTCAACTGTGTTCAGTGCTCAGAGGCATGAGGCTTCTGAATATCAGATCCTGGAAACAAACAAAAGAAGAAGCTGTTAAATGTCATATGGCAGCGATCGCGAAACTTTTTTGGCTCGTGTGCCATAAGTGGGGGGAGTGCAGGGGGGTCATGTGCAGGCGTGCTGCACCCATAATGCAATGTGTGCCCCCCCAGGGCGCATGCATGCACTACAGGCACGACCCCCACATTTTTGCATGCTTTTTTCGCCCTCCCCAGGCTCCAGAGGCTTTATAGGAGCATGGGGAGGGTGAAAACATCCCTCCCTGCCCCCCCAGATGCCTTCCGGAGGCTTCAGCGACCTTCAGGAGGCTTCCCTGAAACCCCCGACACAGTCAAAACGACCCTCCGAGCAAACCGGAAGGCCGTTTACACTGTTTAGGTGAAAAATGGCCATTTAGGTGAAAAATTGAAGTTCCAGAATTCCTGTTTGTCCCCTGGCTCTGGAGGTTTCTTGGAGCCTGGGGAGGATGAAAACAGCATCCCTCGGGCTGCTGAGGCCCTCCGGGAGCTGGAAACAGTCTGTTTCCGAACTTCTGATAGGCCCAGAAGTTCCGTTTTTCGCCCTTCCCAGTTTCTGGAGACTTTCCTTGATCCTACTGGAGGGTGAAAATGTCCTCACCCGGGCTCCGGAAGCTCTCTGTGAAGTTTCCTGGTGCCAAAGATAGATGTTGACCCAGCCCCCAGGGGGGGTTGTTTCCGGAGCCTGGGTAAGGCTGTTTCCCCACCTCCCAAGGCTTGAAGGAAGCCTTTGGAGCCTGGGGAGGATGAAAACTCTCCCCCCAGGGCGGGGGATGGGTCGCACAAGCATGCTCTCACAGGGGGTGTCACATGCACAAGTGGGTGGTGTGCATTGTATTGTGGGTGTGGGGCGCTATCACGTGTACACACACATTTTCAGCACGCAAGGACAGAAAGGTTCGCCATCACTGAGCTAGGTACTCAGTTATGAATATTAGCCTTCAAAGATCTTATCCATAACCTTATATTGAAATCTGACTTGAATTGTGCAGACCATTAAATAAAGACTTGTCCTCTGTAAAATAAGACAACTGTTGCTGCTGAGTCTGCAAAATTGTTGATAGAATCCCTGAAGTCTTCATTAGATAAGTGTTTATATCAACTTTAGATGCCTTAAATACCTTGATGATCTGATAAAATAATGTTAAGAGATCAGCTATAAAGTATAACTAGTATCACTTGCACTTGTTATGACCAAAGAATAAAAATGGTTACCTGGAAAGTTCAGTTGTTGTGTGGTACACACATTGTACTTTACAGAAGAGGCTCAGAGTGTCTTTATATACTAAAATCTAATTATAGAATGATGTGTCCAGGCTACATTTTTTTGTCACATTCCCATGATTTGTGTTCATCTCGTTCCCAACTCATGAATAAATTATCTTCATTTGTACTAGTGTTATGTTTTTTCTTTATTTCAGCATCAACAGAACAGCATCAAGGTGTATAAAACCTGTTAGGTTTGTTGTTCATTACCTGACTTCAGTGACAGGTAATAGAGGCAGTGGAAGCAAGTCAAGGATTGGGAATGAATGAATATAGCAAATATCCTGCTAATATAATATTATTAATACTCTGTTGGCTGAAATATGAGTGATCAACCCTTCAACTTAGCAGTAGGGAAAGACCCAAAGTCTGTGAGCTTATTTCAGATTTGATAAACCTTATAAAGTACAAGAAGGAAATGCAACTGATAGAACTGAATTTTGAGTAGCTCTGTACATATATAGATGTTGGAGAAAGGGGCACAGTATATAAAGAATAAAATGCTTTGCAGTTATGTTCTATAACATCACTCAACATAAAAACATAGTAATATGTTGGTTGGAATGACATAAGTTATAGGTATGATTGTAACACACATGGGACTTTTTGGTGTTTGAAGAATATCATTCTAACTATTTATCACAGAGATTCCGCTACCTGTTAACTATGTATGCAAATACCTTGCAGACAGTTTATGTCAGCCTGGTTTTTAATATCAATTAGAACTTTAGTATCTTATAATTAGGTTCATAAATACAAATTCTTGTTAAAACAAGATGAAGACCAAGAAAAGGAAATTGTTGGGATTTTTTTGTGTTAAAGTATACCTTGAATACACTATTTTTCATATATTATAAAACATGCTGGAAATATGTTTGGACTTTATTCATGTGGACCCATGTCTAACAAGTCTTAGAAGTGAAGTTGTTACTATAGAAAGTATGTGTGGCCCTTTTCTAATACAGTTCTTCCAAAACAACAACAACAATAACAAGCAGTATTCTAACCATATTTTTGATTCTTGGAGCCACATCTACCACATTTTTTATTCTTGCGACCACATCTAGCATTTTTCATTTTGTGTTTGACCACACTCATCCCAATTGCCGTAAGAACTTCTACGCCAGCAATACCAGTCACAACATGTTGTTAAGATTCTAAGTGTGCCCAAAATTGGATTCAGTGTTGTACATTTTACCTATATATTTTATTAATATGACAGGTTGACAAAATGAAACCCATATTAAATATTGCTAACTGATAGAAAATTTTAACTGGAATTTATATCAATTTTCATTTGCTTAACATAACATGGAATGCATTTCGAATGGATGAATTTATTTATTCATTCACTCACTCACTCACTCACTCACTCACTCACTTATTTATTTATTTATTTATTTATATATTTATTTCCTGCCTCTATTATTTTTCCAAATAACTTAAGCCGCTGAACATATCCAACATACCTTCCTCCTTCTATTTTCTTCTTCTTAGTGAACGTATTTGCAAGTGTAAAAGGTCTGTATAAGATTGGTGTAAGAATATTTGAACTTGTAGACTGAAAATGCATTGCCCATGTTTAATTATTAAACATGTTCTTGAGTTCACCAAAATGAATGAATGCAGACTCCAGTTCTTATTGTATGTTGGCAATTGAATTGATGGAACAAAAGAGACCTTTCAGTCCTTGTATTTTGCTTCTGTTGTGGCAGCAGGAGAGATTGGGTTTTATTTTCTGTCTCAGCATATGGTTAGCAATAAACTAATATTTAATAGAAACACTTAAATCAAAATGAATGCATGAGTGCTAATAAGCTTTTTATTAGTTTTATCAGTGGGCTTGACTTGCTTGAATTTTAATTAATCATGTTATAGAGAATTGAAAAGTAAATTAATGAATTAGCTAGAATAGCTTCACTGTTGGAAACTGGATTGAAAAACTGATTCATCCTCCCTCCCCCCGCTCTCTCACACACACAACATCATAGTCATCTTCATCATAATGAAGATTCTCAACACATCCCATCAATTATCAAGAGAAATGAGTGATTGGGAAGGTACTGATTATTGCTACACATAATTCAGGACTACCTGCAAATTGTCAGTAAAGTATGTAATAGAAAAGAGCTTGGACAATGGTAAAATGTGGAGTATTATAATGAATCATGATTATGTTGGTGCCGCACAAAAAATGGTTTAGAGTAAGACTTTCACCTCCATTAAGGGATCCAACGTATGGAATATTATAGAATCATTATGACAGTGTTTTTGAATTATAATAACAGCTCCTGAATTTCAGTTCCAAAACATATTTTCTGAGTAGGTTATATATATTTATATTTTATAAATAGCAGGGAAATCATTTATGTGAAAATGAAAACTTACTGTGAAAATCATGCTATTGTTGCAAAGAGTTTGACCTCCAGTCTTTGCTTCAGTGGAATTTTATCTTGGACCTTCAAAAATGAAAGGAGATTTATACATAGTATTGTAAAAAAAACAGTAATTAAATTAGTCCGGCTTTTTATTTCCAAGCTGAAAATTTTCATTCTGATGATATGGAAACTAATCATTTTTTTTTTAAAAAATATTTTTGTCTTGCTAAAAATATAAAAATATGCTTTAAGATTTCCTCTACAGAATTGCTTCCACTTTTTAGTGTTAATTATGCTTTATTTGATTTGATTCTAAGTTGCTTCCTTTATCTTTTTTTAATATACTTATCTTGAATAATGTACCACTGGCAGCAATTTTGAAATTAATAAATTGCAGGAGATTTTCCTAGAATAGTCTTTGGGGATAGGTGGAGTAGCTATAATAAATCAAATAAAATCAAACAATCAATACAATAATACACTATTTCTACATAGCCATTTTTAATGAGCTATCACTGTGGCTCAGTTCTGAAGAAACCACACAAACATGTGTCTTTGTGTGAATAGAAAATTAGATTTAACTTCTTTTTTGGGGAAAATGAATAGAAGAAACAATTTGCTCTCTATGAAAAGGTTTTAGTGGCACACTTTGATAAACTTAATTAGAAAAAGGCTAGATTGTGAAGGAGAGAAAAGTCATGCCAGCTGGTAGACAGCATGAAATGTATTTCTTCATAGTTATCCATGATTTATTTAGTCAGAATAAGCATTTTTATGCTTTTAATCATATTCCCAGGGCAGTTTATAAAATAATAATAAAACAATTGTAGCATAAACAGGCTAAAAACAAGCGATTTTGCTGCCTGAAGTGAAAGCAAGAAAGCACATTTTGCCACTCAAAATTCAAAGGCTGACAATACTAACCACAATTTTACAGTAACCTTTGCAATTTTAATGGACTAATGGCATGGGGGAGGAAGAGGTGACTGTTAAATTAGAATTTCTGTTAAATTTGAATATAATTTTATGCATACAATTATGAACATAATTTTGAACATGCATAGAAGCATACCTGCGTCAGAAGTGGAAACAAATTATTTATTCGCAATTAGCGAATAAATTATACCAGAAGGGGGTGTGGTTTAGATGGTTGATGCCTGAAGGTATGCTAATATTCTGGGAGGAGACAAGAGTTAGAATTAATATACCCATAGAGGCACAGGCCTTTATGGAAAAAAACAAACTACTCCTAGAAAAACCTGATGATCCTTCACGAGATACACAGGACACGGGAAGGGCTGGAGCCCTGTTGGCAGGGGGAGATGGGGCAATACCGAGAAAGCTCAGATCACAAAAATGAGTAAGAAAATCCACCTGACATAAACTGATTGAAATTATCAACTGAATTTATATGCTGACTATATGTTATTATGTTACTACCTAATAATGAATTATGTGCAAATGTATACCATGAGTATGGAGGGGGGGCACACCTACCGCACACTGCAGTTGCCAAAATTTGTAACCTTTCCCCTACCTTTTTCCTTTGCAAAATACTAAAAAAACCAATAAAACTTTGTTATAAAATAAATAAAAAAATAAAAAAATAAAAAAAAGAAGTGGAAACAAATTCTGAAATCTATTAACGAGGCCTCTTAATCAGAGTCTACTGTGCTTTGATACAGTAGATAATAGAAAATCTTCATCACAGAGTCTCTGGCTGTTCATATTTGCAGTGCAAGGCACACATAGATAGAACATCTTTCATTGAATATACTTGCCTGATCCATCCAGTTACATCTCTAAGCATAAATGCAACAGCAAAAATAATATAGAAACTGCAAATCAGCAGAACTGAAATGGAATCTATAACACTTGGAAAAATAGAAAGCCCTTTAGTGCCCTCAAACCAATAAATAATTGCCAGGCAAGCTTGTAAGTGGTGGCATTATGGCCCTGAGATATACCTTTGAGAAGGTTCATTCTTTGTTGTTCTTAATCTTTTGTTATCTGAGATCGGAAGATCCCAATAGAATGCTTTCTGTTGAAGATATACACAAAGCAGAAATATATCAGCTAGGGTTAAACTGGGCATCAGCAACAGGAGGGCATGCTCTCCTTTTGGTCCTCATGTCTTTGCAGGCATAGTCTTAAAATCAAATATCATCTGGCTTTTTGACCATCTAACAAATTACCTGAGCAACTGTTCTCTGCAGTCCAGTGCTTCCTTAATAAGGGCTAGCAGGTTCTGTGACCTTAATTACTTCCTTAGTACCCGCCCACCAGCTTGTACTCCTGCCTGAAATTGACAAGACCTTAATCAGTTACACACTGAAGGCTTTTGACTAGTAACAGACTCTAGTATGCTTCTGCAACTGGAAAACAAGTCTTTCCAATGTTGGAAAAGTCATTTCATATATCCTAACCCTAACCCTAAGCCCCACCAAGATTTATAGAAAGATGGCAGCTTCGACCACGCTTTAAGCCGAAAATTCCAGCCTGAAGATGGCGAGTGGGACTTCGCCGAAACGTTGCCAAGACAATCTCAATCTTACAAGGGAAAAGACCTGAATATATATATATATCCTATTGTGAAAATCATTAATCCTGTTTCTGTACAATTGGAGTTACCAAAGCATCTTAAGCGGATTTATCCTGTGTTTCATGTAAACTTGTTGAAACCAGAGCACACTTCTTCTTTTCGTGCGCCCCTACCTGCAACCCCTGCCCCTCTTCTTATTGAGGGAGAGCAACACTTTGAGGTAAGGAAATCTTGGACTCCAGGAAACATAGGAATCGAATTCAATATTTGGTATCCTGGAAGCATTTTCCTCCCTCCCAGGCTGAGTGGGTTGATAAATCTCATGTTAGAGCTCCTAACTCTTAAAGAAGTTCTACGCTGAGTACCCCGATAAGCCTTGATCATATTTGAATCATACATGTCTTATGTTGTCTTTTCTATTGTTTTATTTTCTTGCAGGAATGACTTCTTTTCTTGAAGAAGGGCCGGATGTCAGCCTCTGTTTCACTATTTGCTTTCGGCTGCCATTGAAATGGGGACGGGGGCTGGTATTTGGGAGGGGAAGTTTAAGTACAGGAGAGATTGTAGAAAGGGAGTTTTGGTCTCACTGTCTACTGTGCATGCTGGAGATTAGTGCTTGGTGTCGGTCAAGGCCGTCCTGCATACCAACCTGATGATGCTCCTTGGAGATGGAGCTCACATGACACCTAAGGGATTTGCATATTGGACATTGGGATGAGGGTTACCAAGGGGAGGGGGTCTGGTCACATATTGATATGTATGATTTCACACGCTTTTGCCTCAGATCTTGCTTTGCTTAGTTGCTATCTTTTCATAACCAGTAAAAGTAGTCTTAATTCTGCAAAATGGAGTTAAGTGGTTTCTTTCTTAGCTTCTGAGAGAGACCAGCTTGACATGCTGGCTTTGTTTCTTTAAACGGATTGGTTGGCTGTGTTGTCACATCTTGATTGGTTGATGGAATTGATGTTTGGTGAGGATGATTGATGATACTGTCCTGTGTTGTTCTGGACCCTGTGTTGATTTTTGTGGCTGGGACTTGTTTATTGACTAGGACTAGTTTCCAGATGTCTGGTAGGCGGGAGGTATCATCACGTTTATTCATGTTGTGGGGGTGTTTCTCTATTTCGATAGCTTCCATAATTATTCTCTTGTTGAAGTGTTCAGTTTTGGAGAGTAATTTGGTTCCTTCAAAATCAATTTCATATCCTGTTGCTTTAAGGTGCTGGAAAAGAGAGGAAGTTTTTTCTTCTTTTCTGAGTGCATTCTTGTGTTCTGCAATGTGTGCATTTATTCTCCTATTAGTTTGTCCAATGTATCTGGCTGGGCAGATTTTGCATGGTATTTCATAGACTCCTTGGTTTACTAGCTGGATCTTGTCTTTGGGATTTCTTAAGATGTTGGCTATTTTTTGGCCAGTGCAGAAGGCTGTCTTGATATTGTGTTTGTGGAAAATTTTGCTGATTTCATCTGTGGTGCCTTTGCTGTAATGGAGGAGAACGATGCCATTGTCCTGTTCTGTGTCTCGATTCTTGGGGGGTGTCTACCTTTGGATTAGGCTGGTAATTGTGTTTCTTTTGAAAATTTGTTTTGCAGATTCCAAGAAATAGTAAATTGTCCTCATTTCTTGCATATCCTCCTTTGCTTGTTCTATTACATGGTAACCCTAAAATGGAGCAAAGTGAAAGGAACCTGAAAGAATACTTAAGCCAAGTTGAGGGAATTTGTAGATTAAGTGTGACCCCTTCTCTTTTCAGGGCACTTTCCTGGGATTTAATAGAATGCCTTTATGCTCTAAAGTTTAATACCTGTTAAGGTTTAAATTCTCCCACAGGTCCACAATTTTTCAAATGTCATTTTAACATATGACACATGATGCTCTGTTGGCATCATGTGTCATAAGATATATTCTTTTTATACTCTGAGGCTTAAAAAAAAGCTTTGTTGTCTGATTTAGGACACTGATTTTAGATATTTAAAATAGTAAATGATATTTGGAAATGAAGAGGTACATTTCGTAAATAGCTTCTTCAACTAATAGCAAAGAGGAGATTAGATAGGAATTGCTGCTGAAATTTTAGGGTAATCCTATCTTTTTGTTTTAACCAATTTACAGTCTCAGACAAGGAAGGCATAGTTTCCTGGGTACACTTTTGCTGATGCAGGAAGGTAAATATAACTTAAGCTAAGATGTTTCAATGACTACTTAGTGACACAACATTGACATGTGGTTTCTAAAAGAGCATAACTGAAAGTTATACTGGTCTTGATTCAGTGGAAAGAATAGTTCCATGATGGCGAACTTATGGCATGCATGCCAGAGGTGGTCTGCAGAGCCCTCTCTGTGGGCACGCACCATTGGCAGCTGTTCTTTGCGCATGCCAGAGCCCCAGAAATATGAATGCCAGCTGGCTGGTGTGCATGCACGATCCAGCCACCTGGTCTTTGGGTTTCTGGTGCCTCCAGCATCTCCAGCTTTAGATAGCCCATATGAATGTGCTTGTCTCAGAAGATCAGAACAACAGATCTTGCCTATTTTCGGAGAAAATAAAGCAATACTGAAATAGATGCTACTAAGATAAAAGTAATATCTTTAATTTTCCAGTAGAGTGGAGGGAGGGGTCACAGCAGGGTTAACACAGCCTGATTGGTCCATTTGACTGAGAGAAAACTTCTTAACCTTCGCCTTCTCCCGTTGGTTCCCAGTTTCCTCTCAGTCAAGGTCCAAGACACAGGTTTGGTTCCTAGTAGTAGAGTTTTAGTGGGTTTTATTAATCAGTGTTAGTGTTGTTGGCACTTTGAATTTGGATTTTTTTATTTCAAATTTTTTTTTTTGTAGTGGTCCGCCTTGCAGGGCTGTTGTTCGACTGCCCTCAGGAGGCTGAGATAGTCAGTGGGGGGGGGGCGTTTCCTCCCCCTCTCTTAAGGGATCGCTCCGGACTGGTGCCTGGGGTCTCGGGTGTGCCGGGCGATCCTACGTGCTTTAATTTGTCTTTTTAAAACTTTCCGGTGAGGCTCGCAGCGCGCTGGGGCTTTTCGGCGCGAAAGTGGCTTTTCGGCTTCTAATTTGAACCGCTAGCTTCCCGGGCCGGTTACAGCCCACGGCAGCAGCGCGGAACCGTTTTTCTTGGTGTTCGAAGGCTCCTAGGGGCTTAGGAGCTCAGCAGTGATCTAGAGAGTGTTTTGGGAAAGGCGAGCTTGCAGCTGCAGGCATTGGCAATTAAGGGCGAGGTAAGCGGCCATTTTTAGGCGCGCTTTTGAAAGCACCGTCCAAAAGAAGCCGGCGGCCATTTTGAGTCACGTGTTTGGGGCTTGCAACACGGAGAGGCTGTGAAAAACGTGGCTGTGCTGTTTGCAACTTTACCGGAGGCCCGGAGCAGGCGATTCTCACCAGCTGAAGGGCAATTTCTACCAAAAACTTCGTTCTGGAGCACGTGAGTGGGGATGGCAGATAGAACTGAGTCCCAGCAGGCCGCGCCAGCTCAGGCAGGCGAAGATCAGGTTGAGCCCACTCCCCCAGTTAGGCCTCGGGTTTCTAGGCCTTCAGCTGAGGACAGGCCTTCGAGAGCTCTGCAAAGGGATGAGCTCAGGCGATCCAGGGCCATCGAGAAGGTCATTGAAAGGGCTGAGAAGAGACAGGCCAGGGATCCTAGGCCCAGATCCAGATCCCCACACGCGGTGGCTTCCTGCCCTCCCCCACCGGTGGCTAGGGGGTTCAGCCCTTCCTCTTCCTCTTCCTCTGCTTCCCCATGCAGATCTGTTAGGAGTCAGGAGCGGGGGGCGCCTCGCTCTCCTTCTGCTTTCCCGGGGATTAGAGAAGAAGATAGGGGGGATCCATTGGAAGGTACCTCTGCAGGTCCAGTTAGGGGTAGGAGATCCAGCAGGGCCTATGTGGCACCAGACTATGATTCAGAAGGAGATGAGGAGGATCTCGAAAACCTCCCTGAGAATCTCAAAAGGCTTATTTCTGCAGCCATTTCTAGGGGCATTTCCCAAAGGGACAGACCTTACCACCACAGTCGAGTTACTCCCTTTAGTAGGTCCAGATCTAGGGCTTCTTCGCCTTCCCTCATGAGTGAGGTCTCCTCTAGGGGGGAGGCACGGAGGGACGATTGGGGGTTCTCTGAGGAGGAGGATGCGGCTCCTGAGCCGCCTCGCTCTTCCAATCTTTTCCTCCAGGCCATGTTCAAACCATTGCTTAAGAAGGCTAGGAGGACCACCAAGGTGGGCACGGGGGACCCCACGGTCCCACCGCCCACGGATCCGGACATGGTCATGTTCTCAGCGACGGCCACCAATAAGGAGGAGATTCCTGCCCCTCCTCTTTTCTTAGAGGTAGCTACTAGCCAATGGGCCCGTCCTTCTAACTTTTCCCCACCTGGCAGCAACGACCGTCGCGCCTACAACATGGAAAAGTCTTTTGTGCAGGCTATTCAGCTTCCAGTTATAGATCAGCCCATAGCAGCCTTAGTCTCCTCCTCTCCAGTAGTTTCGGGGGACGCGGCTGACAAACTTAAGGCAGAGGACAAGAGGGCGGAGCTCACTTTACGTAAAAATTTTAAAGCCTCAGCATGGGCGGTGCGGGCAGCGGCTGCTGCCTCGTACTTTAACCGCACTACGGTCATGTGGCTCCGCCAGCTCCAGGAGCGCATTCCGATCCAGGAGGAGCGCGTACACCAGGATTTGGCTAAAATAATGGCAGCGTGTCAGTATTCGGCTGATGCGACCCTAGACACAGTTAGATTTGGTTCAAGTGCTTTGGCCACCTCTGTGGCCTCTCGTAGACTTTTGTGGCTCAGGAACTGGCAGATGGACTATAAAGCCAAGTGGGACCTAGTAGCTGCCCCCTTTGAGGGTCCAAATTTGTTCGGGGCTTCCTTAGACCCGATTTTGGTGGAAAACAAAGATAAAAAGAAAGTTATGCCTACATCCACCAAGAAGGCGGAGTCCCGTAGTCATCCCTATCGCAGGCCCCAGTTCAAGTCTTATGACAGGGATCAGGACCAGCGATACCAACCGTACAGGCAGGACAGGTCATTTAATAGACAGTGTTTTCAGGACCGTTCTAGATATCAGCCGCAGTCCAAGCGGCCCTTTCGTGGGGGGGGCGGCCGCCCCTTCCGCAGAGGGAAATGACTCGAACCCGAGTCATCCCATCGGAGGCCGCCTGGCACTGTATGCGGACGAGTGGGATCGGATCACGTCAGACGGTTGGGTCAGGGCGACCGTTCGCCACGGCCTAAGGTTAGAATTCCTCTCCAAACCCCCAAGTTTTTTCAAAGTTTTTCCCCCGGCTTGGGACCCGAAGCGGCGGCGTCTCATGGACCTCGCGGTCGCCCATCTTCTAGAAATCAGGGCAGTGGAGGTCGTTCCGGAGCCGGAGAGGGGTCTGGGCTACTACTCCCATCTGTTCGTAGTTCCAAAATCCTCGGGGGGTTGGAGGGCAATCCTCAACCTGAAACGCCTAAACCGCTACCTAGTATACAGGCGGTTCAAGATGGCGTCCCTGAAATCCATTCTGCAGGGCATTCGGAAGGGGGATTACATGGCCTCAGTGGATTTGACGGAGGCCTATCTCCACGTCCCCATTCTTCAGTCTCACCGGCGTTATCTCAGGTTCTCTCACCGGGGCAGGCATTACCAGTACCGGGCTCTCCCGTTTGGTCTGGCCTCAGCTCCGCGGACGTTCACCAAGGTCCTGGCAGCACTGGCGGCTTACCTGCGTTCCATTCCGGTGAGACTTCAGTGCTACTTGGACGACGTCCTCGTTCAGGCAGGGTCCCTCCCCAGGGCCAAGTCGGATCTTCGGCTGACGATCCGTTGGCTTCAGGCGTTGGGGTTTTCAGTGAACTTTCCCAAGAGCCACCTGTCCCCATCCAGGCAGATCCTACACCTAGGGACAGTGATAGACTCCGAGTCAGGGAGGGTCCGCCTGTCTCCAGAGCGCTTGTCCAGCCTTCGCCAGCTGGTCTCCTCCGTACAAAAAAGACGGTCTGTTTCCATCCTGACCTTGTCTCAACTTCTGGGGAAGATGGTCTCTTGCATAGGGATAGTGCCCTGGGCCCGGCTCCACCTGCGGCCTCTCCAGTGGGCCTTGATCCCAGTCCAGAGAAGGATGATGAGCAACTCCTTGCGTCCAGTTCCTCTACCGGTGGAGGTGAGACTCTCGTTTCGGTGGTGGTTGTCCCCAGCGCTGCAACAGGGGGCTTGTTTTTGGGAGCCCGAGAGAGTCACAGTGACGACGGATGCCAGCCTCTTCGGCTGGGGGGCCGTGATGGACTCCGACATGACCCAGGGACGTTGGTCTGCCTCGGATCTCCGCCACAACATCAATTGGCTGGAGCTGAAAGCCGCGCGGCTTGCCCTACGGACTTTTCGTCATCACCTGCGGGGGCGCCATGTCCTCCTGCTTACGGACAATGTGGCGACGAAGGCCCATGTCAATCGCCAGGGGGGCACCCACTCACGTTCTCTCTGGCGAGAGGCGCAGTCGTTGGGCTTGTGGGCGGAGAGACACTTGGCCTCCATAGTGGTGGAGCACATCTCAGGAGTGTCCAATCTTCAGGCGGATTGGCTGAGTCGCACAACCCTAGACGATGGCGAGTGGCAACTGGGCCCGGAGTTGTTTCGGAAGATATGCAGCAGGTTCGGCACACCTCGGGTGGATCTGTTCGCCTCCCCCGACAACGCTCAGCTGCCCCGGTTCTTTACCCGGTTCCAGTCTCCGTCGGCGGAAGGAGCGGATGCTCTCAGGAGCCGGTGGCCCCCGGGCCTCCTTTATGCCTTTCCTCCCCTTCCCCTCGTTCCCCATACGATAGGGAAGATAGTCACAGAGAGGGCTCTCGTTATTCTATTAGCACCATACTGGCCGAGGAGACCCTGGTTCGCGGACCTGGTCCAGCTGTCGGTAACAGACCCCTGGAGGATTCCCCCGGGGGAGGTCGTTCTGAGTCAGGGGGCTTTACATCACCCAGGGCCTCAGTGGCTCCATCTGACTGCCTGGCTCTTGAACGGAGGATCCTGAGGGGGCAGAGACTTTCGTCAGGAGTTATAGCCACCTTAGAGGCGTCTAGGAGGCCGTCCACGGTTAGGATTTATAATGCCACATGGAAAGCGTTTGCGAAGTGGTGTATTCCTTTGGGGTTGGATCCTTCTAGGGCTACCGTTCCAACCGTGTTGGAGTTCCTCCAGAAGGGGTTGGAGGATGGCTTGTCGCATAATACGCTCCGGCGTCAAGTGGCGGCCTTGGCCACCATTCTGGGGGGGGGAGGGTTCCCCCGTCCTTTCCCGTTCTCCACTGATTAAGCATTTTCTGAAAGGGGCGGCTAACATCCGTCCGCCTCCGGTTCATAGGTTTCCAACCTGGGATCTGACCCTGGTTCTCCAGGCTCTGACGAGCTCCCCGTTCGAACCACTTAGGACGGTACACATGCGTCTGCTTACCCTTAAGGTGGTGTTTTTAGTGGCCATTACATCGGCCAGGCGCATTTCAGAGTTGGGGGCCCTTTCTTCACGCAGTGACCTGTGTGTAATACACCAGGACAGGGTGGTCCTTCGCTTGGATCCTTCGTTCATTCCGAAGGTGAATTCACAGTTTCACAGGGCCCAGGAGGTCGTACTCCCGAATTTTTGTCCCAATCCCTCGAGAGAGCGGGAGTTGGTGTGGCATAAGCTGGATGTTCGCCGGGCTGTTCGCATTTACCTGAAGCGAACTGAGGGCATTAGGAGGACGGAAGCGTTATTTGTTTCCTTTCGTCCAGGCTCGTTAGGACGTAAGGTGTCTTCTTCCACCATCGGACGATGGATTAGGTTGGCCATAGTTGAGGCTTACGGGGCTTCTGGGAAGACTCCCCCATCGGGGATCACTGCGCACTCCACCCGCAGTGCGGCTACTTCGGCGGCCTGGGCCACCAGAGCACCTTTCGAGGATATTTGTAGGGCGGCGGCCTGGGCTTCCCCCACACCTTTTATTAGGCACTATCGTTTGGATGCTTATGCCTCGGCTGAGGCATCCTTTGGCCGGAGGGTCCTTCAGAGGGTGGTGGCCGATTCCTCACCTGGGACCCAGTCTGCCCGCCCGGGGACGTAGCGTGGGTATGTCCCTGCTGTGACCCCTCCCTCCACTCTACTGGAAAAAGAACGTTGGTCTTACCTGAACGTTTTTTTCTGGAGTAGTGGAGGGAGGGGTCACATTTCCCGCCCTAGTTAGTTAGTTAGACAGGGTCCGGGAGGTGTAGAATCGGGAGGCCCCGGGGGGGCTTGTTCTTGTTTGTGTTTGACTTGCAGTTGCTGGCCGTGACATCGCGGAAACTGGGAACCAACGGGAGAAGGCGAAGGTTAAGAAGTTTTCTCTCAGTCAAATGGACCAATCAGGCTGTGTTAACCCTGCTGTGACCCCTCCCTCCACTACTCCAGAAAAAAACGTTCAGGTAAGACCAACGTTCTTTCGTTATTAGTTAATAATATTTTTGGAATAAAATAATTGGATTTCATATATATATATATTTGTGTTGTATTTGTGCTGATAAATAAATAAAGGGAGACTAGTATAGATCTATTTCAAGCTATTTAGCTCTCATCAGCTAGCCATACCCTTACTGGGAAACGAACCAGGGCTGTATTGCATATTAGGCCGGTGTAATTGCCACTAAGCCACAGGCTCTCTTCCTTATCAGCTATCAGCAACACAAATACATACATACATACATACATACATACATACATACATACATACACACACACACACACACACACACACACACATATCACTTATAACACACACAAACACACATATATATATCACTTAGAGTTATATATTGCTTCATCGTTCTTTGCTGCTTCATAGTTCTTTGCAGGCCTCTCTAAGTGGTTTACAATTCCAAATAAGAAAAAAATAATGTAGAAAACCCCATGTAAAACAAAAAGGAAGAAAAGACCATTATGAAGGGTTTGATGCTGCTATGGTGCTAGAGATAAATCTATTCTATATTTGCCCCATTTTTTATTTTATTTTATTGGTGATTAAGGTTGGGTGAATTGTACAGCAGGGCTACTAAAATAGTTATTAATTTAATGGCAGAGTGGGGAAGTTTGATCAGGTAAATTGGCCAGATAGCAATCTATGTTGTATTGGCTGCACTTTCTGAAAAAGATATTATGTAAATGATATACTATTTTCTATTTTTTTCATATACTACTTGTAATTCATATTCTGAATATGTTTGCCTTACGATATATGGATATATATTGCACTTAATGGTCAAACTAAAACACACCTGCAAAATATTTGTGCTACTGTAGCTAGTAGGAAATCTTAGCCTTCAAAAGATTTGTTATACTGCAATGTAGATTAGTGTCATAATATACAATTTTCATACGAAAATGCTTTTTTATCTTGTTCCAGTTTACCTGTGGCAATAATGAAAATTTCTCCATTATTTTCTTAATAACCAAGAAAGCAATTTCCCTCATAAATCTGGCAGTTCACGTTAGCTTGTTTCCCAGTGGAATATCCTTTTTTGATGCTTTTCTTGCCCCTTTCCTTGTTAAAAAAACAACAACAACTTTTCTGTTCGCTGTCTTTTCCTTTCTCTTCTTATGCAGCCCACTGCCAAGGCATGTTGACACAGTTGTTGGAATGCCACTTTGTGATGGACATGTTGTAACAGAAACAATGATTTAAGCAACTGAATTGCCTTAGGAAAGCCAAGATCATTACTATAACTTGTCAGGAAGCAGCAGCTTGAGACAGCATAACTTGCTCTTAGTTGCTTGATCCACAAAAGGGGGAAAAGTTATAAATCAGATAAATGAGGGTGAAAAAGTTTTGTTTTAAATTATCCCACTGGAAGTGGTAAGTATCTTTTCCGATTATTAGATGTCAGCATTTGTTGTTTGGTAATCATTTTAGGCAAACAGACTGACTAAGATTTTGTTTGTACTAGCTGCATCCGTGGTTATAGGTTTCTATATAGGTGGCAAGAGGAGAAGAAATTAAGGATAATCTTATTCCCTCTTGAACATTATATGGGATAGTGTGGTTCTATGGATAATTTTCAATTGGGATAGAAGAGACTGATTACATGTGTGAATCCTTAGAATGAAGGAAGTGACAAAAGCCTGTGGATGGAAAAGGCCAGGTGATAGACAGGTTAATAAAAAGACAGGAAACTAGGCAGTGGTGGGATTCAATTTTTTTTTTTTAGTCCTGGTTCTGTGGGTGGCGCTTTGTGGGCGTGACATGGCTTTGTGGGCTTGGCAGGGGAAGGTTACTACAAAATCCCCATTCCCTCCCCACTCCTGGGGGAAGGTTACTGCAAAGCCTCCATTCCCTCCCCACCTCACTAACCTGCTTTCCAGCTCCGTTCTCCTGTTCAGGGCAGCAAAAGAAGATCAGCTGGGAAGCTGGGAGTCAGGGGGGTCGGGGCCAGCCTATTTGCCGGTTCTCCAAACTATTCAAAATTTCTGCTACAGGTTCTCCAGAACCTGTCAGAACTGGCTGAATATCACCTCTGAAACTAGGGCTATTGAGGAAAGGGGGATAGAGGAAAATCTAAAAAGCCATGTTATGATGGAACATTCATAGTGAAAAATAAAACTTGCAGGCTGCTCCTAATTAAACTTCATGGAACAGTAGTGTTACATGGGCCATCTTTGGGCCCTCCCAAAAGTGGTGCACCACTGGATTCGGTACCAGCTGTAGCTTCTGAATGCTCTTCAAGGATAGCCACATGTAGAGCATGTTGCAATAATTATACCATGAGATCATGAGGACTCAAATGACCTTTGGGAGAACTTAACTCTTGATAGACAAAATATTAAGAGATTGACTTTTTTGAAAGGAATACTAATAAAGATCCCACTACAGTACTGTCATCAAAATGTCCATCTTGGTAACATAAAAAAAAAATAGAAGTCTCTCAGCACCTGGTTAATGTTACCAATATCTCACTGAAAAAGACTTTTATAGCACTTCATCTGCAGATCATTCCCTCAACATATCTCACAGGTAGTTTTTGTAAGTTCCTTGTTGAATGACTCCTCTGTCCTTGTGATGTTAGCCAAGTGCACTATTTACAATGAGATTGGGTCTTGTTCATGATAGGTGAACTCAAGGGCTTGGGCCTTGAATAATTGAACTATTTTCTTGCAGATGTGTTTCTAACTGTTAGCAACCAGGTTGCTATTGTTACTCTGCCCTCATTTAAATTTAAACAGAAATATTTAAGTTTGTAATTGTAGCTCTGGCTTTATCTTGTTTAACTTTCTTGCATTCAATATTCTTTTTCATATTTTATTTTGTAATCTTACTATTTTGCTATAATTTGCTATTTTATAGTACTCTATACAGTATTGTGTTATATATTATGACTTGTGGTTACAACAGTAAACACATACACACACACATATATAAACACACATACAGATACACACACACACACACACACACAAAATTTGTAATTTTCCTTTAACAATGATACATATTTTGTGGACATAGTATTGACTGGGTCAATATACTTTTTATACAATGCTAACATTAATAATACAATTAAATATACATACTTTGTGTTCCAACCTCTAACCTTAATATACACTTGTATATTAAAGAACACTCAACTTTCTTATTCAACCTTCAGTCACAGAAGCTCAGCTCACTGAATTATTCTGAACTTAGTCCTAAAGTTTTTGTCATGGAGAAAAAATAGGAAGATGAATGAAAATCAGGATATAGATCTAATAAATAAATTCCATAGAAGCCATATTTCTCTCATTAATTTTAACTGATATTTTAATACAAACCTAATTTGTTAGAAGATTTTTAGGTATTGTTGAGCTACCTAGGCATTCTGGGATGGTAAATCCTAGCATGTGGAAGATCAGACCTGAGAAATATCAAGATGTGAAATTCTTTTCTTCTTTATAAAAAGTTAATAGATTAATATTATTTTGTGACAAAATAGTGTGGTGAAAACTATGAAGCATTGTGTGTGTGTGTGTGTAGTTATTGCAAAATCTAAGCATTCTGTATTTCAGCTGGAGCAAGTGTAGTAAATGATGCAAGTGATAATTACTTTCTTTTTTATTGCATTGTTAATAGCTGTGTACAATTTCCCATAAATTGCTGGAGTGCTGCCCTGGAGCACATAAATGTTGATGAACATTTCTTTGGGCCACAAATAACCCTTGTAACATGCAGGGCATGCATCTTTCTGTAGCTTCATTTGCCCTCTTGCACATAGGGGTTAGCTGCCAAAGACTAGAAAAAATCAGAATACGGATATTGAGAGCTATCAATTGACGCTCTAACTTCTGGGATAACTTCCTAGTTGCTTTGTTCCATATTCATTTTGGGTGGGGATGATATTATACTAGGCATATTTCAGTGGGTAGCCATCATAATGCCCATGTCAAATGGATGTAAGCTGCCAAGAAGGGTGTCATTACTTAGTTATTTTTTTTCTCATGTAGATTATTGGAATTAAAATTTAACATTCTACATGGTTAAGCTATTTTATAGGTAACACATTCATACTAACTGGCCACTGATCACAGTATTTGGCATTCTCTATAATCGGTTGGTTGACTATTTACAGTGCGATATAACTGACATCTGCAATTGAAGCATATGTAGCTCTCATTGATCACAATCATCTCTTTGGTATCTTAAAACGTTTTGCATTCCAATACATAGAACAAATAGAATAAAATCAACTCGAGCATTTCTAACTATATTGAGTGAGAACATGATAAATGAAAAATGGAATATCTTCATTCAAACCTTAGTGGAATAGGGCATGATGGTGGATTAGAACTTCTATATCTGAGTGGCGATCAAACTTCAATATTCTTGTCCAATTTACTCTCCTCAGGACCACACATAATAAACTCAAATCTTACTGAATTTTCTGAGTGTAGCTATGAATTGAAATATTCATGAACATCTGAAATGCCTGAAACGTTTATGAAAAAGCTGATTACCGTATATTGCCAAAGTTTAGAAAGAAACAGTTATAAAAATATTATGAAATTACTTGAATGTTCAATTATTTTCATTAATTAATTACTTATTTCATTTCTATAATTTCTCAAATGGGTTTGTAGGGTATGAAGTCAAACTTCTGTTGCTTTTTTATAGGGGAGGGGGATGGTCAGGTGTCCTTAAAACTTTCATCACAGGTGCTATGTTCCCTCTAAGCTGCGCGGGTGCGCGGGTGCGCACGTGGCAACAACACCACACAGCAGTTTCCAACAGCCGTGCAGTTGTTTTTGTAGTAGCTGAGAGAAGGGGTGTGGGGGTTGGGAGAAGGCATGGGATGGGCTCCCAGCAGTGGCTGCTCGGATTTGCCATTTGCGCATGTGAGAGAAAGAGAGGGGGGAGGGAGGGAGAGGGAGAGCGCAAGCATGTGTATCCCTCCTTCCTTCAGCCCAACACTCTCTCTGGCTTCCCGGCCAGATGAGAGGGACCGCAGAGGGTCTCCTCGAGTCTAGGGCAGCGAGTCATTCGATGGGAAACTTGCCTCTTGGAAGGAATGACCCGGCTTGGCTCCCGCTTCGTCTCTCCTGCCTCTTCACTTCTCCGTTCGGTTGTTGGGTCATTAAAAGAGAGAGAGAGAGTGTGTGTGTTAATTAGTTGGTGAGCAGACTTAGTACTTCGTTAAGTTTGTTTCTCTGTGTGTTGTGTATATATACATATCTCCATGGATGCAATTGCGCAAGTATTTTTTTTACTCTTTAAAAGAATTTTTGGATTTCTCCTCACCAAACCTTTACAACTGAAAGAGTTAGAGTTAAAATATAAAGAGAAGCCATACTGTTAGATTGATTGGCAATTATGGACTATCTTGATTATATTCTCCTTAGAAAGAATATGCTACTGTATGGTTGAGAAAAAGATCAAACTTCATTCCATGGAAACCCAACAAAGTTCATAGGAAGGGTTTCTTTCTACGATGGGCTTCTTGGGTCAACAGTGAATATCAGTTATCAAAAATGTAGGTAGAAAATTAAGCAGACAATAGGCAATTACAAAAAGGGAAGCCATCTTTCTGAATTCTGTTTCTTTGCACTTAGTGACTTATAAATAGACTAATGTTCTGAAAACCTGACCTAAATTACTATATATTTTAAATAGCTGTAAAGCTATGCTGAAAAAGTTGTTCTCAAGGTATTGTGATAAATTCAATAAAAAGAAGGGAATTCTTGATGAACTTAAGGAAAAATGTCTCTCTCTCTTTGTCTCTCTTCTTTTTCTCCTTCTTTTCCATTCTTCCTTCACTTTCTCTCTCCTCTCTTCTCTCTCCTCTTTGTCTCTTTCTGTCTCTCTCATCCTCTTTCTCTTTGTCTCTCTTTCTCTCTCCTTCTTTCCCACTCTTCTGTCACTTTCTCTCTCCTTCTCTGTCTCTTTCTGTCTCTCTTCCCTCTTTTTTCTTCCTCTCTTCCTCTCTCCCACTCTTTTATCACTTTCTCTCTATCGCCTAACCTGTCCCCATACTTATCTTCAATTGATCATGTTTGCAATAATTTACCTTTTCTAAATAGGCGCAGTTCCCTTACCGGACCCCTCGCTCACTCAAACACACACACACACACACACACACACACACACAAACCATTTTTCTTCATTCCAATTCGGATCCTATAAATCAAATGCTCTGTGAAACATCTGTGAAAAAAATTCAGGTGCTCAGGCATGAAAATGTGCCGCTCAAACACTATACTTTTCCGCCCACACTGAAACAAAATTAGAGGGAACATTTCACAGGTGGCAGTCCATAGTTATGGTCAATATTACAATCAACAATTCCATAGTAACAGTCAGCATTACAGCTTGTTTTATCTTTTGTTTTGCAAAGTTCATCAAGTGTATATGCTGTTTAATAGTAAACATATTACCATCGACACTAAGGTCTAGTTCTTTGTGTGGTTTTACTCCAATTTGTTCAAAAGTACTTTTACACACACACATTTATAAACACAAATTCCCTTTCAAAATAACTCTTCCCTTTATCCATTTTAAACTTTTTTATAGTGACTTCTTGTTAAGAATTCTCTTATCTTGCTATACAGAAGATCTCTCTTTATCCATAAATTAATTATATTTGAAAATGTGGCTCATGTGAACCTTATGCCCATATAGGCTGCATTACGGCTGTGAGCTTGATTGAAGTTCCTTGACTCTCACCACTCAACTCATGAATCAAATGGTAAAATCTCAATCTACTCATGGAGCAACTGTCTGAAGTTCAAATGAGCAATCTCACGATCTCTTCTTTTTCTGAAGGGCTTCACAGGAAATAATTAGCTACCAATCTCTGCCACAATGCGCCCCTGCTTCTTTGCTGTGACTCCTCACCAGAAGGCCTGTATCTGAGTACTATTTCCAAGGTCTTCATGGCTGCTCTACCAAGCGTTAGCCTGCAGTGTATTTCTTGACTGCTGGTGTACTGTTGATCTTAAAAGGCAGTAGCTGCATGACAATTCAGTATCTTCATTGTCAAGTCTAAAATGAAAAAAAAAATGCATTAATTATGCCAAAGTAACGGCAAAATATAAACCTTACTTACTGTATACTGCTGAATGGCAGCCATATGATATACTAAGACTATCCATTAGATTTCAGTAAAGTATAAAAGGATAGTTATGACCTTTAAAATCCTAAATATCTTTGGATGAAAGAATCTAAAAGATATCTGCTGTTATATAAATCCATCAATTAGGAAGAGTGGCTGGAGACATTTCTTTTCTACTTTTCTCCTCTAGTCTTCAAAATCTGTTCGCTATCTTCATGGATGTGAGCCCTTTTTGTCGCTGTTTCTAGTTTGTGGAAAGTTGAGTTTATTAAGATTCATCATACTCTTGCTCTTTCAATTTTTAGGTATAAAGTCAAAGCTTTGCTTTTTTCTAGGCCTATTCCTAGTTTTATTATTTAAATTGATTCTAATGTGTTTAATTGATGGTTTACATATTGCTATATTTTATCTTTTAATCAAGGTTTTAAATGTGTCTTTTCATTCCCATTCCAATTCTTTAAGCAATTTACCACTGTTCTGAAATAATTCTGGAGCAAAATATACATAATTTTGAAATTTTGTATTCATCTTTACCTTCCTTTGATACTATCTTATGGAAGTTTGACCATTAAAACAAATATAATTAATTATTAGTAAAGTTTAAAACTGACAGTCAGATAGACTTCTTAGCGTCTCATGATGTTGGCAGATATGTTTTATACTCAATTCATTATTGTCAAGCACCAAATATATTACAATGATAGCAAGAATATAATTTGGATACTACTAATCTATTATTTTTATTTCTAATTTCATATCACTTTTAAAAGCTGTTCATTGCTATGTTAATTACCATTAACATAGCAATGAACTATGTTATTAACTACCCTGTAACATCCCTGTGTTCAACTGATGCCTTGCTGATAATGTGTTCCATCATATACTCGAGGGCAGACCTGATCCTACTGCGGGAGTCCCCCCTCTCGCAAGTATGGCCCTCCGCCCTTTCGAGGGCCCACCTTGATGAGGGATTTATTAATCCAGAGAGGTGGACGAAGCATAGCCTCAGGGGGTTTTTAATTAAATTTTTTATCCATTTTTTAGAGGGTTCCAGGGTGGGGGGGGGTGGGGTTAGTCAGGCTGAGGGAGGGACCAGTGCCAGGCCAACAGGTGGGGCTAGCAAGGGAGTGAGCGGATCTGTTAAGATGGGGGGGAGTAGCGACACTCCAGAAGAGGGTCTTTCTATCTCAACGGTCGTGGGGAGGGGTAGGTGCGAGGGTAGACTGAGACCCTATAACCGGTTGGGAGACCGTAGGTGTTGGCTACGGCCGGTCATATGTCCCAACCCCCGCAATCTAGGTGGTCAGGACCTACAGAGCCAGGGCCTGAGACTGATGCTATGCATCGCCAGGTCCGTTGCCAATAAGGCCCCCTTCATTAACGACCTGGTCTCAGAGGGGGAGCCGGACCTGGCAGGGATAACGAAGACCTGGCTGGGCCACGAGGGAGGTTTCCTCCTCGTGGAAATGTGCCCGCCAGGTTACCGCGCATTTCATCAGCCTCGGGCCCTTGGCAGGGGTGGTGGGGTAGCGGTCATTGTAAGGGAAGGCCTCAAGCCGAGAGAGTCCACTGTACCACAGATAACCAGCTGTGAGTCCCTGTGCGTGAAGTGGGGCCCAGGGAGTCAGTCGGGCTTACTGATTGTATACTTGGCTCCTCGCTATGCATCAGCAGCCCTGCCCGAGCTCCTCGAGGTGATCACCGAGATGGCGGTTGAAACCCCCAGGCTGGTGGTCATGGGGGACTTTAACTTGCCATCGGTAGGGGAAACATCCGAGGCAGCCTGGGAGTTCATGGCTTCCATGACAGCCATGGACCTGACCCAAGTAATTCAGGGCCCCCACACGAGGGTGGTCACACACTGGATCTTATCTTTGTCTCTGGCCAGTGGAGGAGTGATCTAGGAATAGGGGATTTAGTCATTACACCCCTGTCATGGTCAGATCACTCACTTCTCCGGCTCGACTTCCCAGCCGCTACTCCCCATCGTGGGGAGGCGGAACTGGAATGTCCTAGATGGTTCCGCCCCAGACGCCTGATGGAACCTGATAGATTCCAGATGGAGCTTGGGCCATTTCCTGTAGCCCTGACCTGCACCCGGATGGAGGACCTAGTGGCTGCATGGAATAATGCGGCCGCCGGGGCCTTGGACCGGGTTGCGCTCTTGCGGCCTCTCTTGCGGCAGCGATCCACCCAGGCTCCTTGGTTCACTGAGGAGCTGAGGGTGATGAAGCGCCGCAAGAGATGCCTAGAGAGCAGATGGAGATCGTCACGCTCTGAATCTGACCGAGCACAGGTGAGAGCCTATTTGCGGACTTACCTTGTGGCTTCAAGAGTGGCCAAGCATCAGTATTGTGCTACTCTTATTGTGTCCGCAGATAACCGCCCTGCCGCCCTGTTTAGGGTGACCCGCTCCCTCCTTCAACAGAGGCTGCGGAAAACCCCTCTGCAGGGTAGAGCAGAGGAATTTGGGGAATATCTGCAGGACAAAATCGCTCAGATTCGCAGCGTGTGGGTCCCCTCCAGTGGTTTAGAAGAGACGTCGGAGGTGGGTCTTGAGGTCCCATTCTGGGAGGAGTTTGACTCTGTTACTTCTGACGATATGGACAGGTTGCGCGGGCGACTTCGAGCCACCACATGTTTATTGGACCCGTGTCCCTCCTGGCTTATACTGGCATCCTGGGAGGTCACACAAGGCTGGCTCCAGGAGTTAGTCAACGCTTCTTTGAGAGAGGGGCTCTTGCCGACCGCCCTGAAAGAGGCGGTGGTGAGGCCCCTACTCAAGAAGCCTTCCCTGGACCTAGCTATGTTAGCAAACTATCGTCCTGTCTCCAACCTTTGCTTTTTGGCGAAGGTTGTGGAGAGTGTGATGGCACAACAGTTCCCACGCCACTTGGAGGAGATTGATTATCTGGACCCGCGCCAGTCCGGCTTCCGGCCGGGCCATAGCACGGAGACGGCTTTGGTCGTGTTGGTAGATGATCTCTGGAGGGCCAGAGATGGGGGTTGTTCCTCCATCTTGGTCCTATTAGATCTCTCGGCGGCTTTTGATACCATCGACCATGGTATCCTATTGCATCGACTGGAGGGGTTGGGGGTGAGGGGCACCGTTCTGCGGTGGTTCTCCTCCTACCTCTCTGGCCGAGCGCAATTTGTGTTGGCAGGGGGGCAGAGGTCGACCTTGAGGCCGCTCACTTGTGGGCTGCCGCAGGGGTCGGTCCTCTCGCCTCTCCTGTTCAACACATACATGAAGCCGCTGGGCGAGATCATTTGTGGGTTCGGGGTAGATTACCATCTGTATGCAGATGACATCGAGCTGTACATCTCTACCCCGAACCACCCCAACGATGCCGTCGAAGTGATGTCCCGGTGTCTGGAAGCCGTACGGATCTGGATGGGAAGTAACAGACTCAAGCTCAACCCGTCCAAGACGGAGTGGCTGTGGCTACCGGCACCCCGGTTCAACCAGTTGATTCCATCACTGGCCATTGGGGGCGAACATCTGGCCCCCGTGGATCGGGTGCGCAATTTGGGCGTCCTCCTAGATGCCCGGCTGTCAATGGATGGCCATGTGATAGCCGTGGCAAGGGGGGCGTTTCACCAGGTTCGCCTGGTGTGCCAACTGCGTCCCCTATTGGACCGGGCTGCCCTTCGCACAGTCACCCATGTGCTTGTGGACTACTGTAACTCTCTCTACATGGGGCTCCCCTTGAGATGTACCCGAAGGCTGCAACTTGTCCAGAATGTGGCCGCACGGGCAGTTTTGGGAGCCGCTAGGTACTCCCATGTAACACCTCTCCTGCGCGGGCTGCACTGGCTACCTGTGGCCTTCCGGGTGCGTTTCAAGGTGCTGACTATCATCTTTAAAGTGCTCCGTGGCACAGGACCTAGGTATTTGCAGGATCACATCCTGCCCCATACATCCCTTCGGCCGATCCGCTCACACAGAGAGGGACTTCTCCGGGTGCCGTCCATTAGGCTATGCCAGCGGGCGACGCCCAGGGGAAGGGCCTTCTCTGTGATGGGCCCGACCCTCTGGAATGACCTTCCCCCTGATATCAGAACAACTACAGATCTCCGCTCCTTCCGCAAGAAGCTAAAAACTCACCTGTTCAATTTAGCCGGCCTGGCCTAATTCCAGCTTCCCACCCCATGCCTGTATTTTTAAACTCAATGGGCTGGTTTTAGGTCGTGTCTTAATTTTTAATAACTTGTACAGGGCTTTAGGTTTAATCTGGTTTTAAGAGTATTTATTGTATACGGTTTTTTAATGTGGTTCCTGTACACCGCCCCGAGTCCCTTCGGGGAGAGGGGGCGGTCTATAAATCAAATAAACTTAAACTTAAAACTTAACCATTACATTTTAGCTATAAAGTATAAACAAAATATCACTTATTGAAAGTGAAATAGTCATGAAAGATAAAAGATTGAACAGATGAAGTAGAGTTGGATATCAACTATTGTATGTTGGCAGAAAGCTCTTTGACCTTTGGCTGCTTTTTTTCAGTCAAAGGAATAAAAGGTTAAATTTCCCTTCATACTTGTATTGATCTGAAGGTCTAACAGCACAAAGTAGAAATCACATAAGTAGATAGTTTGCCCATAATTTGCACCTATGGAAAATAAAAAGCAGCTTCTACGGGGATCAACATGAGAGTGATATAACACTTTCTGAAAATTTCACTTATCACCTATAGTTACATCCTGGGTTAGCTGCAATTTCCAATCCATTGCCAGGGCGATAATCTTAAGGTACTTTATATAGTTCATGGAATTCTAATGCTATGCCTATTCTTCAAAAGTGGCTGAACTTATTTTGTTACTTGAAGCTGACTAAAAGCTATCCTTGTTACTAATGTACTTTGGCATCAATAGTTATATTAGAAAAAAAAACCTTAATCCTTGATAAAGCCTTAACAGGAAAATAATCTCCAGCATTAGCAAAAATTCTATCCTGTCTAACTTCAGCTTCATCTTTGGTCTCTAATTTCCATTCTTTCACAGCCTCTCAAGAAGCACATCTTTGAGTTTGCAGGAAGGCTAAGTGCAATATTAGAGGCATAATAGGGACAAATAATCGCAATCCTGTTCTTCATAATATCTAATGGCAGAGAGAAATCTTGAAGAGCTTGGAGCAAAATCAGGCAAAGTGATGCCTCCAACAAGTAGTTCTAAGTGTCTCCAAATAATATGGTCATTAATAGAATAAATCATCGAAAGACAAGGTCTCAGTTCTCTTATCATTCATCAGAAAGACCAAGGCCATCTCCCTACCAAAGCCAAATTTTAGTCAAACTGGAAAGAATATGCCTCAGTGTTGGCACACAAATTTTATTTATTTATTCATCAAAGTTATATGGCTACCTATTTCACAAACAAGTAACTCCAGGCAACATATAACAAAGATAAAAATGAATAATATTCACAAGACATTAGTAAATGCTTTACCCTATAAAATATAAAACTAACAAAAATAATTAATAGTAAGTATTGGGGGTTATATGGGTTATTAAGGTGATACTTACAATGGAATAAGCTCAATATTTTACCAATCTTCTGAGGTGCTCTTGAGGAACTTTGGAAAGCGAAAAGGAATCAAGCCATCTTCACTTGGATGGATGAGGGAAAATGTTCCATGAAGTTGATGTCACAACCCTTTTAGATAGTCTAGACAAGAAGCACAACAATGAATTCTTGCTCTGTCTTTGTATACAGTAATAGAATCTTGCCCGTGAAAGTATTTCTTCCTATCCTTTTACTTATTCTAAGGAGGGTGCCTTCTGAAATGCTTCCAGTGTTCCTTCTCCTTTGGCGGACTGCGATATCTTTTACATACCGGTTATGCAGCCTGTAGGTCTTCCTTCTGTTTCCATGGTCATTCCCACATATAATATAGTTATGCAACAATTTTGCCTTTTTGTCTCTTTATGATTCTTCCCATTGTTTTAAGATACAACTTCTGTCATATATGTCTGACTCAGAACATTATTACAAAAACTTATGTATACTTTTTTGTTCCAAACAAAACTAAATTTACTAAACAGGAGCTAATATATAAGATTTCCCAAACAGACAGAGATAGTGCATGTTCACAAGAATGGACTGAAAAAGAGAATGGATAATTTCTATGATAGATTTCTAGTATAGGCAGCAGCACTTCTGAAGAAGAGCTAAATTTGTATTCAGCAGCCATCCATTATCTTAACCCTGAACACAAGAGGCGCCGGAGGACACTGGAGGGCGCCGGAAACCGGCAGAAGGCCGGAGAAAAGAACAGAGACCGTCTGAAGTGGCGCGGAAGCGGCGCTGGGGTTGGGAGGACCGTGGGGAGCCGTTGACCCTCCCCTCGCCCACCACGGTCCATCTGCTAGCCCCTTCATGGACTTTAAGATCAGCTTAACCTCCCCACCACCGAGGACTGCAGATTACTGGTTCTACTCATCTCTCTCGTCTTGGAACCTTGGCTCCCAGTCTGTTTTGATTCCTAAGGGTATACTTACCTAACATCTCCAGCACCCAGGATCGACCTCAGGCCCTGTTAATCCATCATGTATCTGAGGTCTGACCTAATTTTACTGCGGGAGTCCCCCCTCTTGCAGGCATGGCCCTCCGCCCTTACAAGGGCCCACCTTGATGACGGATGCATTAATCCAGAGAGGTGGAGGAAGAGGAGGCTCAGGGGGTTTCTGTGTAATTGTCTTTTAAATGTTTTAGGGGGATCCAGGGTGGGGGGAAGGGTTAGCCAAACCAGGAACGGGGACAGGGCCAGGCAAACAAGTGGGGTTGGGGAGGAAGCGAGCGGAGTGGGGGAGGGGAATGAGAACGTCGTTCCTTCAGAGGGTTCTTTTATTCCAACGGTCGTAGGTAGGGGTGGATGCGAGGACAGAAGGAGATTCTGCAGTCGGTTGGGAGACCGTGGTCGTTGGACACGCCCGGTCATTTGTACCAACCCCCGCATTCTAGGTGGCCAGGGTCTACAGAACCAGGGCATGAGGCTGATGTTGTGTAATGCAAGGTCCGTTGTTAATAAGGCCCCCCTCATCCATGATTTGGTTTCTGAGGGGGAGCCGGACCTTGCAGGGATCACGGAAACCTGGATACCGTGCATTCCACCAGCCTCGTGCCCGGGGTAGGGGTGGTGGGGTAGCGGTAATTATACGGGAAGGCTTGGAACCGAGAGAATTCGCCGTACCACAGATATCCGGATGTGAGTCTCTAGGTGTGAGATGGGGCCCAGGGAGTCAGTTGGGCCTGCTGATTGTATACTTGGCTCCTCGCTATGCATCAGCGGCCCTGCCAGAGCTCCTCGAGATGATTGCGGAGATGGCGGTTGAGATCCCCAAACTTTTAGTTATGGGGGACTTCAACCTGCCATCGATGGGTGAATCATCTGAGGCGGCTCGGGAGTTCATGGCTTCCATGACAGCCATGGACCTGACCCAAATAATTCAGGGCCCCACAAATGAGGGAGGCCACACGCTGGACCTTATTTTTATCTCTGGTCGGTGGAAGAGTGATCTGGGAATAGGGGATCTGGTCATTGCACCCCTGTCATGGTCAGATCACTCACTTCTCTGACTTGACTTCCCTGCTGTTACCCCCCATCGCGGGGAGGCGGAACCAGAAGGTCCTAGATGGTTCCGCCCCAGGCGACTGATGGAACCTGATAGGTTCCAGACGGAGCTTGGGCCACTTCCTGTAGCCCTGACCCGCTCCCGGATGGAGGACCTGCTAGCCGCATGGAATAGTGCGGCTGCTGGGGCCTTGGACCGGGTTGCGCCTTTGCGGCCTCTCCGGTGGCAGCGAACCACCCTGGCCCCTTGGTTTACCGAGGAGCTGAGGGTGATGAAGCGCTACAAGAGACGCCTAGAGAGCAGATGGCGATCCTCTCGTTCCGAATCTGACCAAACACAGGTAAGAGCCTATTTACGGACCTACCTTGTGGCACTAAGGGTGGCTAAGCGTCGATACTATGCCACTCTTATTGCGTCCACAGAAAACTGCCCTGCCGCCCTGTTTCGGGTGACCTGCTCCCTCCTTTCACAGAGGCCGCGGGAAGCCCCTCTGCAGGGTAGAGCAGAGGAATTTGGGGAATACCTGCAGGACAAAATCGCTCAGATCCGGAGTGAATGGGCCTCCTTTAGTGATCTAGGGGAGACATCGGAGGCAAGTCTTGAGGGACCATTCTGGGAGGAGTTTGACTCTGTTGCCGCCGAGGATATGGACAGGTTACGTGGGCGACTGCGGGCCACCACGTTTATTGGACCCGTGTCCCTCCTGGCTTGTACTGGCAGCCTGGGAGGTTACACGAGGCTGGCTCCAGGGACTAGTGAACGCCTCGTTGGGCGAGGGATCCTTGCCAGCCGTCTTGAAAGAGGCGGTGGTGAGGCCCCTGCTTAAGAAGCCTTCTCTGGACCCAGCAGAGTTAGCAAATTATCGTCCTGTCTCCAACCTTCCCTTCCTAGCGAAGGTTATTGAGAGTGTGGTGGCGCAGCAGTTCCCTCGACACCTGGAGGAAATTGATTATCTAGACCCACGCCAGTCCGGCTTCCGGCCCGGCCACAGCACTGAGACAGCTTTGGTCGCGTTGGTGGATGATCTCTGGAGGGCGAAAGATGGGGGTTGTTCCTCCATCCTAGTCCTTTTAGATCTCTCAGCGGCTTTCGATACCATCGACCATGGTATCCTATTGCGTCGCCTGGAGGGGATGGGGTTGAGGGGCACTGTATTGCGGTGGTTCTCCTCCTACCTCTCCTGTCGGACGCAATGTGTGTTGACAGGGGAGGAGAGGTCGACCCTGAGGCCACTCACGTGTGGGGTGCCGCAGGGGTCGGTCGTCTCGCCTCTCCTATTCAACACATACATGAAACCGCTGGGCGAGATCATTCGAGGGTTCGGGGTTGAGTATCATCTATATGCCGATGATACTCAGCTATATATCTCTACCCTGAACCACCCCAACGAAGCCGTCGAGGTGATGTCCCGGTGTCTGGAAGCCGTCCTGGTCTGGATGGGAGACAACAGACTCAGGCTCAACCCCTCCAAGACGGAGTGGCTGTGGCTACCGGCGCCCCGCTTTAGCCATTGTGTTCCATCCCTGGCCATTGGGGGTGAACAACTGCCCCCGGTGGATAGGGCGCGCAATTTGGGCGTCCTCCTAGATTCCTGGCTGTCGCTGGATGACCATGTGACAGCCATGGCTAGGGGGGCGTTCCACCAGGTTTGCCTGGTGTGCCAATTGCGCCCCCTACTAGAGCGGGACGCCCTTCGCACAGTCACTCATGCCCTGGTGACTTCCCGCCTTGATTACTGCAATGCTCTCTACATGGGGCTCCCCTTGAGATGCACCCGAAGGCTGCAGCTGGTCCAGAATGCAGCCGCGCGGACAATTATGGGGAGTACTAGGTACTCCCATGTAACACCGCTCCTGCGCGAGCTGCACTGGCTGCCTGTGGCTTTTCGGGTGCGTTTCAAGGTGTTGATTATCACCTTTAAAGCGCTCCATGGCTCAGTACCTAGTTATCTGCGGGATCGCATCCTACCCCACACATCCCTGCGACCAATCCGCTCTCACAGAGAGGGACTCCTCCGGGTACCATCCACTAAGCAATGCCGGCGGGCGGTGCCCAGGAGTAGGGCCTTCTCTGTGACGGGCCCAACCCTCTGGAACGACCTCCCCCCCGATATTAGAACTACTGTTGATCTCCGCTCCTTCCGTAAGAAACTCAAGACCCACTTGTTCCATTTAGCTGGCCTGGCCCAATCGCAATGATAGGTATAAGTACAATTTAATCCTGACCTTCCTGGATGGCATTTTAAATTTTTAAATTTTTGGGGTATTTTAACTTTTTAAATTGGTTTTAACTATTAGTTAGTTTATGGTACTGAACAGACTGTATGCTAAAGTTGTTTTGTCTGGGGTTTTGTGTTTTGTTTTGTTGTCATGTATATATTTATTGTCTGTACACCGCCCCGAGTCCCTTCGGGGAGAGGGGGCGGTTTATAAATTTAATAAACTAAACTAAACTAAAACTAAACTCATTGGATTGCTCTTGTGTTTGAGAACTTGTGATGCTAGGTAGCTAATATGGAGCTCAGAGGATCAGCCCAGAAGGATCAAGGAACTCTTTTGTATCTTGGAACCAGTTATCCAGTTGTACTGTCACCTGATGTTTATTCTGCTTGTGTGAAATTCTCTGAAAACAAGTGGACAGAGCCTAAAAGCTCCATAACAATATAGGAAAATATAGGAAAACTAAGCTGATATTTGGACTTCAGAAAGCAGGAATCAACTTCTCGGGCTCCTACTACCACTTATTATAATTCATTTGGAATTATTTGTAAACATCAAACTACTGTATAAAGCTTCTTTTCTATTAATTTAATAGATAAGGCAAGAGCAAAGAAACAGAGGTCTCTCCCCCTCCCACAACAATAGTGTGATGGTAACATCTGATTTTCCAGTAGGCTTGAGGGAGGGGTGACTCCTGGGATATTCTCAAAGCCTGATTGGTCCAGAAGACTGAGGGAAATCTCTTTTAGCTCCTTCTTTCCCTGTGGTCCCAGTTCCTCTCAATCTTTGGTCCAAGCACTGTTTGAGTTCCCAGAGTGAGTAAAAAATTAATTTGATTAGATATATATTGGCTATTCTAAATTCCAAATTGTCTGAGCTGCTACTTGCAGACACAGGGTCCTCCGTCTCGCAGCAAGCCGGGGAGAGAGCAAATTTGTTCCGCTTTACTCCTGTGATCCTTGGGAGCTCTGACTGATCCCTGGAACTGCGGGGGTGTCAGGCTCTCCTTTTCGCAGCTCCGTGGGAAGGGCTGCTGGCCAGAGGCTACTATCAGGCTGTGGGCTATTAATTCAGCTCTGCAAGCCGCACCTGGTTGCAACAAGCCGCGGCAAGCCCTTTCAAGCCTAAAGGAAAAAAGCCGTTTGCACCATGCAGAGTTTTCCGACGGCCATTTTGGCTGCGCACACATATGGGAGGCCATTTTGGAGGCATGTGGAGCGGCCATTTGTAAGCCCCCCAAATTACCACTTGCATCGCGGCCAGTGTCGGACCGACACATTTAGCCTCAGCAGCCCTATCCTTTCTCCCGCAAGGCCCTTGCACCAGCTGGTGACTTTAGGCAGCAGCACCCTCAGGATACGTGAGTGACTCCAATGGCGGAGAGCAGGCACACCACTTTGATGGCCCAGGGGAGTGCCCAGAACATGCCCGAGGAAAGGGAAGGGCCCAGAACCAGGGCAGCAGCAGTCAAACCTACAGCGGCCCAGCGGCCTTCCAGAGCAACCCAGAGGGATGAGACCAGGAGTCAAAAGGCTCTGGGAAAAGTGATTGCTAGGGCAGTACACCAGGCCCATGCCAACAAGCCCTCTTCTCCTTCCAGATCTAGGTCTCCGTTAAGGCCGGTATCTGCTCATTCAGCTTCTTCCCTCAGGGGATTCAGTTCTTCTTCCCCTTCTATCTCTCCCATTGGGGCACACAGGCAATCAGGCTTGGAAATGTCTCCCTCCCCTCCTGTTTCATGTCACGGCTCAAGGGAGGTGGTTGAGGATCCATTGGAGGGTTCATCTAGGGGATTCCTTCCTCCCTGCACCCTAGCTCCACAGGGCCCTGATCTGGGACACTCTGAGGATGGGTTTGAGGATCTGGAATTGCTCCCTGAGAGCATTAAGAGGGTATTTCCTCTGCCATTTCAAAAGGGGTTGCCTCTGCAGTTTCCTTGAGGGATCAGCAATCCTATAGGGAGCCTAGGCCCCAGGGGCCTCCTCAGGCCAAAACTCCTCTGATCTTAGACTTCAGTCTGCGAGGCATCCTTCTCCTCTGTAATTAGTGAGGGTTCAGTGCTAGGGGAGGATCCGCACCAGGACATGGGGTTCTCGGACACGTGATCCCTGATCCTCCGGCCTCCCCCAATCTCTTTGCTCTCCCCATGTTTAAACCTTTATTGCACAAGACAAAGAAGACCACTAAGGTCGGTACAGGGGATCCTGCCATTCCCCCTCCCAGAGACCCTAACTTGGTCATGTTCTCTAATACAGTGGCCAATAAGGAGGACGTTCCTGCTCCTCCCCTTTTTCTAGAGGTAGTAAAGAATCAGTGGGCTCGCCCTTCTACCTTTCCAAATCCCGGGAGCAACGACCGCCGCTTCTACAATATGGAGAAGGCCTTTTCTCAGGCTCTCCAGTTGCCTAACGTTGACCCTCCTATAGCCTGCCTTGCTAATGCTTCCTCAGTAGTGACAGGAGATGTGGCTGATAAGTTGAAACCGGAGGACAAGTGGGTGGAACTTAAACTACGTAAAAATTTCAACGCCTCTTCATGGGCAATAAAGTCTGCTGCAGCTGCTTCCTATTTCAACCGATCAGCCGTCATTTGGCTTCGTCAGTTACAGGATCGCATTCCATAGGTGGCTGTTATGGTTGCGCAATTGGCAGATGGGCGATAAGTCCAAGTGGGGACTGGCGGCTGCGCCCTATTCTGAACCCAATCTCTTTGGTGAATGTTTGGATCCCCTTCTCATAGAGAATAAGGAAAAGAAGAAGGTCTTGCCAACCAGCACCATCCTCATACCGCAGGCTGTACTTCAGGGCCCCTGAACCAGAGAATCAGCAACAGAGGCGTGTCCCTTATAGATCGGATAGGTTTTTCCAGAGGCCCTATTACCAGGACAGAAGCAGGTTCCAGGGGCAGTCCAGACGGTCCTTTCGAGGGGGGGGGGTGTCCCTTCTGCAAAGGGAAATGACTCCAACACGAGCATTGCCATAGGAGGCCGCCTGGAACTCTTTGCGGATCCGTGGGATCGCATGACTTCAGATGTCTGGGTTTGATCCACTATCCGGAATGGACTCTGCCTGGAGTTCCTTTCCATGCCCCCGACCTTCTTCAGAACCTTTCCGCCATCCTGGAATCCGGAACGTCGTCGTCAGATGTCCCTAGCCATTCAACATCTGCTGGACATCCGGGCAGTGGAACCGGTCCCAGAAATGGAACATGGGTGGGGTCTCTACTCCAACCTTTTTCTTGTTCCGAAGAGCTCGGGGGGATGGAGAGCGATACTGGACCTCAAGCGCCTCAACCATTTTCTGGTGTTTAGGCGCTTCAAGATGCCCACCCTCAGGTCCATTCTGTAGGGCATCAGGCGGAGGGACTTCCTAGCATCAGTGGACCTGACAGAAGCCTATCTCAACATCCCAATCCTTCCTGCTCATCGCACGTTCCTCCACTTCTTCCACAACGGGCTCCACTTCCAATACAGGGCCCTCCCCTTTGGGTTGTCCTCAACCTCACACATGTTCACGAAGGTCCTGGCGGCATTGGCGGCTCACCTGCGCTCGGTTCTGGTGAGACTACAATGTTACTTCAATTATGTGCTTGAGCAGGCCCCCTCTTACGCTCGGGCCATTCTAGACCTACAGCTAACCATCTGAACCTTGCAGACCCTGGGATTTTCTATCAACTTCCCCAAAAGCCACCTCTCGCCCACAACAAGGATCTTACATCTGGGGGCAGTGATATATTCCATAGAAGGCACAGTTCGTCTATCTTCAGAACGACTGGCCAACCTCCAGGCCCTGGCAAGACAGGTTTGCGCAAGCCAGTCAGTTTCCATCCTGATCTTGTCCAGCCTTTTGGGCAAGATGGTGTCGTGCATAGGGATTGTGCCCTGGGCACTGCTTCATTCATGGACTCTGGAGTGGGCCGTCATCCTGTTCCAGCGAAAACACCTGAGCAACTCCCCGTCTGCCAGCGGATGTATGGCTATCTCTGCGGTGGTGGCTGTCCCCAGTCCTTCAACGCACATCAGAGTTCTGGGAGCCGGATTGAGTGACCATCACTACAGATGCAAGCCTGTTCGATTGGGGAGCACTCATGTACTTTGAGATGGTGCAGGGCCGTTGGACCTGGTCGGACGTTCGCCACAATATAAACTGGCTGGAGCTGAAGGCCGCCAGACTGCCTCTCCACCAGTTCAGAGACACGATAGAAGGCTATCACATTCCTCTAGTGACAGACAATGTGGCCACAAAGGCCCACATAAACCGCCAAGGTAGGAATCACTCCAGAGCCCTTTGGCTGGAGGCACTGAAACTAGGCTCCTGGGTGGAGAGACATCTTGTGTCAGTGGTGTCGGAGCACATTTCGGGCACGGCCAACCACCAGGCCAATTGTTTGAGCCACGCGACTGTTGACCAAGGGGAGTGGCAGCTTCTATCAGACCTCTTCCAGAAGATTTGCCAGAGTTTTGGCGATCCGTTGGTGGACTTTTCCGCGACCCCATCGAACGCCCAGCTCCTGAGATTCTTCATCCGTTTTCCAGCACGGGTCGCAGAAGGGACGGACGCTTTCCAGAGCAGATGGCCTCCGGGCCTGTTGTATGCCTTCCCCCCACTCCCTCTGATCCCTGGGACCCTGAGGAAGCTAGTGGTAGAGAGGGCAGACATCATTCTGATCACCCCTTACTGGCTCAGACAGCCTTGGTTTGTGGACCTCGTCCATCTCTCCATCTCTCCCCGTGGAGGATTCCCCAGGGGGAACTTTCCCTATGCCAGGGGGTCGTAATCCATCCGGAGCCCCAGTGGCTCCACTTGACCACCTGGCGCTTGAGTGGAGCCTCCAAGTGCCAACTTGTCCTTCCGAGTTATAGCAACTATCAAGGCATCTAGACGCCCCTCCACCACTCGGATATACAACTCTACGTGGGCTGTGTTTGTTAAGTGGTGTGACGCTAATTTACAGCCTCCTCCCTGTTCATAGATTCCCAACCTGGGACCTGCCACTTGTATTTAGGGCCCTGACAGGGGCTCCCTTTGAGCCCTTGTGCACAGTTCACCTTAGGTTTCTATCTCTCAGGGTGGCGTTTGTGGTCATTGTGAACTCGGCTAGATGCATCTCCGAGTTAGGGGCTCTGTCATCTAAGGATGACCTCTGCCAGTTCCACTGGGATAGAGTAGTCCTGAGGTTGGATCCTACATTTCTCCCTAAGGTCAATTCGCCCTTCCATCGAGTGCAGGAGGTCATCCTACCCAATTTTTCCCTGACTCCCTCCCATAAGAGGGAGTGGTTTTGGCACAGGCTGGACGTGAGTTGCGCCTTGTGCATTTATCTCCAACGCACGTCTTCCTTCTGTAGATCTGAGGCTCTCTTCATTTCATTCCAACTGGGCTCCTTGGGAGCCAGAGTTTCCTCGGCCACCATTGGCAGGTGGTTACGACAGGCCATCTCCATGGCCTACGAGTCCTTGGGCTGGCCTCCCCCCTCGGGGATCACGGCCCACTCCACAAGGAATGCCGCTACTACAGCAGTGTGGGGTCCGTTCAAAGACATTTGCCGGGCGGCCACTTGGGCTTCCCCGACTCCGTTTATTCGCCACCACCAACTGGATGCCTTTGCATCGGCTGAGGCATCCTTCGGACGTAGGATCCTACAGCAGGTATTTGCAGCCCTCCCCCCGAGTCTTAGTTTCCCTCCCAGGGACTGATCTTGGGTATGTCCCAGGAGTCGCCCCTCCCTCGAGTCTACCAGAAAAAGAACGTTGGTCCTTACCTGAACGTTTCTTTTCGGTAGATGAGAGGGAGGGGTGACATCCCGCCCCTATTAATACATAGTTGGTAGTCAGTCGGGGTGAGGGGCTGGGGGGAGGTTGTCCCCTGTCTGTTGTCTGTTTGGCAGTATGCTTCTACTCATGCGGCTTCGAGGAACTGCGAACCACAGGGAAAGAAGGAGGTTAAAAGATATTTCCCTCAGTCTTCTGGAACCAATCAGGCTGTGAGACTATCCCAGGAGTCGCCCCTCCCTCTCATCTACCGAAAAGAAACATTCAGGTAAGGACCAACGTTCTTTCTCAAGTCTTGCCTATAGGCTTAATGAATATTCTACACAAAAGGAATTGTTATCTGCTATACAATTGTCTGAATGTTGTTTAGACCCATAGTGGACTATGCAAACCCAGAATTTTATAATTGATTGCTGAGAGATGAAACTAAAAAGCACTTTAGATAGCTTTTAAAACTTTTTTTTTAAGCAAGAAGGCTTGTGCTTATGCATTTATGCCTATTTAAAGAATAGGTAGCCACTAAAAGCTTTTGGTTTTGAACTTTGTTTGAAACATAAACTGGTTGAATATGTAGCTTCATTATTACATTATTTTTCACATGCCAAACATGGATTTGGTCCCCATGACAACACTGGTGTGACACAATGAAAAAAGTGCCAACATTTGCTGCTAATTTCTCCAACATAAAAAGGTGAAGTAATGACGCACCCTTTTGATTATATATCATGTGGGTGGTTAAGATCACAAATATAAGAGTCCGTAAAGGAGCCATAGCTATAGATTAGCTCCTCGTATTACAGTGTATTTGCTGCTTCATTGGCTCAGCCATGAAATTAAAAGCTCCACTTATTTCTCTGGTATAAGTGCATGTAATCAGCCCATATGCATTTTTGAACCATCTATTTTAATTGTAGTTTCAGCTTTAGATTTGTGGCTTTAATCTGTAAACAAGAACATCATAAGGGATACAGGTAATTGCACCTACCTACATTAGCTTGGTGAAGCCTTGGCAGGAGAGATGGATTTTATTTATCCTATTGAATTTAGCAGGGACTAGCTTTTTGCTGAAGAGCCACTGGAGAGCTGTTGTCTGGGACTGGAGAAGATAAGTGAGAGTTTGGGGTGTGTGTTTTTTGCCTCATAATAGCACAACAACTGAACATAACAGCCACAGGAAATTGCAAATATGAAGATACCTGACCTCAAATGAAAGGAGATAGAAAGCCTCATAATAGCAAAACAAAGTTGAATGAATTCTTTTATTTTGAGAGACCAGACAGGAAAGCCTTGGAAAAGCAATCCTAATTGTTCTCATCTGATTTGTGCTCATAACTGTTTAAATGCTGAAATGCTACAACAGCATTTTTGTAGGGCAATAAGAGTGTTAGCCTAACCAGGTTTACTATAACCTGTCAATTTTGTTTAACAAGGTTCACTGCTAGGCAATTGTACATAAAATTGCGTACTAAAGATGCAAATCTAAACATACTTCCAAGGAAATAAGCCCCTTGAACATAGTATGACTTTAATTTGAATAAACATGCATATGATTCCACTATTTATTTGTTTAAAATTCAAAGTCCAGATGTTACAAAACCAGCTCAGATTAATTTATTGTTAAATAAGAAGATTTTGTAGTTGGAATAAAGGTTGAACATCTGAGGGGGAATAACTGAATAGAGAATAACTGTTGTATCTAGCCATTTTTTGGTTTAAGATGAATGTTTATACATACTTTTGTTTTATATCACCTTTTACAATGGCCCCACTCTTCTTATCCCTAATCCCAAATAGGACAACACTTTATTTCGTTATGCATAAAAGCTCATTACAAATATGCAACTTTCAAGAACTCTATTTTTTTTGAAAGACAAAACAGTTATCTCCTGGAATATTTTAGTACAGGTGCAATTCCAGATTCACCATAACTACCCAAATAATTCTGTTCAGTAGAGCAACTAGTTTACGTGAGCTAATTGTGTGATGTTTAATGAGCTCTTGATTTCAGCATTTGGTTCAGAGAACAATGTTGTTTTAAAACATACCCAAATATACAAACAAAGCTGGCTTCTGTAGTGGAAAACAGATTGCTGTTACATGAATATGCCTGATATTCTCCCTTTTAAATACTTTTTCCTCTTACTCTGTTTAAAAAAAAAGCTGTGATTTGCATCATTTCTATCTGCTTAGTTCAATTTTGGGCTTTCACCATAGATTTTAAGACCCAAAGGGGACCATTACAGTCTTCTCTTCTGACCTTTATTGTGTATATTACATAAAGAACTACTGATGCTTAGTGGACCATCCCTTTTAGTGGTGTTTTATGCATGAGGAATAGATTTAGCAAATTATGCTTATTAGTTTAATAAGGTGTTTCTCTCTGAAAAGAAATAGGAACGGGATGAGAAATGACATTTCTGTAGGCAGAATCACAGCATCTCACATAAAGAGAAAATACACAGATTTATATGTCATATTTATCAGTAGAATGAAAAAAAAACTATTCTGAGGTGGAATAGACCTTTGAGGGGGAAGAAAAACTTCATTGGCTTAGATTTGTAGGTAGGTCTTGATATGGAGTAGATTGAACAATAAAGTCTGAAAACTTGCTGCCATTTTAAGAGTGCAATGCAGCAGAGAAAACTTTATAGAAAAGTTCACCTAGACTGGGCTTTATATTATTATGAGTATAAATTATAGCTAAAAGCAGTTATGAATACATGCAAGAAAACCATTTCCTGTTATACAGTGGAAATTAACCATCAGGGAACAAAGATGAAATGCAAAATAGAGCTAGGCTCCCAGCTCAGTCTAAATGATGAGCTTTACATTTTAGTGCTCTTAGGGAACCAAACATGGGCATGCACCCTCATTGATCTTTATTAGTTTTATATGACATGTCCTTCAAATCTTAATAGGATCACAGTTCTGACTCTTAGATCAGATATATGGATTTCTTTGAATGTCTTCAACTTATTTCACAGTACCTCTTTCCCTATATGCTATAAGGAAAAGCAAGACAGCATTTGGTGATAAAATCAATGCCAGGTAATAATATAGGAAGCCCATCTGGTCTTGCTAAATAAGCAAGAAAAATTGTTGAAGATGGAAAGAAGTAATCTTCTTATGTCTATTATGTCCTTGCCTCCCCAGTTATACAGCTTGGGTGATATTTATTGCTCTGAAACCTGGAAAAGGAGAGAGTATTCTTTAATTTCTTGAATATAAGAATAGCAATAGCGCTTAGACTTGTATACCACTTTACAGTGATTTATACCTCCCTCTAAGCAGTTTATTGAGTAGCATATTTCACCCAACAATCTGAGACTTCATTTTACCCACCTCAGCAGGATGAAAGGTTGAGTCAACTTTGAGCCTAGTGAAATTTGAACTGCCAAATTGCAGTCAGTCAGCAGGGATAGCTGCAGTTGCGCACTCTAACAATGCACCATCATGGCTTATCAAGAAGAAGGATACTCTGATAGCTTTTCTTTGTGTGGTTTTTGCTTACATAAATATTTTTTTAAAATCTAATATAAGCACAGCAAAGGCTATTGGTGGTTAGCACTCATGTTGATTATACTACTTTGGAAAGACAAGCTTTTAACATTGCTTGTTATGGGAAGGCACAATTATGTTTCTATCCTGATTATGGGCTTTATATAGGCAAATATTTTCCTGGACTGCATTTGATCTGATGTAATATTAACTCTTTATATTTTCAGAAGTCTTCTAAATGCTCCCGAGTCTGTGAAAATATGTTATATTTTATATATTTAAAAATCTGATTTTGTAGTGTTCTAGTTGGAGATCTTCTGTCATAAGCAGTATTAGAGAATTTCAAGTAGATTTTATTTTAATTGGACTTTTTCAAATAGTTCCAAAAATACAGCAGGGCAATTGCCCAATTAAATCAACATTGATTTCCAAAATTGGTATTTCTCATTGAAGGGAAAATCAAATAACACAGAAGTAATTCGCTCAAAGGGGCAGATTCCTATGAGTAGTCTTGAAAACAGAATCCTATTACACCTTGATGGGGAAGAAATCTTATAAACAATGATATGGCTTTCATAATCTTCTACAGTAGTATTTACTAAAGCATGTTTTCCCCATTTGGGGTCAGCATGGCAAAACAAAGCCAAGGCAAGCAGTCAATGTGCCAGAGCCACACCTTGTAACTAATGTTTTCATATCTGACACTTCTCCCCTTTTCTTTCTTAATACTGTTTTATGTCTGTTTCTTAAGAAGGAAGGAATAAAGCTTAAACAGTTTTGCTTCAAAGGATTTTTGGCTAAGTTGAGGTCCATATGAAGAGCATAATGCTGCTATGGTCCAGCAGAGTTATCTGCTTGACATACAATTGCTGGAAAATATGATTTTACAATAAATGAGCATATTGGAATTATATAATCTCAATGATTTATATTTATTTATAATGGATGTGGTAAATATTGACCCTTCATTAAAAAAATATTGAGGCATATTCAGCCACCTTGTTTTGAGATTTAAAAATAGAGGACTGCTTCTCTTGAATTAGGCATTTCAAAGAGATGCAGTGATTGAAACTTCATGAAGTTTGACAGCCCCTTTTTATAGTTCAGCTGAAGAATCCAAAGAAGGAAAAAGATGGGTAGACATGAAATGCAGGAGAATAGAAAACTGACTTGGTCAAGAACTAAACTTGAAAATACATTAAAATAATAAATATTTTGATCAAACATTTTAGCTGGAAAGTTTTTTTTTTTACAATATTGTCTATTAAATTGGGTGGATCTCTAAATTCACCCAAGACTAACCCATATATAGTACAATACTATAGGTAAATTCTCCAGTTACATTTATTTTGGGAATAAAGTCTTAACTACCTATTTCTCATAGTAGATACAAAGGATTGCTTATTATACTGCATCACTGAATAATGGAATCTATTTATTGAACATCTTATTTTCTTACATTCTCATCTGGGATATTTTTTGCCTCCTCTCTGCAGTTTGTTTTTCCAACATTGTGTTTTGAACAATGAACCACTTCAGTTTTTAAATCTGTCTGGGGGTTACTATTCTTACTTCACCATGCTACATCAAATTCCATGCCCAAATCACAATAGTAGCTTAAAAACTGCTGCTTGTATAATAGTTATATCTTAGGCAACTCTGTCATTTGTTGAAAATCATATTTGTTTAGATAGCATTTTAATGTGTCTGAAATGGCTCTGTGTTCTTTCATTATCTAGAAGCAAAACTGAAGCAAATTACTGAGGGGATTAAATAGTCTCCTAGGACTGGATGATTGGACACTTCAGGGTACAGTCAATTTGAATTAGGACTACAAGGCAATTGAATGGGTTAATGCAAATATCCATATGAGTCCCAAAGTGCTAAAAATTAATTGGATACTTTTAGGATAAGAATCAGATTCCCCTGTAGCGAGGCAGTTTATTTGCAACAGGAATATGTGGGTGAGTGTCCACATTTAATACCATCTGATTTGTCTACTAGCAAACATAACATCTCCTTTCACTTCAGAAGTGAAAACCAAATCAGGTCATTTTTACTTTTTTAATGATTTCCTTTGTTTTTATTTTGTTTTTTAAAAGTAGACCCCTAAAGCTTATGAAAACCATCCCATAGCTCAGCAATGGCGAACCTTTTTTGGCTCGCGTGCCATAAGTGGGGGTAGTGCAGGGGGGTAGTGTGCGGGCGTGCCGCACCCATAATGCAATGTGCAACCTCCTCAGTGTGCATGCTCCCCCCATTTTTTGCATGTTTTTTTGCCCTCCCCAGGCTCCAGAGGCTTTATAGGAGCCTGGGAAGGGTGAAAAAGCCTCCCCCGCCCTCCCAGAAGCCCTCCGGAGGCTTGAGGGACCTTCAGGACGCTTCCCTGAAGCCTCCGGTTTGCTCGGAGGGTCGTTTTGAGTGCTCCGAAGGTTTGAGAGACCTTCAGGAGGCTCCCTGAAGCCTCCGGAGCAGTCAAATGAACCTCTGAGCAAACCGGAAGTCCATTCCCAAACTTCCAGTTTGCCCGTAGGGCCGATTCTTTGCGTTCCGGGGGCTTCAGGGAAGCTCATGAAGCCTCCAGGGGGGCGGGGAGGCTCTTTTCTGGAGGTTCTGGAGCCTGGGGAGGGTGAAAAATGGCTTTAAAAAAGGGTGAACTCAGCTGACAGGGCAGCGCCTTGCGTGCCCTGACAAATGGCTCCGTGTGCCACCTGTGGCACGCGTGCCATAGGTTCGCCATCACTGCCATAGCTGTTATACAAGAATATTGCAATAGGTCAGGTATTTTGCTCTTTGCAGTTTCAGATATCTTTGAACATATATTCTACAGTACAGACATTTAGACATCAAATAGGCCTATAGGTTTCCTTTCATATACAGCTGGAAGTCTGTTGTACATTAAATACTCTACATAATACTTTTTAATTCCATGCTGCTTTCTCTCTGTCTCTTTTGTTTGTCCCTATTTTGTCCCTCTATATACCCCACAAACTGTGCCATATTAGAAAACAGTCTTTTTATTAAGAAACTTGTGTAAAATAATTTCTCTCTGATTCTTGACAAAAACTGCTAATCTATTAACCATTTTGAATGTAGCTCTGTAACTCTTTCTTTCCATCCCCCCTACCTCAAGGGCTGTGTAAATAGTCAGGTTTTAAAGGGTTTCTGAAACATCATCTGGGTGAGAATTGTATAGATCTATAGCAAAGAAGGCAAGTGCTGCTAAAAAAAAAGTTTGCTTCCTGAGTTTTGAAAGATAACAGTCTTTAATCAAGAGACCAATAAAATACTCTGCCAGATTGTACTGGACAGGCAGAAACAATAGAAGACCGATAGTATCACAAATATCCAGATCTTATGTTACATAGGGCTTTATAAGTTTATAAATAGCACTTTGAGTTGCATTCAGAGCAACCAGTGCAGGTCAAAGAGCAGAGATCTCATGTGGGCATGCATTGCATCACTGCTCACACAATCACACTAACCAGCTCTCAACTTGGGGCCACTTGAAACTTCCAAGTGGCTTTCAGCGGCAGTCATATGTAGACCATGCAGCAATAATCAACTAAGCAAAGAGGACAAAAATCTAGGAACCTTGTTTAAAAGATCCCTTCTTTCTTCCCTTTGTTAAGGAAACAAAGGAAAAAATGTCATCTGAACCAGATAAGGGAAGCTGGGCTTGAGCACATGGAAAAGGCCATGAGTTCAAGTCCCACCTCAGTCATGAAAAGTGACCTTGGACAAATCACTCTCTTTCAGCCCAACTCACTTCATGAGTTTGTTGTGAAGAAAATAGGTGGAGGAAAGTGTAATGAATATGTTCACCATGTTGAATTATTTGTATAAATAATAAAGAGATATAAACAGACAAACAAGAAAAAAAGTAACTTCAAGTCTTTGAATGAACAAAGCAGGTTACAGGGAGCCCACGTCTTATCTAAGTTGCTTTGGATCCAGATTCGCTGACTTTGATCTCTTTAGCTGTGACTGGCATCTTGGTTGGGAAGGATGTGGTAAGTGTGGATAAATGCTTGTGTGTGTGTGTGTGTGTGTGTGTGTGTGTGTGTGTTTATAGATATAGATATATTTAGAGAGATAGCTAGAGATAGAGAGATAGAAATGATAGAGATGGAGAGAGCAAGCAAATGTACATTATAACTAATGAATTTTTGCTGTTATTTTAAATTCACAGGGCCTCCATGTATTTTAAATAATCTGTACTGCCTCAAACTTTGGCTGAAAATGATATATGTGTATCCCATACTATTTCCTGGGTGTTGACCCAGGACTGCATGTCTTTTCTGCTCTAGCCATCAATTTAAAAACGCATATAGAAAACAAGGGTTTATAAAACTGCATGCCTCAACAGGCTGTAGGTGACCATAAACCAAACTTAAGGGTGCCTGTAACACTGGCGTGACATTTATTTATTTATTTACTTATTTAGATTCAGAAATCCAGTCAATTCTGAAATGACTTTGGATGGCTTACATAATTAAAAAAGAAGTACATAATTAAAAATAAAAGACTCCAAGGAAACTGTTGATTCCTGATCAGTGTGTAAATTTGGCAATAGTCTGCCAAATTTAGGTTAAATTTTTATTTATTAATTAAATTTATATGCTGCCTATTTCACAATTGACTGATTCTCATGAGAGACTTCCAAATGCGATATTCTCCAGAACTCTGCCTGGAGTCCAAGCCTGGATTAAATTCTACCCAAGGACTGAATTGAATTTCTTTGGCCACGCCCTCTGGTTGCTTGCTCTAGCCAGTTTTTCAATTCAGTCTAGGCCCAGTGGACGTAGTCAAAGACGTTCCAGCAGATCTTGACCAGATAAGCTTGGGCTCTCTTTCTATTTCCTTTAATAGTTTTCTTTTGTTCATAGATTGTCTTTTTTTTGTCTGGATTTTTTCCCTATTACTTGGTTTGAAGTTTGAATGATTATGTGAACCAGTAGAGAAAAATTGCTGCAGGCTGTGAAAACGGAGAACAGCATAAAAACAACAGAAACAAAGGCAGAATATAAGGAAAAACAGCTGGATGACAGAGTAAATAGATGGAAAACCAAAGCTTTGCGTGGACAACACTTGAAAAACATTGAAGGAAAATGTGATGACAACTTGACGTGGACATGGTTTAAGATGGGAACTATCAAGAAAGAAACGGAAGATTTAATACTGGCTGCTCAAGAACAAGCACTACAAACTAATGCCATGAAAGCGAAGATACAAAAATCCACTGACAACCCAAACCACCGACTTTGCAATAACAAGTTGAAACTGTTTCATATGTGAATGCAGCAAAATCACACAAACTGATTACAAAGCTAGACATGACCGAGTTGCTAAATTAATCCACAGGTCATTATGTAAAAAATATGATTTACCTGTATCCAGAAAGTCATGGGAACGTAAAATGGAAAAAGTTATCGAAAATGAGAAGGTGAAGATCTTGTGGGAGTTTCGAATACAAACGGATCGTCATTTGGAACACAACACACCAGATATCACGGTTGTAGTGGGCCGAAGTGTACAGTTTATTGATATCACTGTTCCTGGAGATGCCAGAGTCAAAGAAAAAGAACTAGAAAAAATCATGAAATATCGTGACCTGGCCATCGAAACTACACGGCTATGGATGAAGCATGTAACAGTGATACCCATTGTCATCGGGGCACTTGGCACCATCTCCAAGAATTTTACAAGATACATCAACAAATTGCAGCTTCCTGCAATAACACCAGTGGAACTGCAAAAAACTGCACTACTCGGAACAACTTATATTTTAAGAAGGTACTTGGTTGAGACCTAGGATGCTGGCAGCAAACCATATCAATCATTAGCACCAGTCACTGGTAATTGTAATGCATTTTTGAATGTTCAGTTGGCTGAGTTTCATGTTTAATGAATAAAGTATATAATAATAATATGTAGTTTGATTGAACTGTTGGTTGAGGACTTAACTGCTGACATCTGTCTGCAAATTATGTGACAGGATCCTAGAGAAACCTTATAACTACCCTAATAGTATCACAAATTTGTCAATCAAATGCATATAATAATATCAAACTGTCTTTGATTCAGAAATGATTGTTCTCTCTTGGTAGGTCTTGCTGTATCAAAGTCCCTTCATATAAAAGGGCTTTCTTCAGAATTTTTCTGTTAGCCTCCAAGCAACAAAATTGCGGTGTGGATTTTTTCATTAATAATGAAGAAAATCAATGCAGCAGTTTTCTCCCTTAGGTAAAAGATAAATAGGAAGCAGAAAAGGGGATGGGGGGGGGGGGAAGGCAGGACGAAAGAAATACCCATCTCTCTTTTGCTAGAACAGCATCCTTTCGCATAGCACATTATTTTTCCCAGTGAGTATACTGAGGCAACTTCACATAAGCTGTAGTTCTTGAGCCGTAGGCAGAACATGGTATTTAAAAGCAAATGGATCAGACTCCATAGTTTAGGATACAAAGCTGCTTACCTCCCCCCCACGACTCCATTCCCTTTAAATTTGTGTACGTCAACACATTCAAATTGCTGCCCTTCAAACACACATTTTCTATTTTTGAAATTACTTCAAGAATCTTAACTCTGATTTTTCCCTTCCTAATCAAGCCATATTAGTCTGTGCTATGGCCCTGGTGGATAAATTGTGTGAAAATGGTTATGATTAAAAATGAAGAACCACCTTTGATCACCCTCTTCTTGGCAAGCCTGGGATTGAAATAAAGCCCAGAGGGAGAAGGAACGAAAGAGTTTAGTGAGAAGAGTATTCATTTGGTGGAGAGTCTCAGGCAGCATTTTTTTTTATTTCCTCAAGGCAAAAAGATTGATAATATACATTAGTATAGCTAAACTGTAGCTATTTGTATATTTCCCCATATCAATGTGCTTACCACTATGAAGGGATCAGAGGTTACTTTACTGTTTGATGCATCAAACTGATGCCTCTCTCTCTCCTTCCCTCCCTCCCCTGCCAATCCCTGACTTCAGTATTTTTTCTCTCTGTCTCTGTCTGTCTTCCACCCCACCTCCGTGTGTGTGTGTGTGTGTGTGTGTGTGTGTGTTTGTGTTTGAAAAAGCAGTTTATTTCAGGTTTTTATTTTAAGGAAATCCTAGATGACTGGAATTCTTTTCAGCCACTCTGGTCAATTATTTCAAGCAAGAGTATGGTTTTGTGATGTCTTTTATTGGGAGTGTGCAAAGTCTCATGTATGCACTATGCATTCCTGAAACGACAGCATTTTCAAATCAATTGCTTTTACAGATAGGCTGCATAGGCATATAATGTCTACATGTACCCTGTTTCCTTGAGAATAAGACCTCCCTGGATAATAAAACCAATTGAGCTTTTGCGTGCATGTGCTAAAATAAGGCCTCACTCAAAAATAAGCCCTTCCCCAAAATATTGCAACACAGCAGCAGCCATGAGGTGACCACGCTTGCTGCCTCTTGCACCTCAAAAATAATAAGACCTCTCCAAAAATAAGGCCAAGCACTTATTTGGGGGACTAAAAGAAAATAAGACCCCTGTCTTATTTTCGGGGGGAAACAGTATAAGAGTGTGGCTAAACATTAATATCTAGAAGAGCTGAAAGTTTACATAGGCAGTCTTCAACTTTTAACCATTCATTTAGTAACCATTTACGTGATATAACGACATGACTATTTTTCAAATTTACGAATGTTGCAGTATCAACATTTGGATGCTTGGCAACTGACTCACACTTATGACAGTTGCAGGGTTCCAGGGTCAAATGATCACCTTGTGCTTACAAACAAAGTCAACGGGAGGCCAGATTCACTTAATAACAATGTTACTAACTTAACTGCAGTAATTTACTTAATGATTAATGTAGGAATAAAAGTTGTAAAATGGGGCAAAAAGTCACATAACAACTCTCACTTAGCAACAGAAATTTTGGACTCCGTGGTCGTAATTCGAGGACTACCTGTACATTGTTGTTTACTGTTAGAAGGCTTCACTATCCCTCAGCTCTAGTGTGGCAACACTGAAGCGTCAAGATGGCTTCGGTCAGGTAAGCTTCAAGTTGACACAATGTGATGGACAAAATTGAAACAATGATTGAATTATTTGTTGAAAAAAAAGAAGTAGGAACCATGCTTTTCACAAGCTATTTTTACAGGTCTATTTTCCTGTACACCGCTTGGAGAGTCCAAGCAATGGGTTAATTCAGTCTGCTTGCCCTTAGGACTGAGGAACTATTTTTCCTTTAGCCACACCTCCTCCTGGTGTGATCAATCCCCCAGAATTCTTCCTCAGTCAGCCCGTTTGGACGTAATTAGCTAGAGCTCTGAGCTGAATTAATCCTTTTTTGGCTTGGACTCTCTATTTGCGTTTTATTTCTCTTTCCTAACATTTCCCCAACTTCGTGAGACGTTTTTCTCCTCATCGCTGCGCTTTTCTCCAGCAGAATTTACATTTGAAGGCCAGGAGGTAAGCTGGAAGGTGGTGGGGGGTGCCCCTCAGCCGATCCTTATGGGACGGCTTCGGAGGCCTGCCGCTTGTTGTTTAAAATGGCGTGGCTGCAGCAGCGAGGTTCCTACGTTCCCAGGCCCCTCGTTTGTTATTTTAGACGAAGTTTTTTTCGTTCCCCGGCCTGCTAGAGGACCTCTGCCGCAGGGAGGAGTGAGCGATCGTTGCCATTTGAGGCGCGTTCGCTCCTCGCTCTCCCTTAGCCCCACGCTGTTGCGGCGGCCATTTTAGGCGCGAAAAAAGCGCGCCCAGCCATGGCCGCCATTTTGCATCAGCCTCGTTATCAGGAGACCGCTGGAGGTGGCAGGGCCTAGCAAGGGTTTCTCAGGCTGGGATCACCACCTCCATCCTTTTGCCTATTTTTGCGAGCGGTGCTGGTTCCTGGGCCATACCAACGGTCATTATACCGGCTCAGGGAGGAGGCCTAAGTAAGCACAGGCCAAAGCATTTTTCTAGTCATTCTCCTCCCTGCTTCTCCTGCGGAGCCTTGCGTCTCGGTGCAGGCCCCAATCCTACCCCTGGGCCTCTGACTGGTATTAAGCATGGGATATTTCATACGTATTGACTCAATTACTGTGCATGTAGCAATTTTGACAAATCTTTTTGTTTTGTTCCCCTTGCAGCAACCAGTCTCTCTCTCTAACTTCTGCCTTGTCATAGCCTTGCTCCATCTTGTGTGGTCATTGACTATGGACCTGCCTAGTCCCCCCGATTCCCAAGATACTAGGCCGAGCCTCTCTCAGGCCCCTAGCAAGGGTTCCTCCTCATCGGGGAGTGGGGGTGCGGGCAAGAGTGGTGGGGGTAGTTCTGGGAAACAGCGTTCCAGAACCCCTTCCGTGGCTGAGGCCAAGGATGCTGAAAGGCGCCAGCGGGCCCTTGACAAGCAGTTTGAGAAGGCCAGACGCCAGGCAGACACGGAGCAGTCCCACTCAGGAATCCCTCCCTCCCGGGAGGATCTCCAAATGGTCCTTGCCGAGGAGGTGGAGTCCCAGGACCTATCCCCAAATAGGTCATTTGCAGAGCCGGCTTCCCCGGCACCCTCTTGGGCCTGTGAGCAGGCCCCTCCCCCTGGGGATGCTAGCATAGATGATATGCAGGGTGAGGCTTCACCCCCCCTAGAGGAGGGTTTGGATCCTGATTCTGACTCAGAGGAATTATCTCCCCGCATGCAGGAACTGATGGCCTGTGCCATTGCCAAGGGCATCACGGAGGCCATGAAATTTAAGAATCTCACTGCAGTGGCCCCAAGGGGTCCCAAACCCGATCAGGCAGCTCCCCCTCCAAGCAAGCATGCTTGCCATCCTTCCCTGGAATCCTCGGTGGTCAGCGAGGCCTCTGCCATTGAGGACCCTGACCCGGAGGTGCTAGGTCTCTTGGACGATGAGGACCTCCCCCCTGAAGCGCCCGCCTTTGCGGGTCTGTTAAGCCCAGCCTTTTCAAATCTGTCCTCCACAAGGTCAAGGCTGCCACCAGGGTGGGGATCAAGCCCAAGCCGGCCGTGCCGGCGGCGGATGCCACTCCGGCTAATCCCAATGCGGTCATGTTTGATGTCCCAGCACCCCAACAGGAGCTGGTTCCGGTCCCGGGGCTGTTTCTCGACCTAATCCAGCGCCAGTGGGCTCAACCAGCCACGCAGTCCTCTCCCAGTGGGGTAGATAGGAAGCTTTATACTATGGAGCCAGTGCTGGAGGACCTTCTGGCCCTTCCCACTGTCGACACGCCCATCGCTGCACTCACTTCTAACTCCTCCCTACCGGCCGACCTCCTGGAAGGCCTTAAGGCGGAGGACAAGAAGGCGGAAAAGGCGTGCCACAAGACCCACCTGGCGGCTGCCTGGGCTATTAGGGCCTCTTCATCCGCCTCCTTTTTCAATAGGGCTTCTGTGATCTGGCTACGCGAGCTCCTAACCAAGCTCCCGGCGGGAGAGGTCCGCCTCCACCAGGACGTGTCTAACATAATCGCGGCTTCCCAATACGCCCCTGACGCTTCCCTTAACGCCACTAAATTCGCCTCCAGGGCACTCGGCTCTAATATCACTTCTCGCCGGTTGATCTGGCTCCGCCATTGGCAAGCGGACCAGAAAAACAAGTGGAAGCTGGCTTCCGCCCCCTTCAAGGGGTCCAAATTATTTGGCGAGTCCCTGGATCCTCTCCTCATCGAGTCCAAGGACAAGAGGAAGATCCTCCCTTCTCTAACCAAGAAGCAGGAACGTAAGACCGCTCCCTATTCCAGGAGGCAGTCCTTTCGTGCCTCCGAGCCTTCCACCTCTGCCTCTTCCTTCTCTCCCTCCAATAGGTCCTTCGGTCAGCAGGGCGACAGGTCCCAGGACAGGGCGCCCTTTCGGGACAGAGGCAGGCAGCAGTTCGGCTTCCGCAAGTATAACCGCGGTGGGGCCTCCAACAGGCCGTTCCGTAAGTCAAAGTGACTGCCCGGGCTCGGCGCCCATCGGGGGTCGGCTCCAGCTGTTTGCCTCCCATTGGGCCCAGACAACCGAGGATGCTTGGGTTCTGCAGATAGTCAGGGAAGGCCTCTCCCTGGAGTTCCTGTCCCTCCCCCCCGGACCTTCATCCGGTGCCCCGTCCCATCCTGCCCTCAAAAGAGGGAGCGTATGGACCAGGAAGTCAGACATCTAGACATCAGGGCCGTGGAACCCGTTCCCCAGGGCGAAGAGGGGAGGGGGTTTTACTCCATCCTCTTCCTGGTGCCAAAGAACTCGGGGGGGTGGAGAGCCATCTTGGACCTCAAAAACCTCAACAGGCACATTGCCTACCGGAGGTTCAAGATGCAGTCACTGCAGACCATCCTGGCGGGGATTCGACAGGGAGATCTCCTCACATCTATAGATCTCAAAGAGGCATACCTCCACATTCCCATCCATCCACAGCACAGGAAGTTCCTGCGCTTTTATTATGCAGGTCGCCACTTCCAGTACAAAGCTCTCCCATTCGGCCTCTCGTCCGCTCCTCGGACGTTTACCAAAGTTCTGGCTGTCAGGGGAAAAACGCCCTGGGGAAATCTGAGATCAATGGACCGAGGCTGATTCCCTTCCGCATATCTTTTGAGATATTAAAAAATAAAATAAAAGTCTTTGACAAGTATATTCTAATTAATAAACAAAACTTTAATACGAAAATAATAAAAGTAAATGAAACAGAAAATAACTAATTGTTACATTTTGATAATAAAAAGCTCCGGTTGCCAAGTTGGCAGCCGAACAAAAAAGAAAGGAATTTTGGAATGTGTAACGCATGCGCAATAAATCACTTTCAGATAAGAACTTTTTGTTTTATGACCTGCGCAATAAAGCTTTCTTAGTTTAACTCTTGAGTGTCAGTTTAGGCAGTTCAGGCCTAGCAAACTTTTTAACATCGTGACACCCCTTCTTTTGCTAGTCTGGGCTGACGTCATCAAATCATCAATTAAGGCACATCTTCTTTCGCAGATACTCGTGTTGATTTGCGGCAAGTGGTTTGTTAAGCATGTCTGCGATCTGATCATGTGTAGAAACATATTGCAATTTAACAAAACCTTGCTTAACTAATTGCTTTGTGTTTTGATAACGAATGTCAATGTGTCTGGACCTAGAACCTGTAAAATGTGACTCAGAAATATAAACCACAGATACATTATCTTCCATCACGGTGATTGGTCGAATCGGACGTGTCCAGATATCTGTGATCAAAGCATCAAACCACGTTAGAGAATTTCAAGCATCTGAAACACAAGCATATTCAGCTTCAGTAGATGAACATGAAACAAAACTCTGTTTTCTCACTTGCCAGTAAACAGGACAACCATTTAGGAACATCATGTAACCAGAAGTGCTTTTGCGTGACTTCTTGTCGCTCGCCCAGTCGGAATCAGCAAAACAAATCAGCTTTGGTTGATCAGTGTGTGTTGGTTCTAGCAATAACTTCATGTGCTTAGTGTGTTTTAGGTATTTCAACAACTTCTTAATGCATGACCAATGAAATTGTGTTGCCTTACCTACGTGTCGTGATAAAAGATTAACACTAAGTGCGATGTCAGGTCTGGTCCAACTACTAATGTATAATAGTGAACCAATGACTGAACGATAAAGTGTTTGATCCTCGAACTCAGGACTTGGTTCATGTGTTAAGTTGTGAAAATCTGTTTGCATGGGTGTCTTTGTTGTGCTAGCATCTTTCATGTTGCAATGATGTAGAATGTGGTCAATTTTCTCTTCTTGTGAAAGACTAAACCCCTTCTGTGTCTTTTCAATTTGAACACCTAAATAAGTGCTAATGTGTCCTAAAGATTTTAGTGTGAAGTATCTCTGCAAACTTTTAGCAAAAATCTCACTCATTTTCTTATTTGGACCAATATAAACAATATCATCAACATAAACAAGAATTATCTCATATGCATTGTTAGATCTTTTTGTGAACACGCATTCATCAGTTTCGGACTTAATAAAGCCCATTGAATTTAGTTTGTCAGTAAGACATAAATACCACATTAAACCTGACTGTTTCAGACCATAAAGACTTTTGTTCAGGAACCAGGTATCCCCTTCTTGCTTTCGGAATCCTGGAGGGCTTCTCACGTAGATCTCTTCATCTAGGTCTGCATGTAGATAAGCTGTGTCCACATCAAATTGAAAAACTTCTAAACCAAGAATAGTTGCAGTGGTTAAAGCAATTTTTACACTTTCAGTTCTGACTGTTGGTGAGTAAGTGTTTGTGTAGTCCTCAGGATAACGTTGAGCGAAACCCTGAGCTACCAGTCTGGCTTTGTATAAAGACTCACCATTTGGTTTCTTCTTGATTCTGTAGACCCATCGGGTGCCAATGACTTTCTTGTTTGCTGGAGGTTTTGCAGGTGTGAATACATTAAGTTTCTTTAAACTGTCCATTTCATCCTGCATTGCATCATACCACTTGTCTTGTTCTGAATCAGGAAGCTGTTTGATTTGTGTGAATGTCTCTGGAGGAAGAGTAACGTTGCAAATCAAAGGTAATGGTGACTTTGTCAGTTGCCATGAATAACGTTGTGGAGGGATTCCTTTTGTGGCCCTCTTGGAACGTCTAGGAACATCAGTCCAGTCTTCTTCTTCATCATCATCATCCTCGTCCTCACGTTCGTCGCTAGCATCAGCATCCGCGGCTTGCGAAGATGGAACATCAGGTTGTGAAGAACTGGTAGAAGGAACATCTGCCTGCGAATTGTCATCAGGCTGCGTGGCATCTGGAACACCATCTCTAGGAAAATAAACTTCAGGATCATTGGAATGAATCCTGGACCAGTCAATATCTTCCTCAAAATTAGTAGATTGTGAAATGACAATCACATGTTTAGTATCGATGAATTTGTACCATTTTGAATTATCATCAATACCCATAAATCTCAGTCTCTTTGCTACTGTACCTCCCTTTCTTCTTTGACTTAAGGGAGTGTTCACCATAGCATATGAACCAAAAATATGGAGGTTCTTGAGATGGGGCTTGTAGCCATACAGCATGTAGAAAGGAGTTTGATTGATTACACTGATCCAAGTATGGTTGACAATGTAATTTGCATATTTGATTGCTTCACCCCAGTATGCGTTACTGAGATTGGCATCTTCTAGAAGACAACGCATCATGGTTTGTAGAACCCCTTGTCTTCTTTCTACGACTCCGTTATGAGCCGGTGTATATGGAGCAGATGTCTGATGAAGAATTCCATTCTTACGCATCCAGTCCTGGAAACGCTGAGACATGAATTCTGCACCACGGTCACTCTGGATTCTGGCGATGCGAACTTGGTATTGTGTAGAAACAAATGCTGCAAAGTCTTTAAAGATCTGAAAGGTCTCAGATTTCTCTCTCATAGGATATACAAATCCATATCTAGAATGATTATCTACAATTGTTAAAAAATACTTTCTGCCACCAAGTGTTGGTGGGAAAGGACCCACTATGTCAGTGTGTACCAAATCAAAAATGCATGTTGACAGGCGTGTAGCGTGTTTGGGAATTGCAGCCGCCTTGGATTTAGCCTTTTTGCAAACCGCACAATCCAAAAACACCTTACACCCCTTTAGATCCAAACCTTTTGCGAACTCCGGCATCTTTCTAAGAACACGGAAACTGGCATGCCCCAATCTTCTGTGCCACTTGTGAATACACCTGGAATGTAAAGGTTTACCAGTTAGTGAATTCTCAACATTAACAGTTTCATGAGGCCCCTCAGGCTTGCTTTGAGCAACCCGTTTTTGTTTTGTCTGTTTGTTGGCTTTAGGAGCCTTTGGCACAGTAATGTTTTCTCTCTCTGGGACAACTCTCTCTGGGTCTGCGTTGTGCCTTTTTGGAGTTTGCATACTTGCCTGTGCTTGCCCTTTAGGCTTTGGCTTTAAGTAATAAACACCACCAATCAGCATGGTTTCAGCAACAATATCTCCATCTTTAACTAAGTAACTTGCTTTTTCGAGGTGGTGAACCTGGAACTTTAAATCTCTAGACAAGTGACTTTGACTAAGCAAATTACTGGTTGCTGAAGGTATGTAATAAACATCAGGGATGTGTGTATCGAGTTCTTCAATGTAAACAGTTCCTTTTCCCATAACCTTGCAAGTGTGGTTGGTGAAGGAATACAGTTCTCGATACTCGGGCTCTGGTTCGCCCATCTCTGTGAAAAGTTCCCTTCTGTGGGTAACGTGCACAGCTGCTCCACTATCTAAAGTCCACAAAAGACGTCTGTCGAACTTTGGATCAGGTTGTGGAACGTTGGTTATGGCCAGTGTCACAAGTGGAGCTTGTGAATCATGCCTTGGACCACGACGGCCTTGTCTTCCGCCTCTACCTCTGCCTCTGGAATCTGTTCCTCTGGGCTGGTACGTGGCGGGAGCTGGAACTCGTTGGGGACAATCCCGGGTGTCATGTCCCACACGGTTGCAGGTGTAGCATTTTGGCATCCTTGGAGCGTAGCCTCTTCCTCGGAAGGGACATCTGGCTGGAGCCTTTGACGCTGGAGGTCGTTGCAGATGTGGTGTAGCTAACCTGATAGCTTCGTCTTCTACTAAAAGTCTGCAAACGTGGTTAACTGTGCGTTGAGCAATAGGCACGTAGTTAATCTTTGCAACAGCATCTTTCCATTCATAATTCAATGAGTTAATGATGATGCTAATCATTTGGATATCATCGATTACATGGCCATTTTGTCTCAATTCACTTCTCATTCTTTTCAGTTTGGTCAAATGTCCACCAATTCGTTCACCAGGTTTCAACTTCGAACCATGGAACTCAGACATGAGCAAACATGAAGATTCAATTGAAACGGGCCTGTAGCAATCTTCCAAAATAGCCCAAATTTCTTGGGCAGTTGCATCAGGTGGAAAGATACCTTGGATCTCAATTTCCATTGACATGAGCAAAGTCGTGATTGCTCTGTTTTCGAGGTCTCTCATTGCAGGTGTCCAGGGTTGAGGAGGAGGATTAAAAACCATGGAATGTGTGCCTTCTCTTCGAAGCAAGAGCGCAATTTCACTGACCCAGGCTTTATCATTCTCTCCTGACTCCTTTAATTTGGACTCACCAGTCAAGGGGGTGACTGTGAATACCTGCTGAGGAATGTGGATCGGAACAATTTGTTGCGCAGGTTGCAAAGCTGGTTGTTGAACCAGGGGATGCTGGGGTTGCATCATTGGCCTTTGCGTGGCAACATCAAATTGGCTTCCTCGAATTCGCCTTTGACTTTGCCTTTTTCCATCTAGGGAGGATTCAGCACCGCCAGGGGGTGTTGAAGACTTAACCTTTGGGGGCAAAGTTTTGGCTTCTAAAGGGCTCATAGCCAGATCTCTAAAACTCTGGTGCAACTGCTTTATCTTTTGCTGTAATGATTTTTCTCCGCCAGCAGATGGCAGTGCAGCCTCACTTTTTGGCTGCAGTTGTCTATACGTATGCGGAAGTTCAGTTGACTCAAAGGGACCACGTGACCTCGGTGACGTGTACATGTCTCTTTGTTCTAATTGACCAATGAACTCTGTGGGGTGTGTCTTAGGCTGTTGTTTTGAAGACAAGATGGCGTCCTCAGACATTTTGGGAGTGGGGGAGCTCCTCCTACTTCGCTTTATCTCCTCAAAGCACATTCTCGCCTCCCTAGCATATTTTTCGAAACGTTCTATTTGATCAAGATAGCTTTGCATTTCTTCATCAACATCTGGGGAGAATTCATAAAAGAAGAAGCTGATCCGTCTGTGCTCGCCCCATCTTTCTTTTTCTTTTTTTTCTTTTTCTCCGACATTGCTAATTAGGCTTAGTCAGTTATCTTTAGATAGCATGAAGGGAAAATACAGCCATAAATTGTAGCCATCTCAGCTGCCAAGTTGTCGACCAACCTCTGCATACCAAGTTGTCAGGGGAAAAACGCCCTGGGGAAATCTGAGATCAATGGACCGAGGCTGATTCCCTTCCACATATCTTTTGAGATATTAAAAAATAAAATAAAAGTCTTTGACAAGTATATTCTAATTAATAAACAAAACTTTAATACGAAAATAATAAAAGTAAATGAAACAGAAAATAACTAATTGTTACATTTTGATAATAAAAAGCTCCGGTTGCCAAGTTGGCAGCCGAACAAAAAAGAAAGGAATTTTGGAATGTGTAACGCATGCGCAATAAATCACTTTCAGATAAGAACTTTTTGTTTTATGACCTGCGCAATAAAGCTTTCTTAGTTTAACTCTTGAGTGTCAGTTTAGGCAGTTCAGGCCTAGCAAACTTTTTAACATCGTGACACTGGCGGTAGTGGCGGCCCAGCTAAGACGCAGGCCCATAAGGCTCCAGTGCTACCTGGACGACATCCTTATCCAGTCGTCGTCCAGGCAGCAGGCCCTGCGGGATCTCCAAACCACTATGAGATCCCTCAGAAATCACGGATTCACTCTAAACATAGAGAAGAGCCATCTCACTCCAACAAACAGACTTGTACACCTGGGGGCGGTGATAGATACCAACTTGTGCAGGGTTTTCCTCTCCCAAGACAGGTTGGACGGTCTAAGGTCCATGACCCACAAGGTGATGAGCTTGAGGCAGGCTCCAGTGGTCCTTCTGTCGCAGCTGCTGGGAAAAATGATCTCCTGCATTTCCATCGTGCCGTGGGCCCGCCTGCATTCCAGGGCTCTTCAGTGGCTGCTGCTGCCGCACCAGAGGGCATCCAGGAGCAACTCTCCGAGACCGATTCGAGTTCCGCCGGAAGTGAAGAGGTCTCTCCGCTGGTGGGTGTCTCCGGCCATCCTCAAGGGCCACCTATTCAAGGAGCCCGAGAGGTTAATCATCACCACAGACGCCAGCCTCTCCGGCTGGGGAGCCCACATGGGTTCCCTGGTTGTCCAGGGCAAGTGGTCCCAAGTGGAAACCAGTTACAGCATCAACCTACTGGAACTGAGAACTGCTCGCCTGGCCCTGCGCCATTTCAGCCGGTCCATCCATCGTCAACATGTGCTTCTGATGACGGACAATGTGGCCACCAAGGCCCACATCAACCGCCAGGGTGGCACCAGATCCAGAGCACTGATGAGAGAGGTGGAGTCCCTGGGCCGCTGGGCGGAGCGCCACCTGGAATCTCTCCGCTCCGACCACATCTCCGGAGTGGACAACACACAGGCAGACTGGTTGAGGAGGACAACCATAGATCCTGCGGAGTGGAAACTGGACCCTCGCCTGTTCCACCAGATGTCCAACAGATTCGGAAATCCGACCGTAGACCTGTTCGCGTCCAGGGACAACAAGCAGCTCAACCGCTTCTACTCCCGGTTCTTCACCCCGGGGGCGGAGGGGACAGATGCACTGCGTTGCAAGTGGCCCCGCGAGCTACTGTATGCCTTCCCGCCCCTGTCTCTCCTTCCTCAATTCATTTCCAAAGTCATCGCAGAGGGAGCGGAAGTTCTCCTCGTGGCCCCACACTGGCCCCGCAGGTCGTGGTTCGCCGACCTTGTCCACCTGTCGGTGTCTCCTCCATGGCGCATCCCTCCGGACCAGATCTCCCTCAGCCAGGGGGCCGTTGTTCACCCAGAGCCCCAGTGGCTCCAGTTGGCCGTCTGGCACTTGAGGGGGACCAACTGAAAGGCGAAGGCCTGTCAGAGGAGGTAGTGAACACCATTCAGGCGGCGAGACGCCCTTCAACCACCAGAATTTATGATGCGTCTTGGGCCGCATTCGCAAAGTGGTGTGAGGAGCTGCTCATCGAGCCTACGACCGCGCCTGTTTCCAGAGTCCTTGACTTTCTTCAAGCGGGACTCAACAAGGGCCTGGCCCCGAACACCCTTCGACGCCAAGTGGCGGCCTTGTCCACCGTCTGGTCGGGCGACCATCTTTTGCCTCTCAGCAAAATCCCGAAGGTGAGACTCTTCCTCAAGGGCGCCTCTAACCTTCGCCCTCCCACCGTTCATCGCTACTCCACTTGGCAGCTGTCCGTGGTCCTACGGGCCCTCTCCGGCCCTCCATTCGAGCCTCTACGCACTACTTCTCTTCGATTCCTGACGCTGAAGACGGCCTTCTTGATTGCCATCACGTCCGCCCGCCGGATTTCAGAACTGGCGGCTCTGTCTGTTCGCCAGGACTTGTGCGTCATCCACCCTGACAGGGTCATTTTGAGGCTGGACCCGATCTTTACCCCCAAAGTAAACTCATGGTTCCATAGAGCGCAAGACATTGTGTTGCCAAATTTCTGTCCTCATCCGTCGCATCCCAGAGAGCGTTCCTGGCACAATCTTGATGTCAGGAGGGCCCTGAAGGTTTACATCGCTCGCACTGCGGAGTTCAGGAAGTCAGAGGCTCTCTTCCTCTCCTTCCAGCCTGGTTCCCTAGGGAAGAAGGTCTCTTCCTCCACGATTGGCAGGTGGCTTCGTGCCTGCATTGCGACAGCCTATGAAAGCCAATCCAAAGCCGTTCCGCGCGGCATCACCGCACACTCCACACGAAGTGCTGCTACCTCGGCGGCCTGGGCCACCCAGGCCTTAATCCTGGACATCTGCAGGGCCGCTACGTGGTCCTCTCCTTCTCCTTTTGTGCGACACTATAAATTGGACATTTTCGCCTCAGCTGAGGCGTCCTTCAGCAGGCGTGTGCTCCAGGCGGTTGCGTCAGAGACCGAATCCCGGGAGCCTTCTTCTGCCCACCCAGATGGACAATAACTTGGGTATGTCCCATTGCTTGGACTCTCCAAGCGGTGTACAGGAAAATGACCATTGGCTTACCTGAAGGGTCCTTTTCTGTACACCGCGGGAGAGTCCAACCCACCCTGGCTCTCAAGGCCGGGATTCGGGTTCTTCGTGTCAACAGTACATCATCTTGGACGCTTCGCTCCGTCCGCACGAACTGACTCCTTCTAAGAATTCTGGGGGATTGATCACACCAGGAGGAGGTGTGGCTAAAGGAAAAATAGTTCCTCAGTCCTAAGGGCAAGCAGACTGAATTAACCCATTGCTTGGACTCTCCCGCGGTGTACAGAAAAGGACCCTTCAGGTAAGCCAATGGTCATTTACTTATTTTGTTACAACTAAGTTCTTTAACCAATCCCTGCCAGACTAAATGCAGTGTTAGGCTAATTTGTCAATAGTATATACTGTCTCCTTCATATATGTTATTTTCATTGACCTTATTTGTACAATACTTTTGCTTGTTAGAGTCTTTACTCTGAAATGTTTCTATGCGAAATGGAATGGTTTCATATGGCAAACCCTCTTCTTCTATTGGAAGAAACATGCAAAATGATATGATACATGTTCACATTTGCAAAGCAAAGAAAAACCATTCTCATTATCACTAGCAGTGGCATCCTAAAAGTCAAAATTAAAACAACAAAAAGATAAGTAATAGCAACCAAGTAACACCAATATGCTTCAAATAAGCAACTAATTTGGTTTCAACTAGCAATATGAACCCTTATAGCCCTGATGGCGAACCTATGGCAAGTATGTCACAGGTGGCACGCAGAGCCATTTCTGAGGACACATGAGGTGTTGCCCTGTCAGCTCCAGCGTGCTGGCCAGCTGATTTTCGGACTTGGTTTTCAGCTGTTTTTCGCCCTTCGGAGGCTTCAGGGAGGCCTCCTGAAGCCTCCAGAGGGAGAAAAAGGGCCCAATAGGCAATCTGGAAGTCCGTTCCCAAACTTTTGGTTTGCGTTTTGGGCCGTTTTCACCCTTCTCAGGCTCCTAGAAAGCCTCTGGAGCCTGGGGAGAGTGAAAAAGAGACCTACTGGCCCACTGGAAATGTTGGAAATCGGGCCAGAGGGCCTCAGGGGAGGGGCGAAGGAGGCCTTTTTTGTCCTTCTCATGCTCCAAGAAAGCCATACACACATGCATGGGGCAGTGGGGTGTGTGTGTGTGTCACACATGCATGTGCAGGAGGAATGGCGGTGGGCATGAAATTATGGGTGTGGGCATGCAAGCATGTGCAATAGCACGCGTGTGCTTTTGGCACCTGAGGCGAAAAAAGCTCGCTATCACTGCCCTATAGGAACTCTATAAACCTAGAGTAAAAAGAGTTAATAAATAGTGTGTGTAAAGATAAATTAGAAATGGAAGAAGAATTTCAAAATAACATTTTGAAATGCAATAAAGGGTATAATAAACAGAAAACTTGAAAAGTTGGGCAAACAGAAACACAAAGAAAATAAAAATTACAGTTATTAAATTAATTATTAAATTAATAACTGCTTAAAAAGAGAATTGATAGTACATTGAGATGTAACTATAGCAGTATTAAGAAACATCTACCCACCTCCTCCTCCAGTCTTACTCTTGCCATCCATCCAAAAAATATGACTGGAATAACTTATTGCAGGAGCTTCTCTGAGCGTGAGTGAATCACTAATTTATGAATCCAATGCTTCAATGTTCCTCCCAAACATTACATGATTGTTACAAATATTATTAAAAATAATTGTTTTTGGTTGATGATGTTGCTTTTTCCAACACATTGCACTCCTGATTTACAGAGCTTTGTGGATCATTTTGAATTGGAGACAATGCAGGCAAGAGACACGTTGTAGCCTAAATCATTTAAAACACGTTCTCAATTGCCCAATAGCCCTACCATAAATTCAGTATGGCATATTGATTATAGGGTACAAAATTATATAATTCATACTTTCAGAATTCACATAGAACAATATTTTTGTAGATTGTCCTTTGAATATACCAGTTTTTTTACTGTACTTATGACAGGCACCAGTTTTGCCATGATTAGCTAAAAGATATAAATATACACATATACACACAGATGGAATATATGAATCTTTAAACTAATATAGTGACTTTATTCTTACATATATAAACATGTATGTATGTATCTATGTATGTAATGATTGCTCACTCCAGTTGACTTTGATAGATTTACAAAACCTACAGAAACAGTAAAATAGTTAAAAACCTAAAACACACCCTGTAATATCCATAACAGCAATAATAAACCATAACTGGAGTCCACCAAGGCATTAACCCCAGGCCTGTGAATAGAGTCAAGTTTTAAGGGATTTCTGAAACCCAAGGAGAACAAAGACCATCCATATCTTGTGGTGTGGGTGGGTTGATGGGATGCTGTTTTAGAGGAGGCACATCTACTGTGGCAGAACTACTAGGCACATGGAAATTAATGGGGATAAGCAGTTCTTCAGATAAGCATACTCTATATCAGTGGGTCTCAACCTTCCTAATTCCGCGACCCTTTAATACAGTTCCTCATGTTGTGGTGACCCACAACCATAAAATTATTTTATGTTTTTGGTATTTTTTTGAAAATATGTGTATTCTGATGGTGTTAGGTGACTCCTGTGAAAGGGTAGTTCGATCCCCAAAAGGGTCCTGACCCACAGGTTGAGAACCACTGCTTTATACCATGAAGGCATCTAAGAACATCAATTTGTGCTTTGTTTAATTGTTGCGTATTAATACTCAAACCAAAGTAGATAATTCTATCAGTAAATGCATTGTCGAATGTGCTTTAGTATTGATATTTACATTAAATCTGTTTGTATTTTATTTTAGTAATAGTTAATTTGCAGTTGGTGTGAAGGTTGTATATTTTATAGCTTTTGGTAAAACAAATATACGGCATATCTGAGTTGAAAGTTGAAAACTGAGATCTGAGTGTCTCCATGTGTGGGGGCTTTTCTTAAACTGGAGTTTATTTCAATCAACAATAGAAGCAGCTGACACGGAATATATGACAGTGCAGGCTTTTATGCTTTTTTATTATTTATAATGACACTATTTAGAACAAATGTATATAACAAAGTTCTGGTTTTTATCTGTTGTCAATCTTCTTCCTAGAGACTGTATTTCCCTTTGACTCTTCTGCTAGCTGCTTTGTCCCTTTTACTCCAATTCTCTCCCCTATTTGGGAGCTTAACAAGATACAGAATGAAAGGAAAGAATGGGCTGAAATTTTACCGTAATGGGCTTAGCATGACTTACCTTTTTCCTGGATCTGCTCAGCTTCTCTATTGGTGGAAGAACCTTTCTCAGGATCCTTCTCCCAATTATCAGGGCTTCACTATTGATAGCTGATCCCCATCTTCCCTTTTGGATATTGAGTAAAGCCACAGTCTGAAGCCAGCCAGGATCTTTCTTTTGATATTTAGAAGTCTTCTCCCTCTGGGCCTTCACTTCTTCCTGGTAAGCCATCTCTAGACTTTTTTGTTCCTTTCTGACCAGAGACTAACAACTGTTTCACAATAGTTCTTTTTCTAATTTTTATCTTCAGTTACCCCATTCACTCTATTCCTCTCCTCTCCTTTCCACTCTACTCCACTCTACTCCATTATACTCTCCATTGCTCTCCTCTGTTTTCTCTTCAATTTTTAGTCAGATTGAAGAATGTCCCTCCACAACTTATGAAGTGTATGTCTTCTGAGGACTCTAGCCATTGACATTATTTTTAGGTTGGATTAATTGGGCTACTATCTCAACATCTCTCACATCAGCCTCATAGAGTCAGTTCAGTTCATCAGACCTCACAATAGAACATCTGCCCTATGAGACTATAATTAAGCTGCTCTTCCCTTTTCTTCCCCTATTTGCTTACTCATACCAGCAGGATAGCAACTATGCCAGGCCACTAAAACCTCGTGATCCACATTCATTATTCATGAAATAGTATATGTACTTAATTATATGAGTAGAGATTAATTAATCCTTTCACCTCACACTCTTTCAAAAGTTCTGTAACATTTTTGATTCAATCTCCAAAAAGTACTGGAATCCATGTGATTTTTGGCAAATTCTGTCTGTGGCAATCTGAAGCAACTTCATAGTTTCCTTGGATTTCAGATATGCCCTCTGAAGAAGCTGCATATCTCAGGAAATTGTACATAGATTTTAAGGTATTGTAGTCAGGATGCTCCCAATCATTTTCTGGAAGTCAAACCCAAAGTGGTTGTGCCCCTCTCCTTAAATATGTAATCCATCATAGTTGATTACAATCCTAATTCTGTGGGAGAAGATAACAAGTATTCCTAAGTAAAGATCTCATTTGCTGAAAAGATCTTATTTGGGGTCATGAGGGAAGGAATTCCACCTTCTATTTATGACAGCTAATAAATGGAACCGAAGCTTAAAAAATGTCTTAGTTGCTATACTGAGAAGAAATATTTTAATTTGGATACATTGTACACTGAACTCAGGATATACTGTAGATGTGGGAGATTATTTTGAAACAAACACTAGGATTTAAAGATATTCCTAAAAACAGTGTAAAACCAGAAAAAAATACCACAATGACAAAGGTTGCTTGTGACTAATAAGCTTCTTGCCTTTAATTTCTTCATTGATTATTTTAATTAAAACTACTTAAATGGGACGGTGGTGTGCAGTAAAGAAACATCTCAGCCTACAGTGCTGTTTTATTTTCAAGGCCCTCTCCAGATCTCACATAATCTCTACAGACATTCTTGGAAAATTAAATGAATTTTAATTTTATGAAGTGTAAGTGCTTTATTTGGAAATGTTTCTACTACCTAAAAAAATATATTATCTTAAATCTTATCATTATATTTGTAAAATGCTTTATTACCTGCACAAAATAAATCAAACAAAACAGAAATAATTTAATTCTTCTCATAGTAGGCTTTATCTTGCTATACACAGGGCAAGGTCTAGCTGTCATTAAAAAAAATATTCTATTGAAAAAATATTTGGCAAGTATATTGCACCTACTTCTAATTTTAATTCTAACTAAAAATATGGATGAATGTGAAAGAAACAAAGTGTATAAAGTTTTGGCATTTAAGAAGAAAAAAGTGTGTTCAGCCCCACTTAAGATTTTTTAAAAAAACTAAATTTATTTTTCTACAATAGTTTTCAGTTTTTTCCATTTCTTTTTATTCACCCTTTTTAATTTCACACAATCAAAGCATTCAAAAGCTCTGTCTGTTGGAACATAGCTAAATTCAAAAATATTTCCAAATTTATTAAGTCCTTATCAAATCAAAGTACATCTTCAAACTGGAACATAGTGAATTAATTAAAGAACATTGAGGGATTTGGCAAAGCCTTAAAGAAAAGACTGAAAACAATTTGGAGAGCTAGGAGGAGGATAGGGGAGGGAACCAAGTTGTCTTTTGGGTAAGGGAAGTTCTGTGACAACTGTCATCTGTGTCATTTGGGGGACAACATTCATATGTGTTCATCAGTCCCAAAGTTCTTGTTTCATTTTTTTGAACCCTAAGTAGAGTACATTTACATTCCTCCGAATAACAATACACTGAGACAATGAACTTTGCTGCTTGGATGCTGGCAAAGGAAGTCATAAATGCCACTGACATGACCATGGAGTGCTGTGGCCAATGGAAGTATGAGGACCACTCATTCAGAAGTTCGAATGACTGCTAAGCAAGTGATCATTAAGCAAGAATTACTGGTACTCTTTCAGAACCAGTTTAGTGCTATTGTGACCTGTGACCTCAAACTGCAAAAAGTCTGTCTAGATAGACTTTAGATAACTATTGCTTGTTCTACTTCTGTTTTCATGATACTAAGACAGGTTGAAAAAGGCAAGATGATTTCACTGACATGTTTTGCTGCTCCTAAAATATTCTGATGTCTTAAACCATTTGAACTAGTAACTGCTGTTAATGTCTCCCTTCAATCACTGGAGTTCCTGTATCAATCGATTGCATTGGTTAAGTGCTAAAGGAGGCAAAGTGGAAATTAGAATAATTAGTTTGTGGTATGTGATTGCACTTTACAAATATTATGGGTTTATTGCAATATCCAATTAAAACTGTGTTTATTTTCTTGGTGTAATTATTTTAGTTTTTAAAAAAATAAAAGGTCCAAAAGATTTGATGAGAAGAGATTTTGGGGATAATTGACAAGCCACTTATTACTGCTCCTTCCAAAGGACATTGTCCTTTTAGAACAACCATGTGTAATCTGAGTACTTTATTCCTTTACCATAGTATTAAGAATAACCTTAGGCTTTATAAATCAGGAAATATATGCACAATGTCAGCTATATTTAAGCTGCAGTTGAGCACTATTTCTGATACTATTGCTGTTCTCCAAATAATCATAATTTCCTCTAATTCCTAGTCAGTTTGGTATCATCAACAGATATTCATTAAATTGGGCTGGATCCCTCAATTTATGACCTAATTTTGGACTTCCAAGAAGACCTTGACTTGAATTGTTTTGCCAGTGGCAGAAGGTGGTGCTGTAGGGCCATGCCATACAGAGCCAACTCTTTGAAAGGAATGCAGACCTCTGTCTTTGCCTTTGCTGTCTTGTTGGTTCTCATGCAGGAGATGTTCATTAAGGGTGACTCTTTCATTCTGTTAAGGGGTTATTTTCAGCTTTAGGGTTTATTGAAAGTACTGAAATAAATCTTTCTGTTGAAGAAAGAACTATAGTGAAGGCTTTCCTCCTGACAGATTATAAAATAACTGATTTTTCATCTGGGTCAAAGAAAGTTGTATCCCTTTTCTAATATGGCAGGTTTTTTTTTTTTTTTTGATTTACAAATATTTTGAGATTTTTTGGGGGGTGGGTGGGGTAATAGCTACCAGATTATCACCACGCTCCTTATTGTGGTGCTAATCAAGGCCCTGTTCCAAATTCTTTATTTTTTTTATGACCAGAATACTAACAACTTTTTTTAAAGTTTTGTTTGGTTGGAACTGACTGAACACAAATGTTCCCAATTTTGTTCATCATTTATTGTGACGTTCAAGTATGTGAACTTCAATCACAAATTGTGGAATTATCATAATCTAAGTCTCTCTCTCTCTCTCTTTCTCTCTCTCTCTCTCTCTCTGTGTGTGTGTGTGTGAGAGAGAGAGAGAGAGAGAGAGCACAAGAGGAATTAGCATTTTATGTCTCAACGTTTTCACTAAGATCAAGTATGAAAAAGAATTCTGAAGTTGTTCACTATTACAAAGACTACCCTGTGTGATGAAATGTAGTAAGCTGGATTCCCAGGATGGAGGAGGTGCATTCCAGAGACATAAGAGAGAAAGAGAGTGAGGACAGCCCCTACTTAATAGTTCTCAGAGGATTTGAGATGCAGTTAATCGAGTGTTTAGTCTAGCAAGATTCTGTCTATAGGTGTGGAATCAATAAAGAATTCAGCTTGGAAGAATCGCCATGTGTCATTCTTGGTTTTGGGACTTGAAATCATATTTACACAAAGCACAGAACTTTTTGATCACCAGAAGGCGCCCAGGAGTAGGGCCTTCTCTGTGATGGGCCCAACCCTCTGAAATGACCTCCCCCCCGATATTAGAACCACTACTGACCTCTGCTCCTTCCGTAAGAAACTCAAGACCCACCTGTTCCAATTAGCTGGCCTAGCCCATCTATAGTTCTATTCTTATCCTCCTGGCAGTTATTTTTAATTATCTTAATTTTGGGGTAGATTTTAAGGGTTGTTTTTAACGTGTTCTTAATTCTACTTTATTTTACTGTACAGTTTGTATATTGCCTCCTCTATCTATATGTATGTATGGTGTTTTTTATTATGACTGTACACCGCCCCGAGTCCCTTCGGGGAGAGGGAGCGGTTTATAAATTTAAATAAAGTTAAAGTTAAAGTTAAAGTTAAAGTATGTAACTGGTTTCATCCTCCTTGGGAATAAACACATCTATGTAGCCAGATCTTATTCTATAGAGATAAAACCATCTCTTGGGAAATCAAGAGTCTTTATACTTTAGATGCTCTATAGTAAGTTAGCCCTAGGAGCTATCCAGGCATTCATGCTCAGGCATACATTGCAGGACAGACATGTACAGTCTATCAGTGTGGTATATATAATTCACCTTCCCTTAAACTTGTACACATATACACACATATACATACACAGTGTGATACAGATACAGTATATAAATATACAACTTTTTCTCTTCAAAATGAAGAGAAATTGTCAATAGTGCACAGGTTTTTGCACAGCACTAGAGCAAAAGCAAATTTATAAAATAATGCTCTAAATGATATCCATACTCTGCTGTTTTGGTACATGGAAATTATTTCTCTATAGAATATACATCAAGTTTGAAGCAGGGATCAAAGACTATTTAAAGAAACACAATGTAATTTTATTTTACCTTATCACTAAACACAAAATCCATTGTGACAGTAAAAGCCATACAGATTTCAAAGATTGATTAATCATTACTAAGGTTTATGTTTTTATAGCTGTTTTTGAATAATATATTTTCATATAGATCAGATCTGCTTTCTCTTGTCATCATATATCTTATATTCCAAATGGCTGGAAAAAAATAGAAAACATATAGTAACAGTCTAGTTAATTTAATAATTCATCATAGTGTATACTAAGCCAGCATTTTCAATGATATAGTGGAGATATTGGACTAGTACCAGACACCTGGATTCAAGTTTACACTTAACCATGGAAAGTCATTGGCTTTGGCTGTGTTATTATCTTGTATTTATTTATTTATTTATTTATTTATTTATTTATTTATTTATTTATTTATTTATTTATTTATTCATTCTTAGTGCTTATAGACCGCCCCCTCTCCCGGAATGGACTCGGGGCGGTGTACAGTCCATATCAGAAATACATCATGAATAACTATAAAATTTAGACAATTAAAATTATTAAGTAGATAGATAAATAAATAAATAAGAGGAGGATAAAAAGATATACAGAACTGTACTGCTAAGTAAATAATTTAAAATTTAAAAATTTAAAACCCCAAACAAATATCCTAGAAAATTAAATTTAAAAGAACAATCACCCTAAAAAACCAGTAAGAAATATGTATGCCAGGAGGTAGAGGTTATAATTATGCCAGGCCAGCCAGTCGGAACAGGTGTGTCTTCAATTTCTGTCGGAAGGAGCGGAAGTCAGTGGTGGTTCTAATGTCGGGGGGGAGGTCATTCCAGAGGGTTGGGCCCATCACAGAGAAGGCCCTACTCCTTGGTGTCGCCCATTGGCATTGCCTAGTGGACGGCACCAGGAGCAGCTCCTCCCTGTGAGAGCGAATTGGCCGCAGGGATGTGTGTGGGAGGATGCGATCCCGCAGGTAGCTAGGCCCTGTGCCATGGAGCGCTTTAAAGATGGTGGTCAAAACCTTGAAACGCACCCGAAAAACCACAGGCAGCCAGTGCAGCTCGCGCAGGAGCGGTGTTACGTGGGAGTACCTGGTACACCCCATGACTGCCCGTGCATGAGTGACCGTGCGTAGGGCATCCCGGTCCAGAAGGGGGCGCAATTGGCGCACTAGGCGAACCTGGTGGAACGCCCCCCTTGCCACGGCTGCCACATGGTCGTCCATTGACAGCCGGGCATCTAGGAGGACGCCCAAATTGCGCGCCCGTTCCACAGGGGGCAATTGTTCGCCCCCTATGACCAGCGTTGGAGTCAGCTGGCTGAACTGAGGTGCCGGTAGCCACAGCCACTCGGTCTTGGAGGGGTTGAGTTTGAGTCTGTTGTCCCCCATCCAGACCCCGATGGCTTCCAAACAGCGGGACATCACTTTGACAGCCTCGCTGGGGTGGTTTGGGGTTGAAACGTACAGCTGAGTATCATCAGCGTACAGGTGGTATTCAACCCCTAAACCACAGATGATCTCCCCCAGTGGCTTCATATATGCGTTGAACAGGAGGGGCGAGAGGACCGACCCCTGCGGCACCCCACAGGTGAGTGGCCTCAGGGTCGACCTCTGCCCCCCTGTCATCCCCCCCTGTACATTGATTGTAGCTGAATCAAATTTACAAAGTAAGGCTAAAAGAAAGGTACTCAAGTGAAACACAGAGTTTAATTATGACAGAAAGCAAAAGAGTTATGTTCCATGTCTGTTAGTAAAAAGAAAAGTTCAAGTTTAATTTTAAATGGAGATCACTTTAGATGGATGTCATTCAAATCTGAATAGAATAGTGACTTCTTTAGGTAATAGATCTGGGAAAGTTTAAAGATGAAAAAGTCCCATACAAGTGCTATTCTGGATCCTTTAAACTATATTTATTCAATTACTAACAGGACTAGAAACTGAATTCACACTCAACTGTAAGCTGACCTAGTGGCTTTAAGAAATTATTTTTTTCTTCAGGGAAGGAAGAGTCAAAGAAGTCTGACTATTTATCATGAATGTAAATATAGAAGTGAGGGCTAGCCAGTGTATTTTGGTTCCCTAATGATTAATAGAAAAATTATATTTTTGGCAGACCATTTATCTTGCACTATTGCATTGCAAGATATTGCAACATAGTGATCAGTAAAATGTGCCTAGTTGTATTGGGATAAGAAGAAAACAGTGATTTGAACTTGGGTTAAGAATGATTTGGATGATTAAAGTGTAGGATAAGATTAGATGGAAGCAATGTCATGAAGACAAGCTGCAAGCAGGCTGCTGAGACGTGTTTCTACCATGGTTAGGTAAGGAAAGGCTTTGTGGTGAGCCATGGTGGTGCAATGATTAGAATGCAGTATTGCAGGCTAATTCTGCCGACTGCCAAAAGTTTGAGCTTGATTGGCTCAAGGTTGTCTCAGCCTTCCATCCTTCCGAGATTGGTAAAATGAGGACCCAGACTGTAATATGGGCAATATGGTGACTCTGTAAGCTGTTTAGAGAGTGATGTAAAGCACTGTGAAGTGGCATATAAGCCAACATGCTATTGCTATTTGTCATAGAAGAAGTAAACAAAAGGGTAAATAGGCCTCTTTCTCAGGGTTGGTTATTTTCTTAAATTTTGGGTAAGTGTGCATATCTGCAATATTTTGGAAAACCTTTATGACAAGAAGAGGAAATTACTTTTTCTGTGCAAGATAATGGAAGAAAACACAGTAATCGTTGAAATATTGATGATGGAATTCCTAATAAATGAATAACCAGATACCTAGTACAAATGTATGTTGTACTGAAAATTATAGAAATGTGCATGCTAGTTTGAAGACATAAAAGGTAAAGACTCTCAATGATATAGAAATCCTAAATCATTTTTTCCACAATTCCAATTTTATTAAATATATTCTCATTTGCAAATGTTATAGAAAAATTTGCAGTTATCTGAATCCTCCTGTATTTGGAGTAGGAATACTCATTCAACTCATAGTTTGGTTCCACTTCCACTATAAAACAGATTGTTATTAAATTCACATTCCAATATGTACGTATATTAAATCAGATATATACTCTATTTTATAGTATAAAATTTTTGTTGTTAAGTTTAAGGTTGATGCCATTGACAAAGAGGCAAAGAGGTTATCTAGCTAGTTGCTGTTGTTCGTTGAAATTGATACCTTATATGAAGCCTGGTGCCTTTTCTAGAGAAAAGGCCCCTACCTGGCACTTTTGATAAGACACATGAAATGAACACAGGAACAAGATTGCCTCACATAGCCGCCATGTGTAATTTTTCAAGTCCACTACCACTGGCCTCCAATAGGCTGGTTTCAGGGCCAGTGGGAAAGAATTCCAGTGCTGATTTGGGATACAATTGTACTAGCTGCAGAAAAGAGCATTTTCCCCTGTTCACTGTTTGATGTGCCTTTTTGTATAGAAAATGGGAGATAATATTTCCGAATGAAAAGCAAATGAAACCTTCATAAACAACTCTTTTCTTATCAAGGTGCAAATTAATTCAGGTAAACCTATACCGTCAGATGAATCATTATGATAGCCTTTTGTACATGAATTTAGTTAGCATGGAATAATAGATACTGAATATGTATAATTAGGTCTATTATGTATGATTTTAGTCATTCATTACGGCTAAAGATTGCTAAGGACCCAATCATTCTGCACATACAGTAAATGGAAACATATCCATATTGATATTTTAAGGAAAATTCTTAATTTAAACATACCAATAGTAAAGGACCAGAGTGCGGAACACAGAATGATGGTTTTAATCTGTAGAGAACTTGGACTCCGATTTAATATTAAGTGAAGAAAGTTTAAAGGTAGTTGCATTACAAGTTGAACTAATTGGAAAGGAAAGCAGTTGGCACCCCTCTGTGTTGTATTCAAGTAGATACTGGCGAGTCATTTGTGAGATTCTTTGATTTATCTTATTGCACTGAGCAGAAGGTTGAAGCTGAAGGCTCAAGTGCTGATTTCCAATTCTGCATCTGTTAATAAGAGAGGAAAAACAATGATTCTAGGTTTATGACAGCTAAGTGTACAATATTCACAGAAATGCTGAATAAATGTAATTCTGTTTGCATGAAAGAAAGAAAGAATAGAATAATAGAAAAATAACAATAATTAATGGGTTTAATAATACCCATTTGTCTTTTTCCAATATAATAACATAAAATTATTATTATTTTAAAAATATCTTGTTTTTGTTATTCCAGCAACAAGAAAAAAGTACTAACATATCAGTTTCATCAGGAGAGACATGCTAAGTGTTGGATTTCATTATGGAAATGATAAGACTTATTGATAGAATGAAGGGGAAAACAATATTTTAAAATGGAAGGGACATTTTCAAACTTGGGGAGTAGACTAATTAAATAGCAAGGTAGTAACTTAAGATTAAAAAAAATGAAAATCATGTTTATTGCTCATTGAAATATTAATAAAGAGGCATTAGGTTATGGCATAAACCAGAGGTCAGTTTCCTGCATCATTTGTTTTCTGTGAGCTGGGTTTACAGACACACAATCAGTTTAAAGTTATGGCACTGTCTGCACAAGCTTCTGCAAACACTACCTGGCAGTGGTGGGTTGCCAATTTTTTTACTACTGTTTCGGGTGCACTCCTGCTCATGCTCGACACTTCTGTGCATGCACAGAAGTGTCTGTGTGGGTGGGCAGAGCTTCCTGTCACTTCTACCACCGATACAGTCCATCTGGGCCGAACCGGGAGCAACCCACCTCTGCTACCTGGGTATGGTCTTGGTAAAGTTAAAAAAATAGGTAGCTGTCTGTCATTTTTGGATTCAATGAAATCATTGTTCTGGACCCAATGTTGAAAGTACTAAGGTGCACATTTTTTTGAAGGCTCAGCATGGATACTTCCAGAACTTTCCATGTCTTTTTAAAATGCATATGGGAGAACCTTCTGCTGAGGCTGCTGTCAACAGTTCATCCAGTCCTATTGGTCAACATATTTGTTCAGTTTTCTCCACATGTTGGCAACAGTTCCCAGGCAAACAGATCCCCCCACCCCATTTTCTTACTCCCTGAATGTGTTCTGAAGCAGGAATGACAGAGATTAGATGTGTCCTACTGAAGGGTGAGGATTTTGTTCGATCTATCGATCTATTAGATAAATAATAAGATAACCAACATTTGCAATTCACTTTAAAGCAGAATAGAAAAAAAACCCTTGCAACTTTCTAAAAAAAATAAAATGGGCCGGTACATCATTATTCCAGCAAGTAGCTTTGAACGCTTTATTCCTCAGGGTCCATATTTTAATTCCTGTTTGTTCCACTATGTATGTTATATTAAGTAGGTTTCTCAGTCTTTAAATTAGATTGCAACTAAATTCCTTTGCTGTCTTATTAAAATCTATATTAGCATAGAAAAAGTTATTAGATAGTACGTGCACAAATCACTGCACTGCATCTATAACATTCTGTCCCAACAAATTTCAAGTTCAAAAATGTAGCAAAGAAAAAAAAAATCAAAGGGAAAATCACACGGCCCATTATGATCTAGATCACTAAAAGATGTAATTTTAAAGATTATTTTAGGGCCAATGGCAGTCATAATTCTTATGTTAGCGATGGTGATGAAAAAGCATTTCACGATCATTGTATTTACAACTTTTGTAGGTCTGAAAAAGCTGCAGTAAGATTGTAAGCACAGTTGCAGTATCATTTGGTGACCACTTCCCTTGATGACCAAGTTGCCAGTCCCAATTGTGATCACTAAATGACAACTACGTGTACCTGGATGGAAGACAGCCAGGGAATGCCAGGGCTATAGATTAAATTGGGAGGTAGATAATAACAAGGCAATTCTATGCTGTTGCCAAGAAAACCATAACCACTGTCTGTAACAGTCTGGCTAATGCCAATTTGCATTTATAATTTTTACAAATGGAGTAACTTGATTTTTGAAGTAGTATAACTATGTATTTTTCTTATTGCTCAGAAATCAAAATGCATTTTCCTTAAATAACCATTATTGCACAGCACGCACTAAGTCAGAATCTTGCTTGGAAACGAATATGACGTATACAATAAGATCATGAACCATATGAGACTTGGCCAAATGGGTATCAATTGCCACAATAAGAGCTGTTAATTCATATAGCCATTCACGTTGCTTTATTTTAAAATCCTACAGTCAAATGCAAGGATATATTTTTGTGACATCCAATTTGATCTCTCACAATTGTAGTTGCACAAAGCAGCCCCCACAATCCAATTGTACCATTGAAAAAGCTTACAAAACTATAGTTTATAGTGTTAAATCTAGCAGAGTTATATGTTTTAATCTCCAGATGGTTCCAGAGAGGTTACACAAATTTGATCATCAGACAGGAGGAACAAAGTTAATGGGAAATCTGTACTCTCTGATGCTGGAAATAATGTGTCCCTGATGTATAATTCAGTAAAGGAAAACAATTTATATTCTAGTATATATATCAGCAGACTATAGCTGGCAGAGATTAAGGATAGCTGGTATACATACACAGTATTTTTTTAGGTCAGCAAAAGTGACGAATGTGCACGCTCGGCATTCAAAACAACTTTTATTTCCCTCTAGCAAGTGTGACCTACTGCATAAAACATTATTGAACAAAAAAGCTACCCTGCAAACTAGGCTTTACAATCCCCTAATGTTGCTTGTAATGTACTCGCAAAGATTTGATCCTGAGCTTCTTAAGCGATGAATGTTCTCAAATTACTGCTCTGCAGAACAACCTTCCTGCATGTTGTGAACCAATTCGCCTTGTTTTCATTCAATTTTAGTAAAATTTGCATGAGTGGAATATATAGTATTCTTGCCCTGATGGACAAGAAATCTATATGGATGCCCTGCCTGTCCCTGTCTGCATTTGTGGCCTCTCTGGCTTTCCATGCTTCAATTACATCCTGAGAGAATTCAAAATGGGAAGATATAAGCAGCTAGTAAGATTTCAGAATAATAAAAAATACAGTAGAAGTAACATTAGCATCATTGCCTTCAAGCAAGCTAAAAATACTACCACGAGAAATGTGAAAGGAACCCTTGGATATCAGGGGCTTTCTTTTATAAAAACAGTAGAATCCTTTTTTCCCATGGAGAAAGAAAACTTTTGAGAAACTAAAGACCAAATTTTAATATAGCATTACATGGAATTGAATGAAACAGTTTGTGGGAGTTGGTAAGTAGTTTAGCATGATTCAATTGGTTGCTTTGCATCAGTTGCTCAATGCATGCAGATCACATTTGGCTTTTCTTAAGTTACAAACTTGGTTCACACTTTGTACTAAGCAATAACTAGAGTACGGTTTAGAATGTGTGAACATTGCCATAATATATATGAAATACTCAAAGAGTCTGTTTTAGAGTAAACATTGTTTTCTGCAAATGTGAGAATTTCTTGATGGAGACCTCCCTGAAGCATAAAGATAATTGTAGAAGTTAATGATGCCAATTACATATCTTTCCCCTGTGATATGTATGTATTTGTGTATGCACAATGCATATTTTTCTGTGGAAGGAAAATCAATTAGGTCGGATGGACTATTTTAAAAATTTACATTTCCTAACCCTAGAATTAATTGTTCCTGTAGCTCCGTGATGGCGAACCTATGGCACGCGGGCCACAAGTGGCACGCGGAGCCATTTGTCAGGGCACGCGAGGCGCTGCCCTGTCAGCTGGCCAGCGCGCATGCGCGCCCTGGCCAGCTGAGTTCACCTTTTAAAAAGCTATTTTTCGCCTTTCCCAGGCTCCAGAGGCTTTATAGGAGCCTGGGGAGGGCGAAAAAAGCCTCCCCCGCCCCCCTGGAGACCTTCGGAGCGCTTAAAACCACCCTCCGAGCAACCCGGAAGACTTCCGGTTTGCTCGGAGGGTGGTTTTAAGCACTCCGAAGGCTTCAGGGAAGCCTCCGGACAGTCCCTGAAGCCTCCGGGGGGTCGGGGGAGGCTCTTTTCACCCTCCCCAGGCTCCTATAAAGCCCCTGGAGCCTGGGGAGGGCAAAAAAATGTAAAAATGGGGGGGTCGCGCATTGTGCGCACATGCGCATGGGGGGTCACGCATTGCATTATGGGTGCGGCACGCCCGCACTTGACCCCCCTGCGCTCCCCCCACTTGTGGCACGCGAGCCAAAAAAGGTTCGCCATCACTGCTGTAGCCCATTGCCAAGTCTTTTCAGAGACAAAATAACTCAAAAGTAGAAAATTATTTTTTTTAGAGTTACCTATCCAGTACTATTTCATGCCCTGAAACAAATTTAGGAAACAATGCTGGTGTATTTTTTTTTTCTTTTTAGGAATGATGAATTTACAATTTGGTGGTTACATTAGCCCTGATTGTGCATTTGCCTAACAAAGTAGATAAAGGACACCAACTGGGTGAAGTACAAACTGTGTATGCAGCTCTTGCACCATCTTTATCCAATTTCATTTAAGAAAGAAAGGAGGTAAGAGAAAGTTAAAGATCAAGATATTTGGTTGAGTGAAAAACTCACACAAGAAACTCTTCCAAACATCTTGATTGTTAGCTATCTATATCTGACCAATGAGAAACACAGAACAAGGACAGAAAAGGAATGTATCTCTTTCATCTTTTCTATCTGCTTGCTAACTCAGTTGCAGTGAGATAGCTGTACCACCCCTTGCAAATTGATTCATTGGAATGCTATATTAAAATTTGCTGTTATGTTTAGATTTATTTGAACATTTCTTTCAGGGCACAAGATCCTGAGTCCATAGGAGATGTAGCTTGTCCAAGCAATTCTGTAGTAAAAACTACCCCTTTGTCTTTATACACTTTTTTCAGTTCTTTTATTATCATTTTTTTGGAGAATAAAGGACAAAGAATTTTGGAAAGTTTGTTTTTTTCCTTGAGGTCATGCAGGATTTAAAAGGATGTTTTTGAAGAACTGGAAATTCTTTCATAGCCTCAAGTTTGAGCTATAATAAAAATAATTTGCAATTTGTAAAAGCACTGATTTGAAATGGATTTCTTTTGGTAAAGATGAAATATCGGTGTAATAAGTAAATATTATACTTATTAGAATCAAAGATTCAGTGTTTTCCTAAAATAATTCACCTTTAAATGGAAAAGCAATTTTAGATTTACTGGGAAAGAAGGTAAACCAGGTACGGTGGTGATAGATTGTTTGTTTTTAAGGAGAGGTATCTAATATGCCTTGAGGAAGAGAGTTAAATTCAAGGTTATCTTTCTTTCATTGAGCATGAGTGATATATTTTTGAGCGACAAGCAAACCTGCCTAAATCAAGGTTTAGATAAGTATGATTAATATTTATGGCATGGATGTGGAGATTAGATGTGCCAACATTTGAACCAAGAACTTTGATCTACAAGAGGTAGAATTTTTTGGAATTTATGCCGCCTTGATAGGACAGAAAGAAAAATAAGTCTGAATAAACATTTAGAAAACAAACTGCAGTGATTTATAACTTGTAAGTGGAGGTCATCATGCTATCGTAATAAGAACTATCCCATATTGATACTCAACTCAATCAGGTGAAAAAGGAAACACAGAACTTCACAAACAGGATGGGGAACTTATCTTTTGTATTACTCATTCAAATTATTCAACCCCTTTTTTTTTTGCTTAATATGTAGGATGAATTCCATTTAGACTGTTAGTTTATAGTCCAATGCGGGTGTATATAGGACATTATAAATAGTAGTTGTACACCATGAGTGAGTATGCCTAATGAATGCACTCCAAGATGAAATGGCCAGAATGTAATATAGGTATAGGAATCAGAGAAGTAAGTGTTGCATGACTCTAAACTTGGCATTCTGAAACAGGCTTCATTTAATTGGCAATCTTATTAAATTCTCTTTCTTTATTAGTGAGATTGATATATTGCCTTTCCTAAACACTGCATTCATCCCTCCATTTTTTAAATCCCACAGTAACCATCATGTGGGGTAGGTCAGGGATCTATGGCTGTAGGTAAGCTAGAATCTGCGTCTTCAGAGTCCTAAACTCCAACGCTTCTGTTCTCTTCTTGGAAAAAATGAGGCACACTTACTGAAGATCATCAATTACTATGACAGCCTACCTTGGAAAAAAGTGCACTCATACATGGGTGTTATCCATTTTCTAAAGGTTAACATCACAAGATATGCTGAACAGGAAAATGCATGTGTAAATTTATATTAAGCTCTGTCAATTAGGGAGGGAAAAATGTAGAGTAGCTATTTTGGGAGAAGGTGGGGAAGTCTTAATCACAGGGAAGGTATGGATTCAGCACCTCACTGCAAAATAAAAAGCTGTTACAAAACTGTTTTCCTTCATTTGTTCTTCTGTATCAGATCACATATTTTATATTATAGTGGTTTCTGCAAATTAACACTAAGGCCTTGATTTGTAATACACTGGCTCTGTTTACACCTTGTGTTAAGACATTTTAGCCACAATTTATTGAATAAATTGCAATTTACTAGTTTTACAAAAGCTAAAACAAGACACTATAAGTTGGATTTGAGTTTATGTGAGTTTACATGATGGTTTATTCAGAAAACTGGCTAAAGCAATGGCTTAGTACAGCGTGGAAACATCATGGGAAACATCCTTCATTCTAAGGAATTAGAAAACTATACACTTTTAATGATGGGAATGGGGACAAAGGAACACTAGGGAGTAGACGGATTTCTTTGTGTGTGACCTAGCAGGCCACAAGAAAGCAAAAAAAAAAAAAAAAACAGTACATGAATATTCTGGATTCCATTTAAGCACTTCAGCTTTGCAGTTACTCAGCTGGTATGTTGCAGGAGCCCAGCTGCCTTTTTCTTCTTCGTTTATTCTGCAGAAAATAATTAACAGAGGTTGTTTAAAGACAAAAAAGAATGTTCACACTAGTTTCACTCTTGGTGTTCAGTCATTTGCTATCTGTGGTTAAAGAGTATTAGCTTTTCTTTCCCCCTGTCAGGAAAGCCAATAATGCAACAATGGGAAGAGGAAACAATCACAGTAACTCACATCAATGAAAAGAAAACCATTATAAGGAAACAGAACCCTGGAATGGAGAAGAAAGGCACCCAGCAAAGAGATAGTGCAGACAATATATCACATGCAGCATGTGGCAAGTTTCTTACTTGTTCCCTCAGAAGCCTATTGCCATTTGTTTGTGTTGTTCTGACATTGCCAACTGCATGCCACAGAGGAACAAGTCAGGTGAAGATTTCATATGATACAAAAGTCATTGGCCAGTATTATACTTGGTTATTGAATGTTGTACTCAGGTTTCTTAATAGAGCACAGTAAGACTGGAAAAAATATTGGATAATTTCAGAAAAAAAATTGAGAAATAAGCTATGGCTACCAGATCTAGACAACCACTGGATGGTAGCAAAGCGATCTAGACAAGTGATCTTTCTGCCATCCTTTGATTAACTGGACTTGACAAACTCCTGGATGTGTTTTCATGAAGATTTAAACTTTTGGGACTCGGTAACCTAGATCCATAAAAACATTTCTGTGTTTAAACATAACATGCATATGATGGTCTGCACAGCTGCAATTTAACTGACATTATGCAAACATCACAAATCAGACAAACCAGATTATCGATTAAATATGTGTGAATTTAGCTAATGTGATTTGGGTTATATGTGAAGCTAATTAGTATTTTTATCTTTCTTAGAAATAGCTGCATCAGATCATCTTAATTAATATTACTTAAACAATTAAGCAAATGGCTTCTATCTAGACAAAAATGGACATACATTTACTTCTTCAAACAGTTTCTACACCCTTGTCTCACTAAGGTGTATTAGTTGGAGAAAGGACAAAACAAATGAAAATTATAAAAAGAAACAGAAGAAGGGAAAATTCAACAGCTTGAACAAGGGTTAGATGCTGTACCATGAGTGCAGCCATTAAAGGGAGGATGAAAAACCAGGCATTAGGCATTGGCATAAAGTCCTGCTAATAGGAAAGTTGCCCACCCCCAGAGAGATCAATTAGACAAAAGAGCAAAATGAAAGGTTTTGACTATGAAGTGTTGAGGAGTCAAAGTAGAAGAAATTGGCTTGGCTACTCATGAGGAAACAAAGTCTGATCAATCATGCAGAAATTGGAAGGTTTTCTTCTCTCAGTAAGTTTAAAAAAAGAAAAGGAAATAAAAGAAAGTAACAATTGACATCTGCATGAGCTGCACCAATCATGATGGGTAGGGTGGAATGAATAATAGATGGGAAATCTGTTTTTTCTCAACATTCAGAAAGTGTGCATCGGGTTTTGTCCTCTGAAATTGGACTCCTTTCTCCTAGCATAAAATCTGTTTATGGGACTCAGTGCTGCAAGAAGCTCCAGAGCTATTTGCCAGTTACTAAGCAAACACATATTCCTATTGCCCATATTTATTACTGAAGGCTTAGTTTTATATTTATTTATAACTGGTACAGAAGGGGATAGGATATTCAGCTGTTTTCCAAAACTGTTTTTGAATTCAGCTGCAAAGATAATTTTTATAGCTTAAAATTTGTTCATTTTTACACTGACTGTACATATTTAGCAGCATGAAGTACTTCTCTGGGTTGGGAAGTCCACCTATTTGCTTCAGATCAGTGATAAGCGGGACAGTTATAGCCCCATTACAAGAGTTACATTGAAGTAAGCAAAGCTTCTGATTTACAGCCTACAGTTCTGGATATATTCAACACATTAAACTAAATAAAATAGAGCACAATGTGTAAACTAGCTAATTCATCAGCAGAATGTTTGTGGGCATGGACTATGATCTTAGAACTTCAGATAATTCATTTCCTTGATCATCCTTTGTTTGCATGTGTGCGGTATGGACTGTCTTGATTGTCTCTCATTTAAAAGAGTTCAATGGTGTTAGTATAAGTTTTTATGATGCTATAAATACAGTATTTGCTATGCAGGATTACACTTAGGGGATAGTTCCCACAATAGCACATTATCCAAGGTCATATTTGATGTGCTGCTGTCAGGCTTCCTTTTTCCTATCTTTTCATTGGTGAGTGAATAGTTCTGTTTAGATATGAGGCCTCAATTAGCTATAATTGCAGTGTACATTAATTATATGTAGGAGAAAGGCCTCAAAAATACTTTATATGTTCTGTATCATTCATGAGAAACAGCCATAGCAGATTGGGGTTGATATGCAGCTAGACTGATGGTATAAAAAATAAACTCATCTTGTCATTAATATTTGAACACTGTCATTTTCCTGTCCCTGCTGCCATTATATTTATAGCATTTCTTAAACTACTTGAGAATGACTCAATCTAATGAGATCTGTTGGGAGGACAGAGAAACAAACTTGACTACAATCACTTTTTAAATTAATCTTTATTGATAGTTATGACAAAAGGCACCATTAATGTTTCACAGACATCTGAATTTCCAGTTCCACACATTTCATCTTATAATTTAAACCAAAAAATAATTCAACTGCTATTGCGTATTCTTGAAATAAGGTCTTAATATATACTGAGTATCTGCTGCCACTTTCCTTTTCTAGCCCTAAAATGTTCAGGTCTGGAAAGAAATAAGAAGGCACAGGTAACTTTTTTAACCTCAGTAATGTCTTTTCATGCTAATAATGACAATACTTAAAGTCATTTTGGAAAAAAGATGACTTTTTCCTGGCCACCAGCCATTCATTTACCATCTTTTCATAAAGCATGTATAATGTTACTTTTTAGAGTTGTCTCTCTCTTTTTTTTGGGGGGGGGGGAGTGATATTCATAAAATTTTGAAATAGCTGTACTTTTGTGAATCCAGAAGACATCAATTAGTTAGAACACACCTGGTTGTCTCCAAACTGAGAGTATCTATCCCCAATATTTTCATAGATCTTTAATTAATAAAAGGTTTCATTTTGTTTCTATGGAAGTGAAATAAAAATATTTTATACCATATATACACATATTTTTATATTACTACATGATATAAGGAATAGAAGGAACTATTGTAACAAAGCAATATTTTAAGAGCTTCTATAGACCAAGTTCTGTGGTCAGCATTGGCATAGTGACAAGCCATTCTGAAATCTTACCATATTTAGTGGCAAGTGAAGGGAAAAGAACTATAAATGACATGTACTGTATATAAGCATCAAGCTGTAGGAAATGTATGTCAATACTTTGGCCAGACATGGAAATGGTAAACTGGTAAAACTGAATAAGGAAGATATGCCCAAAGCCTGGCATTTGATCCTGTTGAGGCTCACAGGTGACTTTGCCGTCACTCTTCCGAGGTCAGTAAAGAGAGGAACCAGATTGTTGGAGGCAATGTGCTAATAATGCTACATTGTAAATCATTCAGACAGTGCAGTAATGTGCTATGGAATAATATATAAGCCTAAATACGACTGCTATTACTATACCATTGGTTGTGTAGCTGAATTTCCACATTCCATATTCAGTGAGGATTTTAATTAAGGAAAAAATAACTGTAGAGATAGAAACATATTAATGATGGCATCAATTTTGCATCATGGTAATTGGTAGGTATTATGTCCATGATCTAACAAGGTATCTAAGCAACTACTACAATGTCTTGAAATGTCTTCAAAGAAAAACCAGAAAGTCCAGTTGCCTTTTGAAAAAGTATCTTTGGGACAACCATGACCTGGATGACTGAGAATCTCCATAGACATTTAGTGATACACTTTGGGATAAACACCCTTCAAATGATGCGGGAATATGAATGGATTCCCAGAGTACAAATCCTTCCATTCCCCACCATCCAGTCAGAGCTGAAGAAGCTATTTGGATGACAAGCGAAACATCTTCAAAGAAAAACCAGAAAGTCCAGTTGCCTCTTGAAAAAGCACTTTTGGAACAACTATGACCTGGATTACTGAGAATCTCCCTAGACACAAGCAGCCACTACAGTTTCTGAAGATTTGCAGCATCAAGCAAGAAAATCCACCCTGCTAGTTGGAAGAAAACAGAGTTGTGTCCATTGCAAACTAATATTAATACCTAATATATAGTCAGTCTGTTTCCTTTTGTTCTTCCAAGCACTCAAATTTATTGTTGTGTCCATCCCCCTCCCTGGAATAATGTATCTTAACCATAAACAACATCACCTGAAGATTTAGAAAGAGGAAAGCAACATGGCCATGCCAGGCAAATATGATCCTGTAATATATGTGTATAACATTGCAATATATATATGGAAAAGAGTTGGTTCTCACTGATTCAGTCATCCCTTGCCCTGCTAATTGTATATCAGATCATTCCAAATTCCAAATCACTTCAAATCTCTGATTATTACAAAATATTCAAAAAAAATTGCTTTCATTCAGTTGATTTATATGCTTGAGTTGGGTTGCCACAGGAATACTGTACTATTTCTATAGAAAAATACCTGCTTTCCCAGCACTTTATTTAGAATCTTTATGCATTTTTCATGTCTTGGTACTGACATTTCAGTAACTCACATTAAGAATTTAATTGTAATATAATTCAGGTTCTTAACTGGTTTTTTTCCTTTCCTCTTTCATTTTCCTATCTGTCTTGAGCCATTTGTAAGTATGTAACCTTGGATGTGTCACTGAGAGGCTAAAAGTAGACATAGGTACAATAAACATTGTCCAGTCATGCCTAAAGAGAATAATCTCTCTGCATATCGGCTGTAGTATTGATGAATCTATTTATCCTGTTCATCTTCAGCGTAGCAAAGAGTACCAGATACTTTGTGTGTGGCCATTAATATTATCAGGCTGTAAATATGCTTATGTTTCATTGCAAATGAAAAAAAAAGTTCGAACTGAGCCCATGTAATTTTCTTTGATGGTTAGATGTTGGCAGAGGTCCTGAACGGAACTTGAATTTCAGAATTGTTCTTTCAGATGGCTTCATTTTCAAGCCTATATTTTATTTAAAGCGTAATTTAGGATTTTTTCCCCCTGTATGAGCTTTTGGGAGAAATAAGTTCATATGCACCATCGCCTGTTTAATTATTCAAACTTTGTATTTTGTCTTTTCGTACTTTCTGTCTCATATCCGTTCTGTTGTTTTCTTTTAAAGTCTGTTCTGATCAGCTATGGCAATGTTCAAAGACATGATTTCCCTCCCTACAGAGCCATGATGATAAATCTTCTTGGCATCTATGTAACAATTTCATCTTCAAAGTGTTGCATGCTGTAAATAATTCATCCCCTTGTTACCATGTATGAGGCAGGTAGGGAGAGCAATGTTAGCTCCATTTCATGGCTACAGAAGAAACTGGTAAACGATAGGATGCTAGAAATTTTCAAATAAAGTGAAATACATTTATGTCTATTTTAGGCTTTAATAAAATCAATCTAACTTCCTGGTACATGTGTAGTAGTAGAACTGGTAACTTTTTTTTTATTTGAGTAAACTATTTCAATAAGAGTCATAGCTAAGCATTTATTTAAATGGTAGCCAACCATCAGGTAAGATAACTCATTATTTAAATGTTGCTATGCATACTTCATGTCTATGAATGGCATTATATTCCACCTTTGCAGAAATAAGTTCAAGTGGGTTCAAGACTTAACTTATAGTTATAGAGTGGCAGAATAAGGTCATCAATACATTACAAATTGTAATCCTATCAGCATTCGAGTGCCAGTTGGATAACACAGATTGTTTGAATGTCTTAGGACAATTCACTTCAGCCTATTTGAAACATATTTGAAATGAGAGATTTATGCAACTGGTTTCTGTGCTTTATTTATTTGACTCATGCAATTGTAAGTTTGTTATTAAAGAAGACATTTTAAATCAGGGAAAATTGTATATGCATGGACTTAATAGTTATGAATTGAAAAGTAATTTGTGGTACAGATAGTCCTTGACTTATAGCCATTCATCTAGTGAATTTTTGAAGTTACAATGGCACTGAAAAAAGTGTCTTATGATGATTTTTTGCATTTACAACCACTGCAGCATTCACATGGTTAGGTAATCAAAATTTGATTGCTTGATAAGAGGCATGTATTTATGATGGCAGTGTCCCAGGATCATGTGATCAGTTTTTGAGACTTCTGACAAGCCAAGTCAAGGGGGAAGTCAGATTCACTTAAGAGCTGTGTTACTAAACCAACAACTGCAGGATTGACTTAACTATTGTGGTAAGAGAGGTTGTAAAATGGGGCAAAATTACTTAACTGTCTTGCTTAGAAATGGAAATTTTGGTCTAAAATGTGGTCGTAAGTCAAGGACTACTTGAATTTATTTCTTAGAGCTGTGTTCCTGAACTCTGCAAAACACTAAATTCTGAAAAAGCTAACAAGTATTCCCTCAACTTGATTAATGGAAGACCACAAAATTTGGCACCTACCCTTATCCTTGTCCATGCAAGTAAAAGTTATTGGACCTTTATGCTAAAACTAAGCATTGACTTCTACTTTATCAGTGTAAACGGAGCCTAATGAAATAGCAAAATCATTATATACCTTATATTCAGCAGTGAGGGGGAAAGATTGGTTGTGGCAAGAATCATAGCAGTGGAAAACTACTCACACACCCGGAAATGCACAAATTAATTCTGAAATATTTTGGGGGGGGCATTGCTTCATTGTGTGTTACAATTCAATTGGAAATTAATAGGGTCTTGTAGGTTGTAAGTTGCAGTAGTGCAACATAATATTGTTCTCTCCATTATATCGACAAGAGAAAACAAAACCAGACGGGTATAAATATCATATATTGGGAAACCTTTAGCTCTCATCTTCTTATTGTTTACAGAAAACAAATATAGGAAATCAACTATGCTATTTCTAAGGGTCCTTTGCTTTGCTGAAGGAAATATTTGCTGAAGAGCCATATGTCCTTGCTTCAAAAAGCACAGCAAAGTAACTGCAGCTATGAGTTCAGGTTGAAGGGCTTGTGAGGTGCTGAAAGCATTGATTGAGTCTGCTAGGTGATACAAAGCACCTGATTGAGGCAGAACTCATCAACTCAATGATACAAATCATTTCCACTTCACAATGAGACAAATTGTAGCACTTCTGCATCTTGCTGGGTGAATTGTGGCTATTTTGCAGATTCCTGCTTGGAAGCAATTTTGTCTCCAGTCGGGTAATTAGCCATCTAGTATAGTTTTGTCCAGTGTGATTAGCCACGGCTGTAGAGTGTCAAATATATTTTCTCTCATTTTGTTACCTAATATTTTAAAGTGTGCATGGTTAGAAATAATCACAGGACATTTGATACACAAATAAGCATATGTATATACTGTAAATGGTAATCCAATTTATGTTGGTACTGACTATATTCATGAATATGCTGTTCTCCCTGGGTGTAATTTCCCATATGTCCAGTTGCTATCATTTGAACTTATTTTTCCACATATTTCAGCTGTGCAAACACTTCCAATATGTAGCCTTTTCATATACACTTTTCGTATGCTCCATTTAAAAAGAGCTTAATCCAATCAAACATTTTTTGCACTTCCCTGAATATATGCAGATTTTTTGGGAAGATATTTTTCAAACACATGCAGATTTTCAGATAACTTTTTAGGTAACTTTTATGACTTTCTAACCCATTATGACAAATGACAGCTCGCTTCATTCATTTCTGAATGACTTCATTCATTTCTGCTATCATTATGGAGGGACACTTCAACAGATATCTACATCTGTACACAGTTTGTTGAAATTATGATACTGCACTGACGAAGAGCATAACCCTAAATTGGTCTTTCTGTTTTACAGGAAACACACAACTTTTGTATTAAATGTTGACAGTAACAGTGTGGTTTATATTAACTGTCCAATATGTGCAATTTGCAATTCTTTCATTGAAAGCCATTAAAAATATTTATTCTATTTGCAATAATTTCCATTTTTTTAATATTAGCAAATAGATTAGAAATTATACTTTTAAGTCCTAAAGTTTCAGATTTCATCTGCATTTCTATGTGGACTTGATACAGCAACACTTTTCCACGGGTTTTTGAAAAGCTTGTGATTCTCATTTGAAACCGAAAGCCAAATTTGTCTGGGCAGATACAATTTCATTAAGCAACAAACAAAAGACCCCAAATAGCTGTCATTAATTTAGGATTATCATAGAAGCCTGAGAACTATGGTTGAGAAAATGAAGCATTGTGTTGGAAAATGGTAGCTATCTTTTCCCATGTCATCAGTGAAAACAGAAAGCCCAGACTCATCACAGCTTTATAATTCGCAAATGGATTTGTTTCTATAAAGTCACTCTTTGAATCTCTTCTTGGGAACTCAGGTTTCACTGCTGTACAATGAAAAACAGAAAGCAAATTCTGCTTCATCATGTGAAAGATAATTCCAATTATTCCAAAAATATGCAATGAAAACAAAATATGAACAAAGTGACATTGAGGGGTTTGCAAATCCGGAGACACACGGCAATATGTTTGCATTGGAAAAATAAAATGGAATAAAATGGAAGGCTAATTCTTTTTGTATTGGGAAAATAGTTTATGTGCTGCTAAATTCTTTGCGTTATAAGCTAGAAAGATGTTGCTCTTTACTGTCTCATTTAAAAGCAGTGTACAGTCTAGTTATAGCTTTATTTTTCTAGCATCCTAAATTCCTGAAAAGACCTTGCAGCCTATTTCACTTCTGGACTTACTGTCCATGTGTTGATCTAGAGAATAGATTGTTTTAATTGGTTTGTTAATTTTTCAGCTTTCATAGCCACCATAAATAAAAAAATACTGAATGGTTTATCCCACATTAACAATTTTGGAAACAACAAACACTCTGGTCTCCACTCCCAAAAAGAGGTACCAATAACATTTATCTAGGATTGAAGATTTGTTGAAATAATTTTTTCTTCAATTATGTTACAAAGTCATGACCTCTCAGGGCAAGGAATTAGACAGTACAAATCAAAGATGTTTGTCCCTGCTTTGCATTACTAGAATTTTAGAAATCCTAAATCATCCCATTTTACCATTCGGGGTTCATGCTGAATTGAGTTAATTCCCACTAAAGAAAATCATCTTAATTCATTTCCATTCATTCAAAGAATGGGACAGACTAGAAAGGATGATATCAATGTTGCTCAAATATTTTATTCAAAGGATGATCAAATTAGTACATGATTTGGGTCCTGTCTCTAGATCTATGCCCATTCCCTCACCAGCTTTAATCAGCTCTTTTTGCAAAGGGAGTTGTCTGTTAGCCTGGAGAACTGGAAGATCTTCTACAAATAATTGGAATCACCTTAATTCATCTTCAAACATGCATTTAAAAGAGTCCATGATGCAAAACTCAGATTCTCTTAAGTAATTGATGTAGCTTCTAATAAAATTACCTAGAAATGTTCACTTCACCTTGTTTATGAACAATTCAGTCCTGAAAGCTTTAAGGAAATCAAAATTACTTTGTACTGTTAAATTAGTATTTTTCTTTCTGTTACTTTTGGGGGTTTCCAAATGCTATCACATAGTGGGATTTTGATGGGAAGAGAGTGCCCAGATAAATGACTTCTTATGTTGGAAATATTTTGCATTGTTCCTCAACTACTTCTTACTTTTTAATCTTCTCTGCACAAAATGTACATTAAATACATTAACCTTATACATTTTTCTAATTAATAATGCTAGGACATATCCACTTGTAAAATACACTTGTAGCCATGATTTGAGTGGGTACCGAATATGTTCCATGGGCAATTTTTGGATGACAGAATTAAGAAGTCATATTTGCTTGATATTTCTATGTTGTAGAATTTTTCAGATCTGTTCATATTGTGGAGAACACTGAGCACAAACATTTGTGTTAGATTATATAATTTGTAAATCCCCATTTTAAACTTGTTACCCAGGTACTAAATGCTAAATTCTAAATAAAAATATATTTTAATTAAAAACGTTGATAATATTATTGTATTAGCATTTGTAGGAGGACTTCTAAAGAAGTAGTATAAAATTAAATGTATAACAGACTGGAGAATGCTGTTACTAAATTCATCAATCATGTTCTTGGGGGAGACAGAAGAGAATGTTTATCAAGTTAAAATAGAAATAATTCATATTTATACCCCATAAAGTTAAACAGCGAAATATTAATGTAACTATGATTTTTATTTCTAAATATATTTTTCACTAATTGTGTTGCTATTTTTTAAAATCATTTTTTATGTAGGTAAATGGAGGTAGACTCATTTAATTCAATGATTTTTTCTGAGAAAATATACATAGGATTGAAAGATACAGATGATCCACTTGTTTGATTCTTATATTATTTTTTAATAGTTTTTATTGAATGTTTTAATCTTTAAAAATAGAAAGAAAAATACAACAAGAAAAAACTAAACACAAAACATACATAACAATATAAAATAATTATACAGCCTTCTGTATCAGCTTTCGTGTTTAGCCTTTATAGTTCTCCATTCTGCATTGCCTTTCTATTGCTTTTACCTTGTCCTATAATATAACAACAGTAATAGTAACACTTATAATAATATGAATTATTTATATCACCATATATTTACATTCTCTATTTTAGGTTTTGGCTTCTGTTTTCTAGCCACTTATAAATTCTATTCCATATTTTATAGAAATTTGATTCTTCTCTTTCTTTTAGTTCTATTGTCGTTTTGTCCATCTCTACACATTCGAGTACTTTTCTAATTATTGTTTCATCTGTGGGTGTATTGATTTTTTTCCAGTTTTGTGCAAAAGCAATCCTAGCTGCAGTGAGTATGTGTATTATAGTCTATTGAAGTTGTTTATCCATTTTTGGGTCTAATAGTCCTAATAAGAATGTTTCTGGTTTTAGTTCTATTTTTTGCTCCATAATTTCTTCCAACCATTTCCAAATTTTGCCCCAGTATTGATTCTTATATTAATTTACTCAATTAATATCTCCCAAATATATGTTATGGAGCTAGAACTAATCTGTCTGCTGAAATCTTGCTTTGTATTTTAGGACATATTTTAAATTTCAATCATATTTATTTTAAAAAAATGTATTGAATACATATACGTTTGAAACTTGCAGTTTAGATAAATATATGTAAAAAAGATGTTGTTTGTAAAAGTAAGCATTATGGAAAAAGTTTTATACACAACTAAAGTGTAACAAAATATACACAACTAAAGACATATAAGTGCAATTTCTCTCTCTCTCTCTCTCTGTGGAGTCTACTCTCTCTCTCTCTCCCCCTCCTTCTCTCTGTGTTGCCAAATGTGTATTCTGAAGAAAAAAATCAAGCTAAAGTGAAATGGGGTGATTTGCCTTTTGTGGGATTAGATTGTTCATTTCTTTTCAGACTTTTTTTGTTCCTATTTTCTTCACATTTACAAAGTATAGATTTTTAAATCAGTTAAGACAGGAAGAGGAAAGGTCTACTGTCAGTGCTTGGTTTTCAAATGAGATGGGAGGTAGGATAATTAAAGCCCACAGGGAGGCTGCTGCAGGAGTCCTTGTGCATAAGGGCAAAAGAGTAAATGACAAAATGAGGAATGTTTGATAAGCCTTCTTCTGGATGACAGTTTTGGCAGCTGCAACTGCTTTTCAGCTTAGCAAGGTTTCTCAATCAATATTTCTATACTCCATTGATCTAGTGGAATGTACTATAAAACAGCAGAAAGATTGCATCCAAGCCTCAATTTTCTCTGCCTTTAACTCATGGTGTCTAACTGCTGATGAGCTTGAATGGGAGTTTGCATCATTAAAATCAACATCACAAAATGCAACTTTAACATTTTGAAACCAGAAAGTAGATTATTGGGTGGGGAGAGAGGTTGCTTAAGGAATATATGCTTAATTCTATTCATATCTCTGTGGGATAAAACACAGGCACAAAAGTTCTGAACAGAATTCTTTCTTTGGTATTCTCAGGCTAGGCAGATAGAGAAAACCAGAACTATACAATAATATACCCTCTGCAGGAGGGAAGTATATTAATATCATTTTCAATAGCATTGGTTTATGCTCACTGTGTGAGCCTTGGTCATAATAACTTTATAACAGATGCAGTACTTCAGTCTTTTATTTTTACCTTCACTGTGCAGTTCAATAAAATGAAGGGATACCTAGGAATCCTTCATATTTGAGTTCTTTTTTAAAAAAGAAAGAAAGAAAATCCTGACAATCAGATAGAAAACGTGCTAAAATTAAATAAGGAAGTTAAGAATCTAACAAGCATATTATTGACAGAAATAGTCAGTTTGTATGTAGATTCAGTGGCCAACGGCCTTTTTTAATCAAGAAATTATAATCTGGAAATTATGATACTCATAAAGTAAAATTATTGAAGTAAAACTATTCTTGAAAATAGAAAGATTCCAAGGTTTTTTCTTTGGTTGGAAATAAAACTTCAGTTGTTTAATGCACAATTATGAAATAGGACTGTCATTTGATATTAAATAAATTTCTCCAATTTGTTACCTTGCTACACTGTATAAGAAGTTATTAATGTTAATAATGTAGATCGATGATTAGATGAGTGAGTTGACGAGTGCTGAATTATTTTCACTGATCATTGAGTGATCATTCACTGATCATTGTATAATGATTCTATAGACATAAGAATAGCCTATGTTAATTATGGGATGTGTGAAGAAGTGCTTTATTTTATAAGTTCTAAATTTTCTTTTGAACAATGGTGATCGGGCGCAGTGGATAGAATGCGGTACTACAGGCTTATTCACTACTAACTGCCAGTAGTTCGATCCTGACCTGCTCAAGGTTGACTCAGCCTTCCATCCATCTGAGGTTGGTAAAATGAGGACCCAGATTGTTGGGGCAATATAATGACTCTGTGAACCACTTGGAGAGAGCTGTAAAGCACTGTGAAGCGGTATATAAGTCTAAGTGCTATTGCTAAGTGCTATTGCTATTCTTTCATGTACTGTTAAATAGAAATGATTTAAACCCTTCTTGAGATAGAAATAATAGTACTTAATAATTCAAATATCCAGATATGAATTTTGGGTTGATGAAATCAAATAAAAGGACAACAGCTCTAGAATGTTGTCATTTTGCTTTGTTTTACAGCCAACTGCACTTGGCAACTAATTTAAATGTTTGCCAATAATAAAAAGTATGCAATTTAAATAAGATACTTACCATTCTGCCTTTTCTTCATAGTGACCCTTTTCCTCCTGTTACTATAAACAGTATTAACTCATGTTTTTTTAAAAATATGTGTTTCTAACAGCTGAATAAACTTGCCTTTTATTTTACAAACTGTTAATTGTCATAAAATAGCTACGTTGAAGGATTAACTGCTATTAATTTAAACCTGATAATGAATAATTTAACAGGCTGCAATAAACGTATTAAATGCAAATGAATGTTGCCAATCTATTTAACATATGAAGATTTTTATGCAGGAAACTGACATATTGGCCTACTGCCTTTTTGCTAAACCCTTGAACTTGTTAATTCTTATCCATGAGTCCTCAACAAGGAAGGCTAGAAGAGGGAAAGTTGTCAAGAGTTGCCTTTTACAATGCTAAAAAGAAAGGGTGGCAATTATCTCTGGAACTCTCTTTTTTCAGTTTTCAGTAGTTCAACACAGCTAAAGATTGGTTCAGTGGTCCACAACTGAAGGTTCATTTAACAGTGCTCAGATATGGTATGACCTAGAATGATATTAGTCCATACACTGCTATTGATCTGAGCATCTATGTTCTCACAGTCCGCCAAGTTTAAGTATGGGTGTCTATCCATGTGGACTATTGCTTGTCTTAGACGTCTGAAGAGCAAACAACCATCTGTTACTTTCCACACATGGGGTTTGTTGGGGGGGGGGGAGGGCTTTCAATAAAATTACCATATGATTGTTTTTATCCATTCAATGATATGTACCAAATACTGTACAAGTTACTGTGTAACTTCAGTTCTACTACTCTGATAGCCCAGCTTTTTAACAGGAAATATTTAGCCTAGAAAAAACTTTTCCATAATACATAGTTTTCCATATCATAACACATAGTGCTCCATTTTGTGTACAAGCATATATGTTAATGCATTAGCTCTGAGAACTATCATTGAGTTTAATAATGATTTAGTTGTGCAATGTTTTACTGATATGGACACAGAGGATACAGAGGAATCTCCACTGAGAAATAGATGGGTGGCTGAACTGTATCATTGACAAGAGCTCTGGGCTACATAACTCCAAGCTTAATTAAATACAGCAGAACTGCAAATCTCTAAATAACATAGCATGGTCATTTACTTCAGCTATGTGACTCCCACCCTGATCCAGTTTGTTGTAAACTCAACTATAATGACAGCAGCAGTAATAGCAGCAGTGGTGCTAATAACGCTGACAGACTGTGTGGCAAACAGCAATTTACCTTCCTTGAACACTATGCATAGACAGCATGTCGTGTGTTGTTTCTGGACCTGATGATAATGTAGAATTAACAAGGGACAGTGCCAAATCTTAAAAAAATATCAAGTAATAAGGATTTTGAGCTTATTATTCCCCTGCTTATTAATTTCAATTATAATTTTCTTAAAACTGGGATTTTATTAGACAAGAATTATATTTTCAGGCAAGCATTCCATGTACAGGAATATGAATGGATGGTATACTTTGTTCATTTGACTTGGCAGGTTGCAAAACACTAAGGATATTCATGAGAAATTTATAACATTAACAGGTGTTATAGAATAGAAATTCCAGAGATCAGCTGCCATTCAGTATGGCATGAAATGTAATTGGGCTGAAAAATAAAAAAAAATTACTCAGGGAATATATAAGAATTGTTATGTATTGTGTAGTGGGCTTCAGTAGGCAAGAACAGACCAGCATAGATACAACAGCATTTATTAACTCAAAACTGAAACTGAGGAACTGCAGGCAAATCCCTGTAATTTATACTCTGGGCTCACAGGGCCTTAACCAATCATAATACTTGAAAAAGCCCACCCAAATATCAATGTTCTGAATTTTCTCCAAAACAGTTGAAGTTAACAGTTAGGGTCATCTAAAGGTTAGTTTCACTTTAGCAGGGCTTAACACAATTTATATATTCAATACATAACACCCCTCCCCCCTAGGATAGTTCTTACCCTCAGTCTGTTCAATATTCATAGTCTTTGAGATAGGCTGGGAGCCCACAGATCCTGGTGGATCACTGTGATGTTACTGGAGAGTCTTGGTTAAATGGAGTATTGTCCATCCTTTCTCACCTGGACTACTGCAACACTCTCTACATGGGGCTGCCCTTGAAGAGCACCCGGAGGCTTCAGTTGGTCCAGAATGCGGCCGCGCGGGTTATCATGGGGGTAACTAGGTGCTCCCATGTTACATCCCTTTTAGGAGGCCTGCACTGGTTACCGGTTGTCTTCCGGGTGCGATTCAAGGTACTAATTATGACCTTTAAAGCGCTCCATGGCTTAGGCCCAGGGTACCTGCGAGACCACCTACTGCCACCAATAGCCTCCCACCGTCCAGTACAATCCCACAGAGTTGGCCTTCTCAGGGTGCCATCGGCCAGACAGTGTCGGCTGGTGACTCCCAGGGGGAGAGCCTTCTCTGTGGGAGCGCCTTCCCTCTGGAATGAGCTGCCCCCAGAGCTTCGCATAATCCCTGACCTCCGGTCCTTCTGACGCGCCCTAAAAAGTTGGCTTTTCCAGCAAGCCGGCCTGGCCTGTTAATTTTATTTAATTTTTAAAATGTGAGTGTTATATAAATTGGGTTTGTTTTTGGGACTGTTTCTAATTTCCTTTTAACTTTTGTACTATGTGTTTTTTAATGCTGTATGCCTTCCCTGAGTCCTTGGAAGAAGGGCAGCATATAAATCTAATAAATCCAAATCCAATCCAATTGGACTGAGTCTTGATGGCAGTTTGGGTTTCCCATGAGTGGCAGCAGCTCTACGGCCTTTGGAACCTCCATTTCTCCAGAGGCGGCTACGGGTGGTATAGGCAAGTTCTCTAGTGGGTCTGATAAAGCCTTGGGATCCTCATCCAGGACTGCCCGCCCTGCCGACACTGTAACTGATCAATGTGGCATCTGATTGTATAATAATTCCCCAGAGTAACCTCATATGACAAGGGCTCCATTACATTAGTTACCCTAGCTGCCACCCAAGGTGCCTCACTCCCTTAGTTCCTGGCGCAAAACAATTTACCCAGCTGTAAGTTCCTGGGGGGGGGGATTGGCTGAGCCATCTCCGCTGCTACTCTGTCTGGGTGAAGTCGGCAAAGCTTCGTTGTGAACTGGTGGCCCCACCCCAGTTTTGCTGGGCTGCAACCTGTTGCTATACTGGGAGTTGGGTGTTGACACAGGAGGAAGTTTGCCAGGCAGTGATGCCAGTCCCCATTCGTCATCCGCTTGAGCGTCTCCTTTGTGGCCCTGATCATTCATTCGGCCTGACCGTTGGTCATAGGGTGGAATAGAGTGGATGTTACATGCCGAATCATGTTGGCGTTGAGGAATGACTAAAACTCTTCTGCCATGAATTGTGCCCTGTTGTTGGACACAATTATATCTGGCAGACCATATGTGGCAAACAGCCAGCGCAACTCTTGGGTGATCCTGGTTGTTGTCATTGATGAGACTGGTGCCGCTTCAACCACTTGGAATAACTGTCCACTACTATCAGGAATACCTGCCCCTGAAGGGACCTGAAAAGTCAATGTGCACGCGAGACCATGGGGCATGCATGGTTTCCCAGTGATGCACTGGTGCTTGTGACATCTCTGGTCAGGTTGCTTGGCAGGCCTGGCAACTCCTTACTTGATTCTCAATGTCTTTGTCCAGGGCTGTTCACCATAAGTAGCTCTTGGCTAGAGCCTTCATGCAAACAATTCCTGGGTCCCCCTCGTGTAGGGAATCCAGTACCTTGGAGCGAATACTGGGTGGAATGATGACCCTGCTGCCCCACAGCATACATCCCTTATGGGCTGACAGTTCATTTTTTCGAGAAGAGTAGTGTTGAAACTCAAGGCCTGGCCAGGCCTCTGACCATCCCCTTAACACCCAGTTGAGAATGCAGCTAAGTGTTCCATCCATGGTGGTTTTGGCTGCACCGTCCATCCCCTGCATGCCTATCCTTCAGGCAGGCCCTGGATCGCCAGAATACAACAAGCTGAAGCTGGACCCGGCTCAGTCTCCAGTAGAGGCAGTCGGCTGAGAGCGTTGGTGAGGCCTATTTCCCTCCTTGGCTTGTGGATCTGCAGTGTCTGTTTGTAAGCTGTGAAGAGACTAAGCAGAGGTTTGTGGTCTGTAATGATGGTGAAGGTTTGTCCACATAAGAAGTTGTGAAACTTCTTAGTGCCAGCCAATATGGCGAGGGCTTCCTTGTCTATCTGGGCATAGTTCCTTTTAGCTGGTGATAACATTCTAGAATAGTATGTGATTGGGGCCTCTCTACATCTGGCATCCGGTGTCTTAGTACTGCCCCAATTTAACAAATTTAAAACCTTTTTACCTGGAGGAGATTTACTAACACCAAGCCAATAACCTGTCCTGAAAAAAAAAGAACAAAATAATTTAAATGGATAAGAAAGTAGTGGACAGGAAAAGAAAAGTAACAGAATTGAAAAGTATGTGGTAGAAATGGTTTTGGAATCTTCGGATGACTGTGAATATGAGTCCTTTGCTTCCATTTCATGGTGCTTGCCAGCATGTGGTCTCCCAACTTTTAATGGAATTAATTCTCTGGCCAGCATTGAGCTCAACTTGTGACAATCTTTCTAAACCAATTTGACTGAGTTTGAAATTTATTACCATTTCCATGTCTTCAACTAACTTGACAAAGAAGATGAAAAGAAAGATGTTCAATTTATATCTGCCAGGAAAAGAATTTAAAAAAATGTCTGCAATAAAACTATGAAGATTATCCCTGAAATCATGTATTATCTTACTGCATACTTAACAACACTTACTGACATGTTCTCCCTCCTGATTCCTTTTCATTTGGAGCATCTGGATGGGATAATACATGGAACTTCATTCCATACTCCCCAACCAGCAGCCTTCTGATTAATTAATCATTCAAGGCATTTGAATAATACATTAAAGATATTTTTCAGTACTTGGTGGAAAAAAGAGGAAAGGAAAGGAAAAAGTTCTCATAACAGAAAATGTAAGTGGAAATAGCCAATGAGATGTAGAGATGAAGAAAATGTCTGTCCTTTGTTTGCATGGGAATAAGAAACTGTTCAGCTCATGACTAAAGCTCAACTGTTAACTACTTAAGGCTATGATTTTGAGGTGAAGTGAAAAGACAGCAGTACAAGATATATATGAATTCTAAGTTATTGTACAATATTATATAAGGAGAAATAAATAGGCATATAAGAAACACAAAAAAGAACCAGAGTTGTGAAACAGGATTAAGAACTATGCTCAAAACACCAATTTGCATGCAAGTATCTGTTCAGGCAAAATGACTGCCAAATACAAAATGTAAATTTTAAAATCTCCGTGGAGATTCTCAGTCATCCAGGTCATAGTTGTCTCAAAGATACTTTTTCAAAAGGCAACTGAACTTTCTTTGTTTTTCTTTGAAGATGCTTCACTTCTTATCCAAGAAACTATTTGAGTTCTTCAAAATGCCTATATTATTTTTTTAATAACTTATGGTAAATACCTAATACTCCTTCATTATCCTGTTTTTCCCACAACACCACCTCTCTATATCCAGTCTCCTATAATTTTTCAGAATTATGTCAGTCAATAAAGACAACAAACATGAAAACAGTAAAATAAATACAAAGGTTAGTTTATACTGTAAATACATTTGGGTATAGGTTTCATTTTATTTATCATATAGGTAGAATTATTTATCCATTCAATAATATGTATTCACTAATTATATTTACCAAGAATTGTACCTATTGTTCCTCACTACTTGGTAAAACCTTATCTTTGCCTAGTGTGTCTTATGACTTGATTACATTAAAAACTTGTCAAAGAATAAGATGTTCACATATTGTGAAAGTCACATGCATTGTGCATAAGGAAGACATGGGATAATTGAAGACATTTGGGCATTTGCAGGGATGATCTTTTTTTATTTATTCAGTGCAAATCCACTGCACCAGTGAAAAGTTTGTAGGAGCACTGAAAGTGTGCTGTGTCTCTTGATAACTCAGTTCCCAGTGTATTGCATGGTACATGTTGCTAACATTATTTCTTGCTAAATAATAAATATGCTTTTGATTTGGAAACTATGCTTGTATGTAGGAATATGAATCTAGTATATTTCCCCCCTCTCAATCTCGTGGTAAAAGCAAGAAATGATTTCTTTGTTTCCTTGGGTTGCCCACAAATGAAAAGGCAGTATTAAAATATAAATAATCCAAATTGTTAATTAACTTAGATCAGAAATATTTTTTAGTATTAATAGAGTTTTGCATTTTCTTCAGGATATAAAAATACAACTTGCATATATTTTAACCAACATAAGCACATATGATTTTGAATTTTCCCTGATTCTCACTTGTATTCTTTTAACTAAGTTAGGTTCTCTCTCTCTCTTCTTCCATTGGAAGGTTAGGTTCTCTCTCTTATTGCCCTTGTATTTATTCTACTCTGCAGCCTTTATCTGTCAGGTTCATATCTCTTTCTAGATACAAGCTGATGATACTATCAGCTCCTGATACACATGCCTTGTGATTCCCTATGTTTACACAGTAGGCCAATGAGAAAAGGTCAGGCTTATTTCGCTGACCTTTTACAATTTTGTAAACATTGGCAGCTGGAGATGTATGTCAGTTATGGTGAAAGGTTGTTTCTGGTAGTGACATGCAAGGAAGGTAACTGAACAGATATCTGGTGCTTTCCACAGCATAACATGTTTTCTTTCCTGTTGAGACAGCTCAGTTCCTTCTCCATCATCTTCAAATGTTGAGTTTCTCTTCACTTATAATTTTAACTTTATATTTGCCAGGTGTGAATTATGAAGCACTCTCTGGGTGGTTTGTTTGCTTGGCAGTCCAATGTCATATGCCTAGATAATTGAATGTAAAGTTGTAAATGGACAAGGTAAAAAACATTAAGAATGTGCAGAAAAATACTAAGAATCTGCAGAAAAGAACTGTGCGCTATTAAAAACAAGTTAAACTAGGGAAGAAAATGGTAAATGAGCACCTGTCTACCCTAGATGAGTTCAAATCACTAGGACAAGATGGATTACACCTCAAGATTCTGAAGAAACTAGCAGACAACGTCTCAGAATCACTGAACTATATCTTTCAAAGAACCTGGAACACCAGGGAATTGCCAGAGGACAGGAAAAGAGCTGATGTAGTTCCCATCTTCAAAAAAGGAAAAAAAATAGAACCAGAAAACTACAGACCTATCAGCCTGACATCAATACTAGGGAAGATTCTGGAAAAGATAATCAAGCAAACAAAGTAATAACCAAAAGTCAACACGGGTTTGTCAAAAACAGATCATGCCAGAGTAATTTAATGCATTCTTTGATAAAGTGACAAAATTAATGGACCAGGGGAATGCTGTTGATATAATTTCCTTGGACTTCAGTAAGGCATTAAATAAGGTAGACCATAATCCAACTACTAGATAAAGTAGAAGAATGTGGGTTAGACAGCATCATCACCAGATAGATTCGTAACTGGCTGACCAACCACACTCAATGTGTAGTCCTCAATGGAACTGCATCTACATGGAGGGAAGTATGCAGTGGAGTACCCCAAGGCTCTGTTTTAGGCCCAGTATTCTTCAACATCTTCATCAATGATTTGGATGAGAGAATAAATGGGAAACTCATCAAATTTGCAGATGACACCAAGCTGGCAGGAATAGCCACTACTCCAGAAGATAGGCTAAAGATACAGAAGGATCTTGACAAACTTGAACATTGGGCACTATCTAATAAAATGAAATTCAATGGTGAAAAGAGTAAGGTTCTACATTTAGGCAACAAAAACGAAATGCACAGGTACAGAATAGGTGGTACCTTGCTCAACAGTAGTAACTGTGAAAGGGATCTTGGAGTCCTAGTGGACAAACATTTAAATATGAGCCAGCAGTGTGCAGCAGCTGCCAAAAAAGCCAACACAGTCCTAGGCTACATCAACAGAGGGATAGAATCAAGATCACGCGAAGTGTTAATACCACTTTATAATACCTTAGTAAGACCACACTTAGAATACTGCATCCAGTTTGGTCGCCACAATGTAAAAAAAAATGTAGAGACTCTAGAAAGAAAGCATAGAAGAGCAACAAAGATGATTAGGGGACTGGAGACTAAAATATGAAGAATGGCTGCAAGAACTGTGTATGTCTAGTTTAATGAAAAGAAGGATTAGGGCTATGGACTAGAAGACCTATAAGGTCCCTTCCAGCTCTATTGTTAGGTTATTCTGATTTATTTTATCTCAGGATGTTATTAAGTGATCAATCCAATCTTATTTCTATGACCACAGCCAAATATTATTCTATAGTCTGCACTATAGAATGTAGAATTAATGTTAACCCTTCCTAGATATTTTAGAATAACTATATTTTCCTTTTAATTTAATTAATTGTAATTCCTGTGTTGTATGGGCTGGTTTATGACTGAACAAAGACTGATTTGAAAAAATATCCTGATAATCTGCTACATTTCTAATGAGAGCATGTACAGATTTAGTAGCTACAATATCATCATCACATACTATAACTATAATATATATCTAACAGCCCTTTCATGCCGAAAATAGAAGCAAATGAAAAAGAATTAGTTATCTATAGTTATTAGTTGTAGTACTATTGTTAAAACTTAATTTATTAAATTATTTTCATATCATTTATTTCTTTGGGAGTTGATGAACAATTTAAAATTTCATGAAGGAGCCAATGGCCTTAAGAGTTTGAAGAGCCTTATTTTAACTCAAAAGGTGATAAGAAAGAGTTATTTAATCATTAAAATATCCTTCAAGTTGAACTGACACCTGCTGATTTTATGGATGTGTCTATATAGTTTTCTTATCATAGTATAAAATTGGTTTGTCATTGCCTTCTTCTGAAATGTTCTTTCAGTTTCTATTGCGTCAGTCTGGTATGTTCATTTGGTTTCTTTGGAAACTGTCTAGATCTGGAATTGATTTTTTTTCCAGCACCATTCTTATTGAATTCTTTTAGCAAGATTTATTGAAATGAAAGGAGTTTCAAAATTCCAGGAATTTAACAATTTCACACTGAGAACCAATATATCCCCATATACATTGAGGTGAACTTTAATTTTCTTGCTAATAGATTTTTTTGTGATCTGGTGAGCAAGTTCATAGTTTAGCTGCTTAAACAAGAAACTCATGAATCTTCATATTGGGAACCAATTATTTTATTTCCTTGCCCTTCTCAAGCAAGTAGTAATTGAAAATGTCCCTATTTAACTTTGTAAAATCAGCCCAAGTTATTTTGATGCTGAAGAAAGAACATCTTGTCTGCTTTTGATGAATGAAACTGGGTTTTTTTGTTTTTTTGTTATTCCTGCCACTTTTCCAACTAAATGTAAAAAAAGATGGAATAGAATTCTTTATTTTTTTCCAAGCAGGTCACTTTTTTTCACATTCCAAGATGTAGTGCACACTACATCTTCCCAAATATTCATGTGTTCTGTTTTAACTAGAGCAATTTCTCATGGGTTTGTTAGATTATTTATCTCCTAACTATCCTGTTTTATATCTTCATCTACGCCTCTTATTTTATTCTTTAATAAATTCAGTAATCTTTTCATTGTTAAAAAAGTTTCTGACTAGCCCCAGAGGTTAGTCTTTCTACCTGTTTACTTACTCACATTTGTTTTCATCTACATCATCTGCATAGAACAAAGAAGTCAGAGGAATGCATCCAGCTTGCTTATCATACCGAGTCACTTCCCAAGGCTTCAAGAGTTCTAGAACCTATCCTGACCTAGAGAAAAATTGAAATAGAAAGGGTACACTGCCTATAAGTTCTATTGAAATACACCACAAATTAAGGAATAGGATACCTTTATTATAATATTATTTGATCATCTTTAAGTAGTTTATATTTTAAACTGGGCTACTTTTCTGTTTAAATATAGAAATTACCTATATGCACATGCCACATGGTTAGCTCATTGATGCAGAAGATTCCATGATGTCAATAATGAAAAAAATATACCTTAGAAATTATAGATGCTGATATAACTGAGCACTTTTGATCATCAGCACATTCATCACTAATATTATATAGATGGACGATTCCCAAAGTAAAAGTCAATTATCACTCTGTTCTTATGGAGACACAAATGTGAATTTCAAATGTTAATGGAACCAAAATTGGCCATATTATCTTTGGAATACTTCTGGTATTTTTATGGCGGAATTTTGACCCATGAAACTATAATCAGAAATATGATGCTATATCAGCACATTTATAGGCAAAACTCTTCTGGAGAAATTAGTCACTTCTATGGTACATAAGTTATAGCTGACACCTTCCATTCAACCTGAGGCTGAATTTTTCCAGCTGGTAATTGAGTCCTACATTATACACCAGTTGGAATGTGCTTTGTGATTCTCATAGTGACAGATACTACACCACAAAATCAAGGAAATGCTATTACTCATTAATACTGACTAGCTAGGTCACCCTTATGCATTATGCAGGAAATACACCTCTGTTGCATTTAGCCCAAGGGAAGCATTAATGGTCAGATTCCAAATCTTAAGCCAAAAACCTAACAGGTAGTTAACTAGACACGTTGACATCTCTGTTAACTGTAGTGACTCTCTTGGGTATTTCAAGTTCTTTTGTCTCTTGCTAATATCTCATTTAGTTGCTGAGATGATGGGGGAATTGACGTTATATACGATTATTGTTTCCATTAATCGCATGAGCTGAATTATTTTTTAAGTATTTATTGCCTAGAAAAAGGGATAAGTTATTTTGCAAAGTTGAAAATAAATAAATAAAGTGCTGTTTTATAAAATAATAGAAAACAATGAAAAATTGCAATTACAAAGCTGCAAAGTGGAATTTATCACTGTGATTGATAAAGAAAGAAGACGAACATGCCCCATCATCTTTTATCAATCCTGACACTGCGGTAGCTATTTTGAAAAGGAGTTGCCGTCTTTTCTTGTTACTAGACCCAAAACTTATTTGAAGGTCAAATAACAGTGCAAACATTAAAAGTTGGCCTTTCATTACAAATTCTAGCCGTGAAAATAAGATGCAAAAATGAATGAATGAATAACTGTTGCACATTTTAATATATTAATATTTATCTAAACCACTACTAATTAGGTTTTTACTTTTATATACTATGGAACTCATTGATAATTTTATTTCTGCTACTTCTGTTTTTATTTATATGCCATGCATTTTACCTATTTTTAATTTAAAGTGGTTTAAAGGAATGTTTTTAAAGTATTAGCATTTGCTGAATTTCTTGTCAACACATTGCAAACTGACAACTTGCTGGCTTTCATTGGCTAGCAAGAAAGCTTTTATGAGGAGAAATTGCCATAGGATACTGAATCTGACCTAGCATAAATTTACAGAATAAATTATTGAAATCATCCATGTCACTCTGGACACCTGCTTCTCATAAGTAGATCATGGAAACTTCTATATCTACGAATGGTTTATGACTGTAGTGGCTGAAATTTGGGACTATATCAAGCTCATGTTTGCAAACAAGCCCTTATGACCAATCCTTCCTCCCTCCCTCCTCCTTTCCTCACTCTCTCTTTCAAAATTTTGCATATTAAAGTCTTTGGACTGGAAAGAGTTCACTGTATTCATTGGTGAGTTTCTGCTTCCTTAAAAGACAATGGTGTAATTTTGATTTAAAATTGTTAATTATACATGATTTTTGGGACTATGCAGTGAAAGAGTGCTTAGTATATAGATTTTGAAAAGTTAATAATAGATTAAGGAGCCAGAAGGATTTGAAATTATAGTTTTGAATTATTTAGAAGACATTTTTTCATGGGAAAATGGAGATTGCTTTCATTTTTTTTAGGATAAGATGATCTTAAAGGCTGAACACTAGAGCCAGGGGATAAGGAAAGTGGAGCAGAAATCCTTAGTGCACACTTTTGAATGTTTTTCAGACAGGCTTTTGACCAGGATGAATCAAATCCTTGATAAAATCGACAGAGAACATTCTAATAAAGTTGTAAAATAAGTACAGGCTGTAATGGATGTAGAGGTGAAACTCGAACAATTAGAATATCATGCAAAAGTTCATTTATTTCAGTAATGCAACTTAAAAGGTAAAACTAATATATGAGATAAGACTCATTACATGCAAAGCAAGATAGTTCAAGCCATGATTTGTCATAATTGTGATGATTATGGCGTACAGCTCATAAAAATCCCAAATCCACCATCTCAGAAAATTAGAATATTACATGCAATCAATAAAACAAGGATTGTACATAAAACAATATCGGACCTCTGAAAAGTATAAGCATGCATATGTACTCAGTACTTGGTTTGGGCCCCTTTTGCAGCAATTACTGCCTCAATGTGGTGTGGCATGGAAACTATCAGCCTGTGGCACTGCTGAGGTGAAGACCAGGATGCTTCAATAGCGGCCTTCAGCTCTTCTGCATTGTTCGGTCTCATGTCTCTCATCTTTCTCTTGACAATGACCCATAGATTCTCTATGGGGTTCAGGTCAGGTGAGTTTGCTTGCCAATCAAGCACAGTAATCTATGGGGCATTGCCAAGAGAAAGATAAGAGACACGAGACCGAACAATGCAGAAGACCTGAAGATCGCTATTGAAGCATCCTTGTATTCCATAACACCTCAACAGTGCCACGCCACATTGAGGCAGTAATTGCTGCAAAAGAGGCCCAAACCAAGTACTGAGTACATATTCATGCTTATACTTTTCAGAGGTCCAATATTGTTCTATGTACAATCCTTGTTTTATTGATTGCATGTAATATTCTAATTTTCTGAGATGGTGGATTTTGGGTTTTACAATACAATACAATACAATACAATACAATACAATACAATACAATACAATACAATACAATACAATAGTAGAGTTGGAAGGGACCTTGGAGGTCTTCTAGTCCAACCCCCTGCCTAGGCAGGAAACCCTATACCATTTCAGACAAATAGCTATCCAACATCTTCTTAAAGACTTCCAGTGTTGGGGCATTCACAACTTCTGGAGGCAAGCTGTTCCACTGATTAATTGTTCTCATGAGCTGCATGCCATAATCATCACAATTATGACAAACCACATCTTGAACTATCTTGCTTTGCATGTAATGAGTCTTTTCTCATATATTAGTTTCACCTTTTAAGTTGCATTACTGAAATAAATGAACTTTTGCACAATATTCTAATTTTTCGAGTTTCACCCGTATATTAAATTAAATTAATTTGAAGGATGATTTAGATGTAATACAAATGAAGTTATTTAATGCAAATGGGTGCTCCATCACTGGAAGTGGATGCTGGGAGGCTTTTAAGAAGAGACTGCTTTGTGTCTGAAATTGGGTCTCCTGCTTGAGAAGAGGTTTGAACTAGAAGAACTCCAAGTTCCCTTCCAACTCTGTTATTCTGTTTTATTCTGAGTATGATAAATGAGTCATTCTCTAAAAGATATTAAACTGTGAAACTGATCTATATAATTTCTTTCTTTTAAATAAACAGAAAAAAATCTACTAAGATTTGGAAGACTTTTTCAGAAGTGACAAACAAAATGATAAATGTTGATATTAAAGAAATCTGTTAAGGTTTTGAAGGATTCTTGCTTTGAAACACAGATGAATACAGCTGTCACTGAATTTTTTTGAGGGGGCTTAAAGAATGATTTTAAAAAATTAGGGAAGATTTATAAGATAAGCTTGTTTGACCATGGTTAAAAGAAGAAAATAGTTGTATCTATTTGCTCCTACTGGACTTTGCTGACAAAGATTGTTGACAGATCATGTGGACCTTCTTTTCCTAAAGGATGAGCAATGGGGAAAAGAGAGATTATGCTTTATTTAGAGATGGCAATAAGGCATTAAAATTGTTTTTACCTGCTGATGAAGGAGAATTTACTTCTTTCTTCTTTCCCCTTCAATTTTATCTTTTTTCCCAGTTCCACACTTGGTTCTTTTTTGTATTTTTATTTGCATTTTTTGTATTGACTTTTATTCTGTTCATTTATAATTCTTAATACAATTATTTGAAAAAAATATAGGCAACATAAGAAAAGATTTCTTTTGAAGAATTGAATACATATTTTGAAAATAAATACAAACCATGATAACTTGGGAACTAGCACAGTTAATGTCCTAATCAGTAAGGAGCCTTAGTTAACTCCCTGCTGATTTACTGTAGTTCACTCTACATGTGGCTGCTATTATTTTTTAAGGTTACTATTATTCCAATATTGGAAGGTCAGTTTTGAACAACCAGTTTTAATAATATCTTAGAAAGAAAATGTGGAATGCTATTTCTTATTTTTCTTCTCTTGCTAACTAGGGAATTCCAATATCATAATGTTTAAAACGCTTGTATATTCTCTTATTTCATAGTTGTTCTTTAGTAGTATAGACAGAAACATGCACCCAGGTTGGTAGGGTTGATTTAGGTGTTATGCTTTTTTATAGTAAGGTTCTTTTGTTTATCTTGCTGTTTTCACGTACCCTTCCTGAAAAAAAAATCCAAACTAAGATTTCCATCATAATGCCTGTCCTTGAGTTTTAACTGAAGTTGGGGAAGAGCTTTATACAAGGTACTAAAAGAAAGCAAATATGATAGGATTAAAAATAAAACTTGATCTCATTACTTTCTCCATTTCACTGAGTGTGACAAATTGCACAGAACAATCTCTGGTATACTTTTGTTGCCTCATCCAGGTTCACAGCAATTGATATGATATCTGAAGATTAATCTATAGTTCTGATTGCCTTTGCAATTTTGAAAAAAAAATACAAAAAGAATAAGTGTCTGAAAAAGAAACTCACAAACACACCTTGTAAAACAACATTATTGACTAAAGGACGGATAGACAAAATTGTATTAGCTCAGAACTCCCACAATTTCTATCAACTATTTTTATTTTTTTCTTCCTAGTATTTTCCCACAAATAAAGGTAAAGGTTCCCATCACACATATGTTCTAGTCGTTCCGACTCTAGGGGGTGGTGCTCATCTCCGTTTCGCAGGCAAAGAGCCAGCACTGTCTGAAGATGTCTCCATGGTCATGTGGCCGGCATGACTAAACGCCAAATGTGCATGGAACGCTGTCACCTTCCCACCAAAGTTGGTTCCTGTTTTTCTATTTGCAATTTTACATGTGTTTGAACTGCTAGGTTGGCAGAAGCTGGGACAAGTAACAGGAGTTCACTCCATTACGCAGCACTAGGGATTCGAACCGCCAAACTGCCAACCTTCCTGATGAACAAGCTCAGCGTCTTAGCCGCTGAGCCACTGCATCATATACACGGTGTCTGTATTTCCACAATTACAGACCCTCTTTTTGGGCATGGGGGGAAAAGCAACCAAGTTGATCAATTGGTTGTGGCAGAAATTGACTGACCAGCTTGTTCCCCAAGTCTAACATCCGGCATTGAGAATCTGTCACCCAGCCAACTTTTGAGCCATTCTGCTGACTTAACCACTAGAACAAAAAGTGGCTCTCAATAACTGAAAATTAATGCTGGCCAAATTCTGTCTTCTAATTTCCAAAAAGATTTTGGTCCTTTTATGGAAATAATTGTTTTCTGTGTCAATCCCAGGTGTAGAAAACTTTAGAATGTCATTACAGTCTCTTTGAGTCTGACAGTTGTATTTTCTATCTGTTCATCACATGTTATCTCCCTCAATGCTCATATTTTTTTAATGAGAAAAGGTCCATGAGAAGAGTTGTACCATGATATCATTCCTTATACTTTAACTGAAAGATGAGAATCCAGGAAGGCTACAGCTACTGGTCAACTGGTAAAACAAAGAAGTCAAGATGCCTACACTTTTCTTCATGTAGTGGTAGAATCCCATGCTTATCTATGAAAATTGTACCAAAATGTCTTTCCTCTGAAAACAACAACAACAAATAAATATTTTCCAATAAAATGACTTACAATTATTTATTTTAATCTCTAAGGCATTTAATCTAGCATTATTTTTATAGTTAGAAAACAATCATAGCAACAACATATTGTTGCAGTACTAGTGAAAACTTTCAAAAGTACTGTTTCTCAACAATTTGAAATCCTAACAAATGTGCAGGTTATGCCCATTATTTTCTGCATTGTATATAGTAGTGCATACTATTTTAAACAAAAATCACCAAATTACTAGCAGAGAAATTGAATTTCTGGGCGCATTTGAATTTCCACAATGAAATGGAAATTCTTTCACAGATTCTTAAGGTCATAACTCCATGCTAGAGAGGACTGTTTTATTGTTGAAAAGGTGCAGCAGGAGAAGTTTTGAGATGTATTTCCTAGGGCTTGAACTGAATCATAAGAAGCCAGAGAAGCTGCCGATTTTCTGCTGGAAAAATACTTGTAAAATAAAAAGAACATTAAAAAAAATCTTGAACTTTTTAATATCTAAACAAGTGCAACAATATTTCATTCAAACTGTAATAAATTATTTTCATTTTTAAAGTAATTTCTAAATAATTATCTCCATCAAATTAAAGAGAAAGAGAATAAAAATATAGAAGAATTAGTCTGCTTAGCATTAATTTGGTGGCCAAAATACCTGGATTTGTGATTTATCTTGGGTTATTCAGTGAAAGAGGAAGTCCTTCACATGTCCCCAATTTTAAGAATTTTATAAACCAACAACATTATCATTTTCCATCAGTTCTGTTTGTTGTGCCTTGCAGAAATGGCAAAAAAATTATTAGTTCTATATTCTGTGTTTGTGGTGTCCTTCAGTACACAAGAGACAATTCCTGAGTATTTGATCATGTCATCAGTCATAAAATTTAGGCACAGGAACATTTAATGTTCGCTATCTTATGAACATTTTGATATGAGTTATGGATGGTAGTAGATACAAAGTTAAATGAACATTGGTGCTTTCCTGAGACATAAAGATTTAAAGATATTCCAGTTTGTCTCATTTCTACATTTCAGAAGTACCAACTAGTCTTTCAAAACTTCATTGTGATGAAGCAGAACTTATTTGATATTTGAACTCTGCAGTGGTTGCTGAGTGAGAGGAAGGTGGATTAATTATTTTATAATTGTATATCATGTTTCTCTCAGACAAGTCAAGTGATTTATGCCCTGCCTTTGCTTTGCTCACTTGCCTTCATAAATCATTATCTTAAGAGGCATCTATTCCGCTGGTTCAATCACTCCTTGTCGATGAATAGTTGCCATTCTGAAAAATCATAATGAATTAACTCAAAGGAGACTCCAACATCACATGGTCCAAATTAAAAATAGAAACAATATTAAGCACTGGCTCAATAGAACCAAAGTACTTTATTTTCTTTTTAGTAATCAAATGAAAGGCTGTAACCTGGGTTGCGCAAAGCCTCGTAAAAATCACATAATTTACTGCAGTAAAAGCATCCCATCAAAGCATATTCATAAGTTAAAATTGGGAGCCATTTCAGATTGAATCAGGTGGCTTCAATCTTAATACTTCATAGATTCAAGTACTACAATTTTGAGGATACATGACAAATAATAACACACACACAAAACGGCTCAGCTAGGGGGAAGAAGGGAATTGGTCTGCATAAGCAGCAGGCCAGCGTGCATGTTCATACACGCACACACGCAGCTCCATTCCCGCAAGAGAGAAGGGAAATATTTGGGGCACTGCTTATGCGAATGGAGCTGCGTGTGAGCATGCACACCTGTTCATCTCTTATGAGACCCGTTTCTGAATAGGCTGTGGCCCGGTAGTGGGCTGCAGCCTTGGGTTTTGTGACCTCTGATTTAGAGCATGAAGTATATATACACTATGTAAGTGGGAAATATTAAAAACATTATACAGGGTACATCTTTTAAAAACAACAGCATTATACTTGCAGATTCCAGCTAGTGTCATATTTGTTTAGTTAGTGAAGATGAAGCACAGTCATGGAACAAGGCTAACCATGCTAAATGCTGGTGACTTTGTTAGCTTATTTACCCCACAAAATGATTGCTGGAGGAAAAACTGAAAGAAAGCTTTCTCCATATATCTGCAAATTGCATATAAGAATTGTCCAATGAAACAGGTGAATGGGTAACTGTGTGGAAAACCGGGGCTCAATCTTCCCGGTTTGGCCAGAGGCCTTCTCCGGGGGCCGATTTCATGAGATGGAGAGTGAAGACACCACACAGGATTCCTCGGGATGAGACTGCGCCCAGAGTTGCCTCTGGGGATCTCTTTTATTGGTAAACAAGGAAGGGCGGAGTAAAGGGTACATACATAGGTTTAACACTACCATATTTGGTCATGCTTCCTGTAATAGGTTTACTACCATATTTGGTCATGCTTCCTGTAATAGGTTTACTACCATATTTGGTCATGCTTCCTGTACTAGGTTTAACACTACCATATTTGGTCATGCTTCCTGTACTAGGTTTAACATTACCATATTTGGCTGCTCATCCTGGCATTGTGGTGATGAGATCCTTTTGTCTCCTTTGTTTTTCCTCCTAACGTGGTTCAGCCTCCTTCCAGAGGCCTACACATAGTGGAAAATTACCAGAGATAGTTCTTCTGAGCACATGTTTTTTGTTTAGCCCTTAATGGTGGATCAGATACTACTGCAACATAATTGAGTTTTGTGGATAGATTTGCAGGTATTCCTTTTCTTTGATGGAGATGAAAATATCCTGTAATGCCAGGATTACCTGACTTGATCTACTGTATCATAATTTCTTAATTAGTTCCACAATACAGCATCTTAGAAAAATTGCAAGCAATAAGATGAAACAAAAAGAATTATATTTGCTATATATAATTTAGCACAGTTCAAGTATCTGACAACTCAATCTGATTAAGGGGCGAAAAATTGCACGGTTTGATGCTTACAACATTTATTAATCATATAGTAAATATTTAGCTATCTAATCAACAAAGCAAATATATGAAAAATGCAGAAAAGAAGAAATCTTAATCAGTAAATCCATGTTGTAATTCTCTAGAGATTCCAAGGTGATCTACAGTATCCTACAGTACTTTATGTTCCATATAGTAGCTACACTTCAGTCTAAAAAGAAATGCCAAGTGTTAACTTGGAAATAAGATGAAAAAAACTTGATTTAAAATGCTTATGCCCTTGATGCACATTTAATAGATCTGGTATGAAACTATTTTCTACTTGCTGATGCTGCCCTTGAGAAGGAATGCAGTGCAGGTGCTTGAAGAATGAATATAACATTTTATGAATCAGGCACCTGAAGTCCGATCATACCATGTGGCCTCTAGAGGTGGCAGCCATACAGAACTAATATTATGTATCTAGTGATAATATCATGCTGCCATGCTGAATTACTTGTATTGCTTTATTTTGGCCATTGTGAATGTCTGGCTGATTAATTTTCATTCAATATAAATAGAAATGATGGCAAGGGTATTGCAGATAAAATTGGATAGACATTAGCTGGGACCCGAAGAGCAATTACATACAGTTGTGTCCTTCTCTGAGCCAGGAATGATATCACTTCTGTAATACACAATGCCAGATGTATCTATCAGAGCACAGGGATGGGTGGAAAACTCTTTTTAAATTTATGCCTTTCCCAGTGACTTGAAAGTTGGATTATGCTTCAGTTGACTTTGCCAGTTTTGATAGAAACTGATTATTTGATGGCTTAAAATCAAAATCTATTTTGTGACAGAATTACCTGATGGTGGAATGAGCTAAGATTATTTTGTAACTAAAGGGATAGAAATTGATCTTTTAAAACATTATTTAGACTTTAGAAGCAACATGAGAATATGATTTCTAGATTCAGTAATATATATATATATATATATATATATATATATATATATATATATATATATATATATATATATATATATATATATATATATATATATATATATATATATATATATATATATATATATATATATATATATATATATATATATATATATATATATATATATATGCTGGTTTTGTTGTATTCGGGTCTTTTCCCATGTAAAGTTGAGATTGTCTTTGCAACGTTTCGGCAGGATCGCACCTGCCATCTTCAAGCATAGGCTCAAAAAAAGCCTACGCTTGAAGATGGCAGGTGCGATCCTGCCGAAACGTTGCAAAGACAATCTCAACTTTACATGGGAAAAGACCCGAATGTATATATATAATACATTTATAGATTAAATCCAGGAGGTATATAATTTATGAATGGGAAAATTAGCTTTGCTGTGATTCCCTTAGGGTTGTTCATGCTTCAGTTATTAAGGAAAATGTGTTTTGACAACCAAAGCTTGAGCATAGTACCTCTTAATGAAACAGACCATTTTTTTTTCAGATTTCAGGGTGAACCTGAAAACAAAATGCTGCTACTTGAGTTTCTTGTGCTACTTGAATTCTTGCAACTCTTCATATTGACTAGTTGCTTTAATAAACAGTAAAGAAGTGTTATGATAACATTTACATAAATCATACACAAATCGAATTTACTTAATTCAAATTCAAAAAAGAAGTTACATTATATTTATGCACATTTATGATCTATTAGATTTCTGCAGGATGGGTGTGTTTGCTTCACTGAGATATTTTACCTCAGTGACTTACAGTAACATTTGCCTGATATGCTTTGCATCAATTCTGGGATCTCTTTCAGTACTTGCAGTAGAGTAATCCTTGGTTTACATCACTCATTCAGTGTTTGTTACAACTGCAAGGATTAAAAAAACCCAATACAAACTAAAAAAGAAAAAGAAAGAAATGGAAGATGCAGAAAAGAAAAAGATAATAGAAAATAAAGAAATAAGGAAAAATAAGAATATACTGAAGAAAGAGGAAAGAAATATATAAAGAAATGACTTCCTTTCATTACAAATATAAACAATTTTAGTAACTTATCACCTTTTCTTAAAATATGAGAAATGATTTCTTCTTCCCATGCATTGTCTATTATGTATGAAGAGATCTTTAAAAAAACTTTTCATTTTAGTCCTGATAAGCAAAAGTCCATTATGGCTTACCAGAAATAACAATATATACATGGGAAAAGACCCGAATACAACAAAACCAGCATACCTACACCCGTGAAGTGTGTGTGTGTGTGTGTGTGTATGTATGTATTTGTGTTACAAATACAACACAAATATATACAACCTGAAGATGGCAAGTGAGATCTTGCCGAAACGTTGCCAAGACAATCTCAATCTTACACGGGAAAAGACCCGAATACAACAAAACCAGCATATATATATATATATATATATATATATATATATATATATGTGTGTGTGTGTGTGTGTGTGTGTGTGTGTGTGTGTGTGTGTGTGTGTGTGTGTGTGTGTTGTATTTGTACTGATAAATAAATAAAGGGACACTAGTATAGATCTATTTCGAGCTAATTAGCTCTCATCAGCTAGCCATACCCTTACTGGGATTCGAACCTCGGCTGTATTATATCTTAGGCAGAAGTCTTAGCCACTAAGCCACAGGCTCGAATCCTTATCAGTTGAGCCAGGGAAATAGGTATGTATGTATGTATAATAGGTATGTAACACAAATATATGTGTGTGTGTGTGTGTGTGTGTGTGTGTGTGTGTGTGTATATATATATATATATATATATATATATATATATATATATATATATATATATATACATACATACACACACACACACACATACATATATACATATACATACATACATATACATACACACACACACACACACAAACACACACACACACACACACACATATATAATTTTTTGTAAATTCAATAGAAGATTGACCAGTTCACTGTCTTGGTTTGTCATTTTCATATTCCGTTTAATTATTAAAACATTCGCTGGAATCTTTTGTATGTATGTATAGTATAGCAACTTTTTTCATTCTTGTAGCTTGTCATTTTTAAAGCCTGTTTCAGATCACTCAATTTTGGCCAGTAAAATGTGTTCTTCTTCCATAATAGCTTTCATACACAGTCTGTCTAGACAGACACTCTTAAAATTAATGTCCCTATTGTTCAAAAACATTCTTATATATTTTTTTCCATTTGATAATAGGAAATCTAATATAAGTGCTCTTCTTTTTTAATGGTAATCTTTAGATCCTTGTGGTAATCTCCAATCTCCAAACTTCAAACTCCCATCCTATCATTTTTTAAAAAAATTCAAAACCAAAACATTTTCCCATGGGAAGTGTTCTGTCAAATTTATCTGGACCCATTTCTAACATTCCAGAATCAAAGTTTTATTCCAGAAAAAAGAGAAAGTTCTTAAAATTGTATTTATCACTTCTTTAAATCTGTTAATTTAAAGCTTCCTAATTACTGAAAAGAAGTGAATGGGTAATTTCTGAAAATGATTAGAAAAGAAAGAATGCTAACACAGTATCCTTAAAAGTGCCTACTGTGCTTTAAGCAATATGTTTATTGTTGCCTGCCAGTGCTCTAAACTTCCCAGAGACTACTACTGCTGTTTAATCTTTGTTTTTTCATGTAGCATCATAGTTCGATATAGCAGTAGCTACTTTTAGTTTTATTTGCTTTTTTTCCTATCATTGGGCATGCTAAAAGAAATATCTGAATTTTATGCTGTCCTGGAAAATCCACATTGTTCACTGTTACAGAAGGCAACTCATGGAATCTATCCTTTGTTATATTTTGTTTTCCTTGAGATGTCTTTGATGATTCCATTTTCATGGTTAAAATCAAAATCTGTCCATGAGTGAAATTTGTTAATGATAAGGTTCTTGCCCATGATTGAAAGCATATATAAATGCATTAGAACTTGCATTAACAAAGACAGCTGAATTAGCATCTTACTTAAATTTACTACTTTTGTTATGCATAGATAATGCTGAAAGTAATACAAGCATTATTTTCATTTTTGCTTCATTTATTTTCTTTTTGCTTAAAACGTAAAGTTGTTTAAAAGATAATTTCACTTGTTTTTGGCAAGATTAGAAAGAGCTGCAAAGAGCTATAGCCCCAAATGGTAATTTTCAGGAAGATTTATATGAAATTTGGGATGGAAATGCATTTGTCAAAAAAAAGGTTCTCTCAAACGCACTTCTAAACCTATTTATCTGACAATATGCATTTGGATAGTTAGGGTTAGGTAAATTTGTTGCCTCCAACAGATTGGTGAGGTATCTGTGTAATAGCAGCACAAATTCAATCATTTGCAGGATCTTTAACCCTAACCTATCGGGCAGGGAAAATGGCATGACACACCCGCCCCCCCACAAACCCCTCTCCTGTTAAGTAGACATAACTTATTGGTGTGTGAAATTCATTAGCAGGCAAACAAGACAATAACCAGATATATAAAACAGAATACGGTATGATGCTGAAAACAATATGGCAAGCCTAATAAGATTATTATCAGTTCCAGATCTCCTGTATAAAGCAACTAAAACTCATTTTCATCAATATAATTAGTCCTTTACCCTTTACCAGTAATCCTTTACCCTTTACCAGTAGTATCTGTGTAAATGAGTTTCATTATTATCTTACCTGTCTTTCAACAAATAAAAACACATTTGTTTATCATAACAACTGCAATTATAACCCCCCTCTCTCCTCTTCCCTCCCCTCTCTCCGTCATAAATACATATTCTCTCTCTCTCTCTCTCTCTCCTCCTAATTATTCTGATTTGGCATTACTTTTAATGAAACATACATGATCTATTGATAAAAAGGATGCATACTCTGTATGTAATATGCAGTTATATTTTTGTTTTTTCCCATTATCATCATCAAAATCAAATTAGATTAAGCTCATGATTTATAAGATGGGTTTAACTTTTATTATTTTATGAGTTTTTAGGGTTTTTTAAAAACTGTTTGTTAAATTACTACTTATTTGAGGCAAAGATGCACTGGTTGAATAGTTCTCTTATTATTTGTGCTAATGACTCTTCCTATAGTTGTTAATATTTTTTAATAAAATAAATGGATGTTTTTAAGCTTTGAATTCTATGAATTCAGCATTAATAGGAAATTATTGGTCAGGAGAAGTCATGACTGAGAAGAATGGAAGAAACATTTTTCCTCCAAAAATGGTGTGACCTTTGCTTTCTTGCTGTTGAGCAAAGCAAAAACAGAGACAGTTGGAGATCTACTGCAAATTTAAATATGCACTTAAATATCTTGCCCTTGAGTCTTCCCAGTTGTGAAAGATAGTTTCCAACCAGCAGAGTACCTTAAATTTTCCTAGACTCCAGATTATCATGGGGATTTTTCTGTGTCGTTTATAGAATTCCCTTTCAGCCAAGGCTTGACTAGTGCTGCAATAGCTACATTTTGGCCAGCCTATTTTTCTAGGGTTTTTAATTGTATTTTAATTTATACTTTTCCAAATTGGGATGCTGCTTTCAGATTTGTGTTTTTTTTTAAATCTGGCATTTTACTTGATTTTATAATAAATGCTTTTATTTGAATTGCAATGTTAAGTGTTTTATAATAAACCTCTATAGTAAACCTCTTGGTGAGTTTTGATTATTGAACAGCATATATTTTTTTAAATAAAGAAACTAAGGCATATATAGTAGCATGTAATTTGAAATATGAGCATTTGGTTTAAATTTGCTGTAACTTAGATAGTTTAGCTTTTCTATCAAAGTGATTGCAATTGCTGGCTTGTTTTATTTTGCTCTTCAGTAGCAGTTGCATTGAGATTGGAAATATCAGATGAATCAGTGAAGTCCAGCTGAACCTCTAAAGGTTTTCTTCTTTATGTGAGGAATTGTTTTCTCAGCAGTAAAGTGAGTTTCTAGCTCTATCAGTCAACCAATACTTCGGCCTCTATCTTTATCAGTTGCTCTTTGCTATAGACATGTTTAGTGGACAATCTCAATAAAGCACTATAAAAAAGGATTCTGAGCATCTTGTCATGGCCATGATGTATCAGTTGTATTTGGGGAATAACAGTAGAAGTGACATCTTTATTTTAAATGGCTGTGTGTCACTTCTTATAAATTGTAGCACCTTTCCAAATGACAGAACTCTTCTATGAGTTGAAACAGGAGGAAAGATATATGATTTTATGTATTGCTTCTCAATTTCATTCTGGTGATGTTTCATGTTTTATTTCTTTAACATTTTATTGACAATTGATATTTTTGCAACCATGGACTAACATTTTCGATTTTAAATATTTAGAAATGAATGGATGAATAAATAAAATAAATGAACAAGGAACCAGATTTCTAACTGAGTGTCAGGCTCATATCACCCAATTATATGACCAATTCCTTTGAAGTTAACATTATTGTGGAGTATAAAAGTATAATCTTTCAGATAGGGAATAGAATGGAATGAATAACAGAGTTGGAAGGGACCTTGGAGGTCTTCTGGTCCAATTCCCTGTTCTGGCAGGGAGGAAACCCTATACCATTTTGGAAAAATAGATGTCCAATCTTTTCATAGCATTCACAATTTTCGGAGCAAGTTGTTCCACTGATTAATTGTTCTAACTGTCAGGAAATTTCTCCTTAGTTCTAGATTTTTTCTCTGCTTGATTAGTTTCTATCCATTATTTCTTGGCTTGCCTTCAGGTGCTTGGAAAAAAAAGCTTGACTCCCTCTTCTTTGAGAAAACCCCTGAGATATTGGAATACTGCTATCATGTCATCCCTAGTCCATGTTATGGATATATCTGATAAAATCCATATTCATGTAGGGTTTAAAGTAGTCATGAAAGTGCATAATGCTGTGAATATTCCCATGGACTTGTATAACTTAGAACCAAAGGAAAATTTAATGCAAATATGTGTCAGCATACATGGTCACTATTCCTCAGCTATTGCTGACCTACAGCTTAGCCAGTATGGTCAACAGTATAGAATTCTAGCAGTTTGAATTTAGCATTTAAAAGACCACAGAATGACCATCTTATTATAAGAGATGTTTTTCATTTATTGACCATTGTTTCAGCTTTCATCATCACAGTTTGGTTATCATCAATCATTTCCAGAATTAAACTTAATAAAGCAGTTTTACTCAATTTTCTAACCCTTTGAAAGCATTGGTTTAATTCCCATTAAAATAAACAAGCTGTTGATATATGCACTGGATATTTACTATGTTTTTGCCTTGAGGGTATGCATATTTAAATCTCTATTGGCATTTATCTTTTACTTTCATTAGGATACAATTGAGGACATTGTGGACTTTCACTTCATGCAGTTAAATTATATTCTTTCTTTTTGTTTTTCTTTATGTAGGTAAATCCCAATTCCCTATTTGCAATGTATGGCTGCCCTCTTTACACAATTCTCTTTACAATGCAAGTTGAAAAGTATAGAATGTTCTATACTATTATGGTAAAACAAAAAGTGGTGATTTGTTGTCAATGCCTTGTTCTACTGTAACAGATAGAATCAAAAGTGTCGAAGTGATGTCCCGGTGTTTGGAAGCCGTCGGGGTCTGGATGGAGGACAACAGACTCAAACTCAACCCCTCCAAGACCGAGTGGCTGTGGGTACCGGCACCTCGGTTCAGCCAGCTGACTCCATCGCTGGCCATAGGGGGCGAACAACTGTCCCCTGTGGAGCGGGCGCGCAATTTGGGCGTCCTCCTTGATGCCCGGCTGTCAATGGAGGACCATGTGGCAGCCGTGGCAAGGGGGACGTTCCACCAGGTTCGCCTGGTGCGCCAATTGCGCCCCTACTGGACCGGAGTGCCCTGTGCACGGTCACTCATGCGCTGGTGACGTCTCGCCTGGACTACTGCAATGCCCTCTACATGGGGCTTCCCTTGGGACGCATCCGGAGACTGCAGCTAGTTCAGAACGCAGCCGCGCAGGTTATTATGGGGAGTACGCGTTACTCCCACGTAACACCTCTCCTGCGCGAGCTGCACTGGCTACCTGTGGCCTTTCGGGTGCGTTTCAAGGTATTGATCACCATCTTTAAAGCGCTCCATGGCATAGGACCTAGTTATCTGCAGGATCGCATCCTACCACACACGTCCCTGCGACCTATCCGCTCACACAGGGAGGGGCTCCTCCTGGTGCCGTCCGCTAGGCAATGCCAACGGGCGACACCTAGGAGTAGGTCCTTCTCTGTGATGGGCCCAACCCTCTGGAATGACCTCCCCCCTGACATTCGAACTACCACCGACCTCCGCTCCTTCCGTCAAAAGTTAAAGACTCACCTATTTCAATCAGCTGGCCTGGCACTCTCTTAGTTTTACCTCCTGGGGATTTATTTATAATACAATACAATAGTAGAGTTGGAAGGGACCTTGGAGGTCTTCTAGTCCAACCCCCTGCCTAGGCAGGAAACCCTATACCGTTTCAGACAAATAGCTATCCAACATCTTCTTAAAGACTTCCAGTGTTGGGGCATTCACAACTTCTGGAGGCAAGCTGTTCCACTGATTAATTGTTCTCACTGTCAGGAAATTCCTCCTCAGTTCTAAATTGCTTCTCTCCTTGATTAGTTTCCACCCATTGCTTCTTGTTCTACCCTCAGGTGCTTTGGAGAATAGTTTGACTCCCTCTTCTTTGTGGCAACCTCTGAGATATTGGAATAATGCTATCATGTCTCCCCTAGTCCTTCTTTCTCTTAAGCTAAACATACCCAGTTCCTGCAACCGTTCTTCATATGTTTTAGACTCCAGGCCCCTAATCATCTTTGTTGCTCTTCTCTGCACTCTTTCTAGAGTCTCCACATCTTTTTTACATCGTGGCGACCAGAACTGAATGCAGTATTCCAAGTGTGGCCTTACCAAGGCATTATAAAGTGGTATTAACACTTCACATGATCTTGATTCTATCCCTCTGTTGATGCAGCCTAGAACTGTGTTGGCTTTTTTGGCAGCTGCTGCACACTGCTGGCTCATATTTAAATGGTTGTCCACTAGGACTCCAAGATCCCTTTCACAGTTACTACTACTGAGTATGGTATCACCTATACTGTACCTGTGCATTCCGTTTTTGTTGCCTAAATGTAGAACCTTACTCTTTTCACCATTGAATTTCATTTTATTAGATAGTGCCCAATGTTCAAGTTTGTCAAGATCCTTCTGTATCTTAAGCCTATCTTCTGGAGTGTTGGCTATTCCTGCCAGCTTGGTATCATCTGCAAATTTGATGAGTTCCCCATTTATTCCCTCATCCAAATCATTGATGAAGATGTTGAAGAGTACTGGGCCTAAAACAGAGCCTTGGGGTACTCCACTGCATACTTCCCTCCATGTAGATGCAGTTCCATTGAGAACTACACGTTGAGTGCGGTTGGTCAGCCAGTTACCAATCCATCTGGTGGTGATGCTGTCTAACCCACATTCTTCTACTTTATCTAGTAGTAGGTTATGGTCTACCTTATCAAAAGCCTTACTGAAGTCCAAGTAAACTATATCAACGGCATTCCTCTGGTCCACTAATTTTGTCACATTATCAAAGAATGCAATAAGATTAGTCTGGCATGATCTGTTTTTGACAAATCCATGTTGGCTTTTGGCTATTACTTTGTTTGCTTCTAGGTGTTCGCAAATTCGTTGCTTGATTGGGTATTTTAATTGGGTTTGGGGTTTTAATTGGGATGTTTTTAGGGTTTTAGAATAATTTATTTCTTGTACAGTCTATCTCCCCCTCCAAATGTATTTTAAATGTATTTCATTGTTACGACTGTATTTTATTTGCATTGACTGTATACCGCCCCGAGTCCCTTGTTGGGAGAGGGGGCGGTCTAAAAATCTAAGAAATAAATAAATAAATAAAATAAAAGTCAATGTTTCTTTTCGTTTCCTTACCATTCCTCACTTTTCTTTCCCCTTTTCCCTTCTCCTTCACTATCACCTAATTTGCTTTAGTATTTTATATTTTATAATACTTTATAACCTAATAAAATGTTTTTGGAAAAGTAGAGAATATGCTGCAGTGATTGATGAGCAAAGAAGACTAAACTATCTTCATTTCAGGACTAGATGTATTTTTAAATAAATTCAATAAAATACTGATATATTTAAAATTAGCAAAACCTGAGGTCTGATGAAAAATTTAATACAAAAAAATACCCCCCCCCGGCATCACAGAGCTAAGCAATTTAATAATTTTAAAAATTCTCCTAAATATAGAGAAAAGCTTTTAGGTTTAGTAAGTTAGAAACTTTGGCACAAAGTACCCCTCCCGTCTCTTTTATCAAGAATCAAAAAAGTGATGATGCCAGTCAAGTTATTTCAATGTAGCTTTAAAATGAGCGTGTAGTGCAAACAACATGAATTTTACTTACGGTACTCAACTTTGACAAAGTCAACTCTGATTAACACTTGGGAAACTTGGAAATTACAGAAGTTTTTGCAAACGGTGAAGTTCAAAAACAACTTGAAAGAGCAAACTATTTTTATAATGCATCAAACTTCATTGATGAAATCATCAGGTATTGATGTTGATTTAACTGTTGGGCATCATCAGCACAGAATCATAGAATTTGAAGTCAGGTTATAGGCCTTGCTTCATGCAAGAATTCTAGAGCCAAAATATCTCAGGGGAGGTGTGTGTCCCAGTCTCTAATAGGAAAATATCAGCAACACAAAGCAACTGTGCCCTTTATGTTGTTGGTCTCTTGGATAAACTTTTTGTTCATCACAGCTCTGTCCTAGCACTCAAAATCTGTTGTACAGTATATGTTATCTAGACATTATATCTATTTCACCCCTCTGGAACTATATAGAACATTTTTATTTCTTTCTGACAACTCTTCCAGTATATGAATATTGTTGTTATATCATATAATTTATTCAGTAATTACATAGTTATACTCTTTTAATTCTTTCAGCAATTGTCTAAATTTGTGATAGAATTCTTGGCTAAAGATGCATAGATTAGAGAAAGTTGTAATGTACTGATTGGATAGGTTGTTTATTGAAATACATACTATATTCATGCCAACTGTTGTAGAAATTGGACAGAAGAGACCTATGATTTAAAGCATATAAAACTGATGTGGATATACAGTATGTAAATTGCTTTGTCTGCCTTTAATAGCTACTTCATAACCAAAAACAGAATTACGGATGGTTTATTTTGATCCAATCGCATTTCTGCACTTCAAATATATGCTTAAAATATGGTATAATTGACCAGTTGGCAAACCTGACTTATCTGTTAGGGAAAGCTGTTTCTGGAGAGCATTCAACATATGCTTGCGGTATTCTGATCTCAGATATCATTAAATTGTTTTTAATGATTGTTCTCTATCTCTCTCTGTTTCTCCCTCTCTTTCCACCTTCTTCTCTCTCATCTATTTCTTTTTCATCTCCCTTCCCCTCCCCTCTCTCTGCATCTAAGCATTTTAGGCATCATCTAATCTCAATGCAATAGCAGAAACCTGGATTAGTTGTTTATTTGGTCATTTGGTCTCTTTCAGTGCATAATCCTGCATACTATAATTGAAACAGATATCATAAATGCTAAAATTTACAGAAAGGAAGATGTGAACTATTATAAAATATTTCAGAATACCTTTCAATTTCTTCTGCAAGCCAGTCTGCAGAGATTTTAAAAATGAGGATCATAAGCATTGTTAATAGTTCATGAGCAAGCAGACAGTGCAAAACTGAGGTAACTTATCTGACTTCTCAAGGATTCCCAGGAATAAATTATATTCCACTCACGGTATGGACTTTAAATTTATTCTGCTATTATTTCAAAAATAAGCCTGAAGAGAAGGCTTTATAGGCTTCAATAAAATATTCTTAAGACACTTCTTTCATTTTTCATCCACACTTAATTACAATCTGTAAATATGCACATAGATCTATTACTCATGTTAATCCTGCTACTGATAAGGTAGGGTAGAAGAGAATAGAAATGAACTGGAATATGGATAAGCATGGAGCTTTCATTAGTCTACCTAAAAGTAATCACAGATCCATGACTGGCAATATACATCTTTCAAATACACAACACTAATTATTTCTGGAAAAATAGTGCTTCATCACGCCTATCTCTGCATTGTATTCCTGTAATCATCAACTATTCTTCTGTCCGTGATTTCTGCTTTTTAGAGAATGAGAGAGGTTGAAAGAATAAGATATCTTTGATAAAATGGAGAACATGTTTCGCATAGTTTAGTAAGATGGTGAATTTGTTTTTCCATATTTTTCATATTGATTTACTTATCCAATCAATATTAAAGAATGATTTGGCAGAAATATGCTTTACAGTTTGGAAAAGCGCTTATGTCATGAAAAAATAATGAGAGAAAGCAATATGCAAAACAATATCAAATAACAAAATAATGATATATGAATGCTGATGGTTTATGTTTTTTTTTAAAATGGCCTACTTTCAAAACATGAAGAGGTGATTAACTGCCTTTATTTCTGTGTACACTGGAAAAAAGGCGTGTTTACTCAGATTAATAATTCAAACTGCTTTCTCACCTCCCACATCTTTTTTTTTAATGTGTTGTGTAATTTTAAACCATATGCCTAGAACAGATTAACTGTGTGATTGATTGTACTTCTTCTAAAGTACAATCTAAACATGTATATGCAATTTTCTCCTTCTTACTTGCATCAATGGATACTGCCCAAGATTCTCACAATGAGAAACAAAGTTCAATAGGAAGGGAGTTATTACTTATCCCATTTTCCACTGCATATCCTCTTTTTATTTCAGGCACATTCTGCCTGCCCTGGAAGAAAAATGATGCTGAAATGTCTTGGATTGGGACAGCAGTTGCCTTTTCACTAGTATGTGAAAAGAGAGAAGGGTAGCATTCAAGCATATAAAAAAAGGGCTGCTGGCCTTGACACTGTAGAAGTGATTTGGTAGTTGTCATGGCTATTCCCCCCATCCCATAAAGAGTGTATTTAACAAACCAGTTTCAAAGTGGCAGACTTTTCTTTTTGTTACATTTAAGGCTATCAGAGTGGAACTGCACAAATGCAGATGTTTGCCGGATGGCTGGGCTTATTTTTCAGTGTCTCTTTGCTGTAATCCAGTGTTTACCCATTTTTCTGCAGTTCAGTACAGCTAGTGTTTAAATATGAACACACACCCACACACCATTGATGGTATTATTACAATATGGATGTTCTGTCCAACCAGGAATGCAAAATAGTTATACTATCTCACTTACTTCTTCAAGTTTAAAAAAGGTTAGATCTGACTCTGCAGTTTGCTGAATTATCCTTGTGGTTGCTGCCACTAGAAGCAAACAGGATCAATGCCTGTCTCTCCATCTAAATTGTGGATTTTATAATTCCATTTTCAGCTGCTGGTGCCAAAATAGAAACCAGCCATACAATGGGCTTTATATAAACTGGACTACTCAATTAATTAATACCAACAAGACAAAGTGTCGTTTTGAAGGAATATGGGCAGGCTTGCATTTCCATATTCCCAGCATCCTTGGCTCAAAAAATTGTCTCTCTCATGTTCACTGCCATCAGGCCAGGATTTGGCTCTCTATAAGATCCAATCTTGCAGTTGACAATCGCAGCAAGTGGCAGCACCTGTATGATTTCAAAAAAAGCTAAGCAGGCCTTCAATCAATTGTATTTGGATGTGATTGGCTGAGACAGGCAGACAGCGTGCTTTTTTTCTTTCACTGCTTCCTATGTACAAACAAATAGGTGGAGGTACAGTAGTAGGTAGCTGGACAAAAAAGCCTTTATTTTGAGGAAAATGTATACATCGAAGTACTACAATAGGAGAAAGAAAGATGAAACAGTTAGGAGCTAAACAGTTGGGAGCTGAACAAAGCATATCCATCTTGCTTATGTTTACTAAATTTCTCTAAATAAATCATCTGAAAAATGGTAGCACACAAAAAATTGGGTTGTTAAACTGATCATACTGGCAAAAAAGGTCTTCCCTCTTTTTGATACTTTTTGACAACAAGCCAATTTTATCAATCAAGTAAATGCCATTTTAGTGGAAAACTATACTTCTTATTCTCAGTTAGCCAAATATGGTTGATCTCATGCATCATTTCAGGAAATGATGAAAACTGAGAAACTAAAAAGTATCCAAGGAGGAGGAGGCATTGGCAAACAATATATATATTGTTACCAAGAAAACTACATGGACATATCTTTCAGATATTGAATGGAGACTAACTGCTGCCTGCCTGCCTGCCTGCAAAATGAATTTGTTGGGTTGACCCTCCCACCCAGCTGGATGGGCCCATTCAGGAGGAACAATATTACTTTAAAACAGGGTCTTATTTCCTAATTTTTGCATGATGCATACACATAGCATTTAGAGAATCAGTTTAATCTAGTGGTTAAGACACCAGGTTAGAAAGGGTGAGTTCAAATTCTGCCTCTGTCATGAAAGACAGCTGGGTGACTTTGGGCCAGTCATTCTCTCTCTCTCAGCCCTTCCCGCCTACAAAAGTTGTTGTGGGGGAAAAGGAGGGGGAACATTGCATATGTTTGCTGCTTTGTTATTTGAAAAATAATGAAGACAGGATACAAATAAATAAAATAAGTAAATAAAATGATAGATAATATTAAAGGCTGAAGAGTTTTAGGCCATCTATGGTATAAAAGTAGCCAATATGATTTCTGCTTCATGCTTCAAGGTGAAAGCAGACTACCTTGTTTTGCACAGTATATTCTTAATTGTAGGGCAATGATTCTTAAACTGGAGGCAATTACTCCAAGGGTTATTACCCATCTCACGCACAGGGGACCACTGGGTAATGTACAAGTAAAACATAAATGCCTAAAAAACATATAAAATATAGTAAGAATAGCCAGATTAAAAACAAGAAAAATAATAATTAAAAGATGAATAGTCGGGAAGGGCCGTTAAATCTAATTCTATGTTTGAATCCTTCTTTTGACACCATAGATGTGAAGGTCAAAAAGGGGAAGTAATAAAATCCTCACTTGGCTTATAATTCTCACATCATTCTTTTTAAAATGCTGAGAAAGCTATGAAAGAATTACTTACGAGTAAACAACTCTTCCTCCTTGTCATCACTTGCATCTCAGAGTGTAAACGTACAGAAATTTTCTCAAAAATGCAAAGCCAGTGGATAAAGCAAAAGGCAAATTTACTGTTGATTTGCTGAAATAAATTCTTCTTGTAAAATACAATTTTAGGCAACCTTCTGAATTTTTATGATAGCATCTTGCAAAGCAGTAAACCGCTACTGAAAAATATATGATCTATGGAAATATCAGAGACTGAAGGCATAATAAAAGGAGAATATTTGCTACGTATTTAGAGGCACATTAACATTTGAATAATTGTTACGAGATTTGAAATGCAACACTACGACTAGTTAACTTTTACCTGTTCACTGAAGAGAGAGAGAGAGAGAGAGAGAGTAAGAGAGAGAAAAAAATGCTAATTTGGGTTTAGGAACAAATAAAAATAAATTAGTTTTCCCTTAGTATTGTTTTATTTATCCTATACACACATACAAATTAAGCCAAAACAAACATAATTTACCTCTTCTTGCTCCCCCACAAGTCCTCCTGTTTGCTGTTTGGTCAAGAACATCACTGGTAGGTAGAATTGGTATGTACTGTACTTCTTAAAATGCAAGGAAGGAATATTGATATACAAGCCACTTGTTGTAAAAAAGTAACACCCATGTGTTTTTAAGCACGTATAGTTTATATTTACTGTTTAGCACGAAGGAAGGAATAACAGCAACTTAGAGAAAGACAGAGCAGGTGTATATGTCTCACACACTGATATGTATTTTTTGGTATGGGATTAGGAGTGGCAAACATTTCAGGCCCGCTTAGCTTTGATGGAAATGATTGATTGACTATAATTGATTTAATGATCCAATGCAAATTTTCAGACGGATGATTTAATAGTTGAGACAAACACATGCTACTATTCCAATTTTTAACTGAAAGGCATAATGTATTTTGGACTCAGAAAGAAAAAAGAAGTTATATCATGCAATGTGTATTACATGAAACAATCCAGAATATCCTCATTTTGGAAAATTGAAATTTTACCTTATATAATGATCACTAGAATGTGTTAGACATGTTTGTGCATAGTTGAATTTATTTATAATCTCAGCTCCATTATTTTTGGGGGCGAGGGAGGGAGGTCTTCAATTTTTGGGATTTTTTAGTAGCAATGAAGTCACTGTGTTTTATACAGGATTGTCTTGTGATTAATTATGTGGAATCTGCCAGTCAAGATGGACAGTGAGTTAGCCAAGCCCTCACTTTTTGCCTTCATTATCTCTTAACTGTCCAAAATGTCTGACCTACACTTAACTGTCTCAAATGTCTGACCAGTATGCATAGTGAAACATTGTATGGTGGCCAGACAACTGCTTTTTCCAGACTCTCAATATGTAGAATGCATATATATTCCTTGGTATCATTGCCTGAACTGGAGAATGGAGCTTAGAAAAGAAGTTAAGAAGCATCTACCAGGAAGCTGTATACCCTCACATATTGCTAAAGTTGAATAGGACAGGGATATGGAAAGACTTGGATTAGGGGTTCAAGGCCTGGGGGCTGGATCCAAGCCCGCAGGCCAGATCCAGCCCCTGGGCCTTGAACCCCTAATCCAAGTCATTCCATATTGCTTAGATCTGGCCCATGGAGCTGACCTGCAAATAGCGAAGGAGCAGCCTGCGGTGCCTCTGCCAGTGAAAACGGAGCTCGGGGAGGCCAAACATGCCCCTCCCCAGCTCCATTTTTGCTGACAGAGGACTTCAGGAGGCTGTCACGGCTGAAAATAGAGCCTCAACAAGCGATGTGGAGCTGGCCATGTCCACCCTGACTACACCCACCCTAGCCATGCCACCCTCCAGCTCCCTGATGTGGCCCCAGTGAAATCAAATTTGACACCCATGACTTGGATCTTTCTATTTTCCTATCTTCTGAAACTTCTCTTCCAGCATACTGTATGTACTTGGGCCACAACCTAGACGAATTGTCCCAAAGGTGCTTTTTTGGGAAGCAATTGGACTTTCTTGCTTTTTCTTTAGAAGACATTTTGCTTCTTCAGCTCTGACAGGATAGTGGAAAATGGAAGGATTTATATTCCTTGCAGATATCTGGTAATCTTTTTAGAGAGTCGTTGAAGCACTTGGAGGTTTATCTGTGTTCTTAGGGTCACCTGAATAGTGTTCCTGGTTCCTGTAGTCTGCAATTTTTTCCTCTGGAAATCCACTCCTATTCCCACACCATTCCAAGGGTGTTCATTCCAAATTGTGTAACTAAAAGTCTGTAGAGATTCTCAGTCATCCAGGTCATCAATCAATCAATCAATCAAATTTTATTTGATTAGCCGCAACCCTCTCCCGAAGGACTCGGGGCGGCGTACAGTCAAAAAGATAAAATACACATAGGACACACATACATACGAAAAAACAAGGACAATTACATTTGTGCATGGAGGAGAGTAGACCTGCAAGTGAAAGACAATAAACACAGCTAAAAACACAGTTAAAACACAGTTTAAAATCCCCTAAATAAAATTGCTGAATTAAAAACCCCTCAGGAGCGTAACGAAGTTATGGTTGGGCCAGGCCAGATATTTGAAAAAGGTGGGTCTTGAGCTTAACACGGAAGGAGCGGAGGTCTGTAGTGGTCCTAATATCCGGGGGGAGGTCATTCCACAGGGCTGGGCCCGCCACAGAGAAGGCTCTGCTCCTAGGCGCCGCCCCATGACATTGTCTAGTGGACGGCACCTGGAGAAGTCCCTCTCTGTGCGAGCGAATAGGTCGTAGGGATGTATGGGGCAGAATACGGTCCCGGAGGTAACTAGGTCCTGAGCCATGGAGCGCTTTAAAGATGATTGTTCCAAAGATGCTTTTTGTCTTCAGGAATATAAATCCTTCCATTCTCCATATCCTGTCAGAACTGAAAAGAAAAGAAAAAACCACGAAAGTCCAGTTGCCTCCTGAAAAATCACCTTTGGGAGAACCATGACCTAGATGACTGAGAATCTCTACAAAGCTAGAAGAATGTAACCTCTGGAAAAAAAATATGGCATTTGCAGCTGTGAAATGCTAAAAATCTTATTTGAAAACTGGAATGGGTAAATTTTTGTTAGTCAAGAGTCACAAATAACATTTGGAAGAGAATGAAGTAGACTATAGTATTTTGTGAGTGGGACTGACTTTGAGGGAAAATTGGAGAGTGTTTTTTAAACTGTAATATACTTAATATTTGGCATTACATATTTATTTGTCGTTTATTTTTAATTTTAGAGAAAGTTCTCAGGATCACTGCCTCTTTCAAATTTGTCATAATTGTGATAGTAGATTCCATAAATGTGTTTGCTAATTACCCTTATGTGAGTGTAGTCATAAAATAATTTGTTGTTTCTTGATTACATAATTATTTTTATTTGGAACTTTGAGTTCTGGTATTACAAGTATGTTTCAGGGGGGGGGGGAAAGCACAGGGGCCAAAGAATATTTTTCCCTTCAGTTAGATCATTTGAACACTATTTATTTTCTAGTGCCCAATATAACAAAAAATAAACACACAGAAGTGATTCGGAACTCCCTTTGCTGTAGTAACAGATGGTGAACAAACATCAATGAAGTGATGGAAAATGGGTACGCATTTCTCTGGAGGTGCACATGTCAAAAAGTTAGCCATAAGTCAAAGAGAATGGAATATAAAACTCCCTTCCATATCTGCTTTTTGACAAATAGCTGACCGTAAGTGTAAGTCAAATTAATCTAGTACATGGCTCAATGAACTGGTGACAAGGCAGCAGGTTTCCCTGAGAAATAATTCAAAAGGCCTCTCTTTCATTATACGTGAACATGGATATGGCACAACCCTTGCAATGGAACAAGAAAGATGGTTTGAAATCCGGATGAAGGATTGTAATTGTGAATTTTCGGGAAAGTAAAAAAAAAATGAAATTAAATTTTAGTTGCATTGTAGTTCTGTGAGCTGTTTAAACCACTGTAAACACTCTTCTAATTTTATAATTTTATAGAGTTTATAAGGGATGAGCTCTGATAAATATGGCTGAATATTTGCATGTCTTATTGGGAAGGATATTTTGTAACCTGTTGTTGTTCCTGGGCACTTTTTGATGACAATCTCATTAATGATTAAATAAAGGTCACTGGTCAGACCTATTTTCTTCTCTTTATTTCAGAAGAAACTTTCATAATACAGGCAAAAGCAAATGTAGATTATTTTCCCTTCAGGTAAAAAGATCTGGTTGGCACTATCATCTAGACTAATATGACCTGAAATGTTGTGCATGGCTTTATAATATGCTTTGACTTGCCCCTCTGTTTGAATTAGACAATTTATGGCTGAAAAGTGAGTTGGGGAAAATAGATGATATTGAAGAGGGACTCTTGTTACTATTTAAAGTACAAAATTGCATGGGCTATATTTCACACTGGTCTCTCTATGTTAATATGCTCATCATTTATGCTTGCCACCTAAATTTTACTAAGTTCTCTGTCAGAAACAGAACTGTTTTCTTTGGTCCATGATAATAAGATAAATGTGACAAATGTTCAGAATAAGTGATGTATGTTAAAAAATATCCCATTGTTATAGACACTGTTAGATCCATGTTTGACACAGAATTATAGGATCAAAGATGTCAAAGCTTAACCCCCACTTCACAATGCAGAAATTAATTAAAGCATTGCCCCCCAAATGGTTGTTTAGCTTCTCCTTGAACACATCAACCTCCAGAGTTGCTGAGTCTTAGACAAGCAAGATATGTAATCCAAAAATTCTCAGGAGTTTTAATATTTTAATTGCTTAGTAGAAGTTTCCCAAAATTTATGTTCGAATGTCAAAGAGGACACTGAACTGACTGCATGGTAAGTCTGTGAAAGGAAAGGACAGGATAAGAAAGGAAAAGAAAGGAAAGGAAAGGAAAGGAAAGGAAAGGAAAGGAAAGGAAAGGAAAGGAAAGGAAAGGAAAGGAAGAGCTCAAACTGCACTTAGATGAGTAATTTATTAAGTCAGTATGTTTTTCATACAAGTGCAGGATTCTCTTTCTTGATTTTGATTTTTCTCAATTTTTGTTGTAGTATTCCTTTCTTAACCCCTTTTGACAATTAGTAATCCAATGAATTTAATCCTTTATATCTTCTGTATCTGCAGAAAGAAGATTGTTATTGTTTTGAATTGTGTCAAATAATACACCAACCAAGCTGACTTTAGGCAAAGACTGAATAGGCACTGGCTTAGATCACCAAAGTTTAGGGGGCGTCAATGCCACTCTTCCTTATGAATCATTCTAAAAATGATCAGCAAGAGGTAGCATCTTGAATTAATGTGGGATTAGAGGTGATAGAGTTTAGAGCTGGTACTGTCTACCAGCCTACTAAAATCTTGCTCTGATATTTTAAACATGGGTATTTTGCTTCTCACTAGAAAATTGTTCAAAATATTTTGCTTTGAGAGATATTTTGATAATTATACCATTAGCATCTTGAATGCTATACCCAATATTTTGCCTTAAAAGTTGAAAGTCTGATTAGACATGAAAATAGCTTACTTGGACATCGTGTAATAGAAGCAATTTTTCCTTATTTCTTTCAATCTCTATTGCTCAATCCAAAACATTTCTTAGTGTACAAAACAGATATGTATTACCTCCACATCTTGTCACCAAAGGGTGTCTACGGAAACACTGATTCTATAGTTAATTAATTGCCTACAGCAGCCTCAGCTACTTTTTTCTAGCCTTACAGTTCACCTTAGATCTATTCTTACACACTCTCTGACAATGCTAATTTATTTTCACGTCTTCCTCTCTGAATGATAAGTAGTTTGAGGACCAAGCATTTAACATGTGTTTCTCCCTCTCAATTGTAGTATGAGTTCTAAATATGAGGATCAAGCAGAACGTTATTACTCCAAACTTGGGAGTAGCAACTATTCTTGAACATTTTTTTAAATTTACTATTACTCTTATTTACTCAGTCTTTTCCAGAATATTGATCCCGAAATGAACTTCTATTCAGGAATGCTACATTGTAGTGAAGCAGGAATATTCCAGCCTCATTGCTTTGCCTGCTCAAACTTCCTTTGGGCACGCTAAAGCCACTGAAGTACATACAGTACATTTAATTATTACATTTGTCCATATTTTTTAAAGATCAGATGATATTCCTGTAACATGAACATATCTTTTAAAATCACTAGTGTTCCATTCTCTTGTTTACACCTAGGTATCTAGAAGAACCAATGAAGGTCAGGTTTAGAGTAATAAAACCAGGAGTCTTGGTTTACAGCAGTTAAAAGGCAGCTTTTCAGACAAAACTCTGCCCACAACCTGATGTTTGATCCTAACAGAGCTCAAAATTGACCCATCCTTTCATCCGTCCGAGATTGCTAAAATGAGGACCCAGATTATTGGGGCAAAATACAAATAATGCTTCTACATTGTAAACTACCAGAGAGTTTTATATGCACTATAGGGTGTTGTATAAGCCAAAATGCTGTAAGCCTAAATGCTAATAACTTTCTCCCCTAGAAAAGAAGAGATATCAATTTGCTTCTCCCTGCTGGCAAGGAAAGGAAGAATCATGGCTTATCCTTATCTTTTATTACTGGTAGTTTTTAGGTTAGACTATAGTAGGGTATCTGAATGAAGCTTGAGAAATCTAGTCTGTAAATACCATGGTGACTGTTTGTATCTATGTCTCTATATGTTTGTATCCAGTGGGAAAGTTGTTTGCCTGTGTATGTTTCTTTTCATGCATTCAGATAACTGTGTTTGCATACTGCATATCCAAAAGCCTGTCATAATATTTCAGATCACTGTTTTTAGCTATTTAAATACATTCATATAGCTGTGTCCCAGAAAGTGATTTAGGGTGGCATACATAATCAAAATGTAGAAAATATTTAAAAAAAACTAATTTAAATTAAATAAAAGACAAAATTAAACTTGGGCTTGCAAAATGCTATGCTCCCTGATCTAGAGGCTAATGAAAAGGTCCAGATGGTACTTTGAAGACCTCTGAATGTTGGCTCAATAAGGAAAGCATTAGGCAAAAATAAGCAAATAAAAAATCTGAGTAAATCTCTAAAACTATTTTAATATTCACAGAAAGGCCTGCGCCAGTGATATTTTGCAATCTGAAAATTTGTTTTGATTTCTCCCTATATACATGTTTATGCACGTAGTATTTAAAAACAGAGTTAGCTATTGGAGTAGTTTAAAAATGCTGTGGTTATGCTTTTAATTTAATCTTGCTTCTTCATAATGACCTTCATAATATTTCTCCACTATTTTTTTCCTCACAAAACCTTATGAGAACAGTGACCATGTTTTGTTTGAAAATAAATAAATGATTAATTAGACAAAAGAAGCAAATCTGTCATAAATATGAAAAATACTTTTTATGTTAATACTTTTGCTTAAAGTAAAAGTAAAATTCAAGTGTAAAAGCAAGAAAATAAATAATGAAATAAATCTAAAGAACATCTTTCTGAAATAATGGTCTGTTGTTAAAAATAAAGTTTGTTTGGTCATTTAATCAGGTAGGTTGAATTTAAAAAAGAAGGACTGACCTTCCATGGCTGAGAAGGGCTTTAAACTGATGCTTCTAATCCCAGTTTGACACAATAATTATATGGTACCTCATGTGCCAAAAGCATTATAAATTAATCGGTTCTGACTTACAACTGGTATTACAATCAGTGTTCAGCCAAGACATAATTAAATGCAGCAAATTTGAAGGAATACAATATATTTTTGCCTGACCTGAACCAAAGTGATTGTTTTGGAATTTTATGACTTACAGATCAACAAGTATGTACTGCATAGTTATCAATTAAATGCCATACAATTCCACCACAAAGCTTTCTTTTGTACGTCTTGCAATGTGCTCAAACATGCTGGATTCTAGAATACTATCAACCTGCACTGCTTTCCCTGTATGACATCAAAGGGAAATTCAGCCACAGTATGAACATGCTGATCTCTGCGTGATTCCTGGAGTGATTCCCATCCAAATATTTATTTAGTGGCACAGATGTTCATATCATCAAGCTGTGCAGTAACTCTCCTTTGAAAGTTCCTTACAACTGTAGCCAAGAGAATAGAGTTGGATGTAATAATGTGAATTATTTGTAATATCTAGCTTATGGTTAATATGTGGGAGCAGAAAAGGGGGAAAAAAAACTTCTGTATGTTCCAATTAAAAAAAGAAAGTTGGGATGCAATAACACATTTGAACCAGGTACCAATTAGACTTGCCAGATCATTGTGATTGTAGTCCTATTTTTAAATACAACAATCAATGTTTTCCCATTTCATTCCTCAAATAGTGTTGCCCTATCCCATCAGTTATATGCAAATAGCTTCCATTAACTTTACTTCTACATGAGTAAGTAAAATTGGATTACTTGCAATGAGATAAATCTGTAGTAACTAGTGCTTTGAAATAGGGTATAGTATCTTGCTGTAGATCTTTTAACTTATCATTTCAGAATTGGGACACACACACACACACCATCACCACCACCACCACCACCACCACCAACAACAACAACAGCAACAACAATGGTGAAACCAAAAGCTATGTTAAATATGATAGCCTATTGGGACTAGAGCTTTGGCGGGAATTCATATCTGTGATCTGAAACATGAACTTTTATTGCTTACATTCCCAGAGGGCTTGTTAAGGTATTAGTTACATTTTATCACATAAAATGTCTTTACCATAAACAAATGAAGATCAGGAATTCAACTTTAAGAAATAAACTGAAATGAAAGGCAATTGAAGCACTCTTTGGGGATAAAATTTTAAATGGGGAAGAAGCAACAATTGATAGCCTATTAAGACATATAATTTTCTACCTTGAATTATTGACAACCTGTGACATTAGTCCTCTACAAATTACGGTCTATAAACAGCTTGGAAAATATGACCTTTGCATTACAATTGGTCTCCAGATGATTCTAAGCTTATTTTCAAGCAACTATCATGGTCTTATTTTCATGGAGGCTGAATAGGTGTGAGCATACAAGTTAGCAGAGACAGTATATTTTCAAACTAAAGAAACCTGAAAACTTGATTGTTATGACTAATGTGACTTTTTTAAACAATCCCAATAACAAAAATATTTAGAAAAAGAGAAGTGAAAGGTAATTTTCCCCACCAATTGATTAACAGTCATGGAACAAGCAGAATTAATTAGCACAAGTCTGTTGGCTCAGCACTTTTAGAAGAGGTTGGGACAAAAGTGCATTCATAAACTGATAATGCATGTTTGTGTATCTCTCTCTGTGTGACTTTCTTTTTTAGGGAAGGCTAGAAAACATTTCCATGAAGATGAATGGCACACAGATCAGCCTTTCTGTTTGACTTTTCATGTTTTATTGAGATACTTTAAGGATGATGGGTTAAATTTTATCTACAGACAATTGTGGAGAGGTTTGCTACACTATGAATACTATGTTTAACTACTGCATTTGTTTGTTGGATTTATATCCCACCTGTAGGAATTCAAGCCATTGTCCTTTTCCTACAATAATTGCAAGAGGTACATTCCGTAAAAATAAATAAAAGGAATAGAATGGAAAGTGACTAGTTAAAGTCACTAGACCAACATCTTAATGAAAAATACAAGGCCATTGTTTACATATTGCAGTTTGGAAGAATAGTGGTTACTAACAGGTATTTTTATATCACACATTTCTTGCTAAGTATGGTCAGATTAATACTGATAACTGACTTGGTGTCCCCAATTTTTTATCTGCTTCAAGATAGAGCCAAACAAAACAAAAACACAAGTGGTCTATAATAGTTTTACAAGATATTTATTTTCTGGAAGGGAAAAGCTCCGTTATACAAGCAGCATCATAAAATGTGAAACAGTAACTATTATAATTGGCAAATTTCAAAAATGTATTCCTAAAAACGTTACTTGATAAGTTTGTTTCTGTATTTATGGCTTTATTCTGGTGTCAGTCTGTTACTGAAGTTCAATTCACTACTTTTATCTCTGCTGCAATTTGCCTTGTAACCATACTGCTCAATTCAATAATTCTGTCAAGTGGTATCTTTTTCTTCTTGACAAGGAGCCAAGCAGTGATTTATTGCTTGAATGAACATTCTTTTCAAGAAAGCCATTTGTTTAAACATCAGCAAACCCCAAAATTAATTATTCATTTTATGCTAATTTTAGAAGTTTATGTGCTTTAGAATAAGACTGCCAGGTATAATATATATAAAAATATTAATCCTAGCTTGTGATTCTGAAAACTTACATTTTGTATTTAATTATTTCTTCCCCCTGCCAAAATGATTTAGTTTCTAAGGAAGGACTTTTTCTCTAACCTTTCTTTCTTCTTATTACAATATTTTCTCATCTTGCTTTAGAAAGTGGTTTTAAAAAACCTGATAACATCATGTTGCTCCAAATCTATCTACATGGCAGGGGTTTATAGAAAGCATTAAAATTATTGAGAAGGTATTGTGAGCCATAACCATAGCCATAAATAAGACCTGCTGAAAAAACTCTAGTAAATAAGTGTTAGTGTGTACGAATACATGGCAGACATCGAAATACAAAGCTTGTTTGTCATGTAATGTCAGGATTTTAGAATACTTCCTCATTTACACTTTTAAACAGGTTGTTTGACATGTGCTGTTTTTAAAAGTTATAGAATTTTAGGAGAATGAAGGCAATGTCAGTATGAATAATGAAGTATTATAGTTGGAGTATTTGGGGCTGCAATATATAAATTCCTTATCCACAAAGAAAACATAATATAATACACTATATACTAGTATAATACACAATGTATATATAATACAATATAATACTATGTTTCTTCCATGAAAAGTTTATTTCCTAAAAAACACATGCTTGGTTTGTTCTTAAAGTTTATTTCTGTGTGATATTTCTTTTCATCCCTTAAAAAAAGGACATAGTTATATAATTTATTAGAATCAATGTCAAATTAAGATACTAGAAAACAATCAATGCAATACAATACAATACAATAAAATAAATGCAATATTTTATTTAGTCAAGTATGATTAGACACACAAGGAATTTGTCTCCAGTGCAGAAGCTCTCAGTGTATATATAAAGCAACATGATAATCATAATCTCTTAATATAGATAATAGAACATTAATAAAAGGTAACAAGAAGGATAATAATATTACAGCCATAATACATGGATAAATAAATAGAGACCTTAGACTGTATCATGAAAATTAGGTATTCAGAAGAGTGATGGCATGAGGGGAAAAAACTGTTCCTGTATCTAGTTGTTTTGGCATTCAGTGCCCTATAGTGGCATCCTGAGGGGAGGAGTTGAAGCAGTTTATGTCCAGTTTGTGAAGGGTCTGTAAATATTTTCTAAAGCCCTCCACCTGACCCATGCAACATACTAGTCATCTGTGGAAGGCATGTTGATGGCAATTGTTCTTTCTATAGTCCTGACTCTCCATTGTAATACGTACCTGCCCTGTTTGGTTGCTGTACCAAACCAGACAGTTCTAGCAGTACAAATGACAGGTTCAATAATTCCCCCGTAAAATTGTGCCAACAGCTTCTGGGGCAGTCTGAACTTTCTAAGTTGACACAAGAGGAAGATTCTTTGTTGTGCCTTTTTAATGTTGGTTCTAATATTAGGTGTTCATTTCAAATCCTAGGAGATTATAGAACACCCAAAAGTTGAAGGGTTTTGATACTAATACTGTGCTTTTGAATATAGTAAGACATAGTAGAATAGAAAGGCTGCTCCTAAAATCCATTCTCATATTTACAGTTTTAAGCATGTTCAGCTTCAGATTGATCTGGCTGCACCATATGGCCACTTGTTCAACTTCCCATCTACATGCAGACTCATCACCATCCCAGATGAGGCCAATGACTGTTGTATAATCTGCAAACTTCAGCACTTTAACAGAGGAATCTCTAGAGATTCAGTCATTGATCTATAGACAGAAGACCAGTGGAGAAAGCACATAGCCCTGCTCAGCTACTATATGTAATTTTCCCTAGCTTCACCCACTGCTTGCTATCTGTTAAAATGTACCAGAAGACTGCTATTCTATGTCCCTCAATCATTTGTTTGTTTGTTTTCATATTTTAAAACTAGTTGTATCTGCATTATGTGAATTTTCATGCTTTAACTTGTACCCATATGCACCCAATATGTTCTTGTAAGACCCACCCAGAAGAGGAAAAAAATTGGCAATTGCTTTCCTGGAATAGGAATAGCTGGGAGAAGACAAATGCAGGGGAATTTGCTGTTCTGGAACAGTGTAGCCTGTTGCCAAAGACTCTTAGTCTGAACAGGTGATTCCAAAACAGGCAGCAGAAGAAGAGAAAAACAAGCATGTATAAAGATATTCCCTAAGCTCTGTAGGAGGTATTCCTACCTCTCATTTAAGGCACTTAGCACTTTTTAGTTTTGTTGCAAATATCTTCTGCAAAATGTCTATGTGAGGTCCCCAATAATAATACTAATAATACTAATAATACTAATAATACTAATAATACTAATAATACTAATAATACTAATAATACTAATAATACTAATAATACTAATAATACTAATAATACTAATAATACTAATAATACTAATAATACTAATAATACTAATAATACTAACAATACTAACAATACTAACAATACTAACAATAACAATAACAATAACAACAACAATAATAGTAATAATAAATAACTGAAAAATAAGTAGTCTATCAAAGCTGAGAATCAGTGTTTACATTTTTATATTTCTGAAGGGTTCACTATGTAAGACTTTATCAGGCGACCTACTTTCTCCAGTGATCTTTTCTTTTTCATTTTGTTATTTTCTTCCTCCTATTACCATTTTGTGTTGATTAGGATAATAATAAAAGTTGGAAATAGGATGAGTGGAGGTGGGGGAGTTGGAAAAAACATAGGGGAAAAGGGCAATGCATTATTTCATTACAACATTTTTTTTCCATCTCGTATTCTGACATTTAGAAAAACATAATATGCATGTCTTTGTTCATTAGCATCTTCAGGTTTTTTAGCAACAGTTGAAAAGAAAAGAAAAAAACAATATTAAATATAAACTAACCTTTTACCATTCAAACAACATAATATGAAAGCAAAAAGAAACATTAAATGAAATAGATTTATCTAGATTTTCAGCCCACACATAAAATGAGAGCCTTGCCATGTGAATATTCAGTTTGTGCCTACCTTGTACAAAATTTCTCATATTGTAGTGGCATCGATCTTATGATGATGATTCCATTGTTGCTAACCAAATTTGTTCCTGGATTTGTTCCAAGGCTGTTTTCCAACTATCCACTGTCATAATTCTTCATTGTTCATGTTCCATATATTCTACTAGTGTATAGGATAACAGATGTTTATGAGCTATTGTATTAAGTTTTGTGATGTTTTTGGGTTACACATCTCAGTCAGCTTGCAGCTGGACTAATCAACTAAGTTTGAGAAAACATCCTGGAATAATTTATTAAACATATATGGAAGATTAATTAAATCTGGCCTTATCCTTGAAAAGCAGAATATTTTGACAGCCTTTTGTTGTCTGTACATGGCAAGGGTCTCATCTCTATATATGGCTATTTCCCCTCCAAGACAAACATCAGATGGAAAGCATGATGTGTTTCATGGAAGACATGGAGACAATCCCATGGTATATTCTTAAATATGCATGACATTTAAATTACTCAAAACAAAAACAAAAAAGGACTATTCCTTCCTCTGTGAAGACCAGTTGAATCTACGTAGTGATTCTATAAAGTGGTTCATACTTTTATGTGATCATTCAGAATGAAGCAAATGCCCTTAAAGCTGGTCTCAAGTAGATGAGAAAAGAATGTGGTATTCGTATAAACTATTGCAATACATCTCCTTGATCAACATATCTGACTAGTATTGTATCGTATAGTATAGTAAGGTATAATATAGTATAGTATAGTATAGCATAGCATAGCATAGCATAGTATAGTCTCCATATCAAACACTAGTAAACTCCTTGATTTCATAAGATGATAAAATTTATCTTTTTAAAATCAAGACCAAGTTGATATCCAAGAGTATCAAGGCATCAGTAACTTTACTTGGTGTACCTGACTATCCTGATAGTAGAAGATGCATAGGATGAACCATTATAACTGAATGATTTTAACAGAACAACATCTACCTCATCTACCTTTCTCCCATGCCACTGTTTTACTGGGTGAAAGTAAAGACTACTTATTAGAACTTCCTCTAAAGTTAGAAAATATAGCACAAACTAGAAAAACAAACAAACAGCAAATATTAATATAGTTAGTAAAACCCTAATCAAGAAGAATGGTTATACTGCTATAAGTAAACAACTATTATTTTTCTCTGTTTCTCTCTCTCTCTCTCTCTCTCTCTCACACACACACACACACACACACATACACGCAATTTTCTCAATCTTCTGACAAGACTCTCATCCAAGTTCTCTATCCTAGTATATGGATGATAGAGAAAACTGCCAACTTTTCAGATTTTTATCTCATCTTAACCATTCAGGTGCTCATACAAAAACAAAAGAAAAAGGAAAATTTTCCAAATGGTTTATTGTTTCTCAAAGTGACAAGTCAAACGCTCAAATCCCTTTGGTACCTCCTCCACTGAAGTTAGTCCATTATCTGCTTCTGGTCTGAAATGATGTATTTCTAGGTCTGTAGTGGGAGAATCTTCTTCTCTTCCAGGCCTAAAATAGCTGCTGCTAGTTGTGGTATATCTATTTTCCCTGTTGTCAAGTTTGAAATCATATTCCATTTTCTGCCTACTTTCTAATATCCTCTGCAATCCCATCTCATCAGTCATGATTGACCTGATTTAAGAAATGGCCCTATGGTGTTGGTTTTAATTTAGCTAAATCAAGTAGTACTAGTATTCATTTTAGTTACTTTTAATATCACGGATTCAGTTTTGGAAGTAGTTTTCTGTAATTCAGTGTCTGGTTGTATAGGGTAACTAAGTAATAACAAATGGTAGGCTTCCGTGGAGGTATTGAACCAGTACAATGCCAAGCAGTAGATTGCACACCTTGAACTTAAACTGCTGATAAAAAATGAAGAATCTTGAATATTCTATTTCCTATTTCTGTATTCTGTTTTCTATTATCTAAGCTCTGAACTACTAAAATCTGATGATATGCTTTCATTTTAATTTCCCTATTTTAAAAACAACCTGAACTTATGTAAGGTGTCAACCTGCCTACCAGACTGTCAGATGGCATTCCCCCAGTGGCTGTATATGTCTGACAGAGACATGTGCCAATTAAGGGGTTGTAGAGTGCTAAATCTCATCACTGCCCTCCTAGGAAAGCTTATCACTGGCAGCAGGATGGCTGCTTGCAGAAGATACCAAATTATGTTGCTGTTCGGCTCCCTGAATAGGCTTATAAATTCCTCACTATGAAAATGGTGAAAAGAGGAGTATTGGAACATAAAACATTTCTTGATGGCACTGAACTAAATAATGGAGTCAGGCTAGTAGTATGACAGGTCGCATATCCATCTGTTATAGAAGTTAAGGAAATGGTCAGCAACGGAACCTATTAACCTGCAAGGCAATACAGGAAAGTCCCTCAACAATTACATTAATCAATGTGTAACTCTAACTATAGTACATCCCAATTCTAGGTGTTTTGTAATAAAATAGCAAAAATATTCAGAGGTATACAAATTATGCTTAATTCATGACTTTACATGGAGCAGAAACCCATTGCCTGCAAATTATTAGCAGGTGGTTTTTACATTTTAAAAAATGTAAAAGTGGTAGCCAGAATAATACATTTTAAGATGCTTTAATTTGGATCCAAAGGTTTTCCTGAAAGCTCTTTAGGATTTCTCTGGTTTCTTGATGGTTGATTCAATCAGAGCCCTAGTTGGAATGAGGAAGTACCTTAGGAAAATGATGTATTTTATTCTCCTCCTGACCAAGTAAGTAGTCAGCCATTAGTTGGGAATGTTCTAGCTATAAATCTCTTGCATTTAGATAGAAATTAAATTATAAGGGTTACAATCTTTTCAGCTGCCGGGCACTAGCATATGAATTTATTATTCCAGGCACTCCAATTAAGTTTTTTTTTAAAATTAACAACACTGAAATTTAGGATTACTGTCAAATCTAGAAAGAATTTATAATCTTTCTCTGGTTCTTGGGGGAGGATGCTGAAATCGCATGAGATTGTCAGTATGATATGCTAAAATTTAATGAGATTCTTTCTTTCTTTCTTTCTTTCTTTCTTTCTTTCTTTCTTTCTTTCTTTCTTTCTTTCTTTCTTTCTTTCTTTTTCAAGTCCCTTCTGGGAGAGGGGCGGTCTAGAAATCAAATAAAAGTTAAAGTTAAAAGTTCATAAACTATGTCTAGGAATGTTATGGGTTCATACTGTGAGGCCAGTCTGTAGACTACAATATCTCCATGTCTATGATTGCACAGTAATAATTCATTTATAATTTGTTCAGCACTATTGTATTATAAAATATTTGATTCTAGAGTTGCCAGAATTAATGATTTTTGCCCATTAATTTTTAAAGAAGACTCATCTATACAGACTCATCTATGCAGAGCTCTTAAAGTTACTGGACCAAAAAATCCAGACCAAAAATTAGGTAGAAGAAAGAAACATTGAAAACTGTCTTTGTTAGCATCATGTCATCATCTGTATTATTTTCAGACTGGATCCATTAACCTTAATAGTACTTAAGAATCTCCATACTGGTTTACAACAATAACATTTCAATTTGTTCAATGAATAACCCAAGTCTGTCAGTCCGTCCATCCATCCATCCATCCATCCATCCATCCATCCATCCATCCATCCATCCATCACTATCACTTGCAAAGGAAATGCTGATTGTTATGGATACTTGTTCAGGCAGTACTCATGCTAGTTAAGCAAATGCTTAAACAATTCATTTAATTATGTTAAGCACCCATTAACAGCAGCCTAACTTTCCCCTGGGCTGTATCTGTAGTATGAGATTCTGATTGTTAGAGACTAACCAAGATTTTCTTCTTATGTTTGTAGGTGATTTTAATTCTGACAAAGTTGTATGACTACAACTTGGGGAGTATCACAGAGAGCTCACTGTGGAGGTATGTAGATAAGCTGAACTAATACTTACTATTTTCTTTTAAAACAGACTTTCATTAAACAATTGCATTTTTAATATGTTGAAATATCTGTACAACACTCTGTATGGTCATTTGGGGCTGTTCTAATCCTTTAGAAGCAGGGATGTCAACAAAAATACATTCTTTCCACCTAGTTACTTTTCCAAAAGTGTAATCTAGAGTGCACTTTATCTTTGTTGAAGACCAGGTGAAAGGAATTTAATTCTGATTTTTTTTAAAAAAATTAACAAGATTTCAGTGTCAGAATATTTTAAACAATTATACAAATTCTAACCCTAGTTTATAATGATTTCTTCCTCAACAAACTAGTTGTGACAGCTGTTTTTTGGAGGGTTTTTTGTTTGTTTTAATCCTCTGTCTATCGTTCTTTCAAAAAGATCCTAATCCCATGTTAAAAACAGAGGTGGCATTTTTTGAGTGGTAATCTCTCTGCATTTTAGAGACAAAAGTATAATTTGATAAATCCAGTACTTCAGAAACTACCTGTCAGGCATACTGAGCAGTGGTGGGATCCTCCCGGTTTAACAACCGGTTCAGTGATCACACAATTTGCACGATCTATGAGACCAGGTGAAAAGAAATATAATAAGTTGTTTTCCTGACATACTCTCTGCCCTTTTGTTCCCGCATCCATTAAAAATTTCTAGTAGATAGAATGCTGTGTTATTTCAGTGAGATGTTAAGACAGGTTTTTAAAGATGTTTGACAAGATGCCACTGGATGCTGTTCCCTTAGTCATGTTACTTTATTTAGGTCTTTGTATTTCTACACTAACAATATCAAATAAAATGAAAGGTATAATATCTTATTTCTTTGATGGTTTGAACCCTTTCATGTCTACTGTTAATCAAAAGAAATATTAATCCTAAAAGTTTTGATTTTGTTGTTGAAAAAATTGTGTTCAATTTCTGAAGACTGAAGAGAGTAGGGAATAGCAACTTTGGCCTTTCCCAGATAGTGATTTATGACAACATAAATTAAAAATAAAGCAATATCTTAACACTCTTAACTCTTGTTTAAATTTAATGGAAAATTTGCAAACAAACTATTTTAAATCATAAATCTTGTATCATATCATATATTTATATATTTTACTTTGAGTTTGGTACCATTCATAATATTTTGAAAGTTCCCAGGTTGGATGAAGAAACTTTTAACATGATTGATTGGAATGGGATTATTTTCTGAGATTCTTTACATGACATTGAAAGGTTTGTGATTTACAGTGCATGACCAGTTGGAAAGGCACCAGGTCCAACATCCTGTTCAGTCAAAGAATACAAACTGAAGCATCTAGATGACTGTGTAAGATGCCCTTGAAACATTCATTGAAAAATAATTTACAACCTCCCTGAATTATTGTCACATTTCTCTTGGTGTTGAGAGATTTTGTTCTCTGTCAGAATCTGCCTTCCTATAATTTTAATCCATTAATGCGTCTTCTACTATTTGGAATGAAGGAGAGAACAGATCTTGACCACATATTAGACATCCATTTATATTTTATGCTTTTGAGCCATTTTTTAACCCTGCACTGCCCTGTAGATTTCTTGATAAGGGTTTTCAGAAGTACTTTGCCATTGCCTGTTTCCTTGGCTGAGATGGAGTGATTGGGCTAAGTCCCAGCTGGCTTCATGCCTGAAATGAAAATGGAACTTGTTTCCAGATTTCTAGACTGATGCGTTAACCACTATACCATATTGGCTCCTTATTGGACATGCATTCAGGAATATAAATATAAATCATGTCCCTCCTTAGTCAGCAGTTTCCTTTGTAAACTGTCCTACCCATCTGCTGAATTTTGCATTTACTTTGGAAGGCATCATGCACAATTTCTTTTTGAACTGGAGGGCAGGCCGTACCCTTGACAATAGGCTACAACAACATTATTGCTTTTATTTGTTCTTATATTTATGTTAATTCAGATTCTCTCTAGGGTATTGTCAAGTTCATTCATTTACATTTCTGAACAGTCTTTTTAAAAAAAATATACAGAGTAAATCCCATTTCTCTTGCTCCTGTTCATTTTGCATAACTCAATTGCTATATTCCAATAATGGGACTAATCTCATCAAGTCTCTGTTACATATCATATTTAACACCCATATTGTTTATCAACACAAATAGAGTTCTAGGTCATGGAAAGTAGTAGTTTTGTTATATTCTGCACAGATTCAGGGTAGGGTAGAAAGAATGATCAAGTAATAGAAAATCCCAAGTATGAATAATTTGACAGTGGAACAAATTACCCAATTAATCTCCCATTCACTGCACACAAGCATTTGCTTCTTTCAAGGAAACTTTCATTCCTGAAAAAACAACAACCCAAGAATCTAATATCTAAATGGTTTGCACCATTCTGAGTTTTTAGAACCTAAGATCTAAATGGTTTACAGCACTCTGGATTTAAAAAAAATATTTTTGTAGCAGTGTTAGCTGATTGAACATCGAAGTTGGACACATTATCCTTAGTAATGGGATTGTATATTTCTTTTTTTTTTAAGTATCAGGTTTCCATTTTTCAAAAGACCAACAGATTATAATGTATCATCTACTGTATCACTTCTTCTTACTTTAAAGTCAACAGATATATGCTGCTATAAAATCATATTTTTCCACATTCTTCTGCTTCTATAAAATTGAATTTAATGAGATCACAGCCAGTGATTAATCAATTTATAGGACAAAGTCCATGAAACAAGCATGTAGATTTCTTTGAAGTTCTCCTTCAGACTGGTGTAAATGGATTTGAGTGCCAGATATTCAAATGTGAATATTCGGCAGTTGTTTTTGTCATTCAGAATGAATTGAAGTAGAAATTTAGATAGTGATATATATTTATCAGCCATGAGTTTGAAGATCAGAGATTGTGCATGAGCATTGGACAATTGTCTCTAAAGATGTACTGATAATATTTAGTATATGGCTTCAAGGCAGAAATACCTGTTTCATATAACTCTAAGATTTTTTTTCCTGAGCTGATTATATTATTTGTTTTGCAGCAAATCACTCTATTGAAAAATAAAATTTTGATACCCCTAGGCTCACCTACTTTACAGTAACTTTTGTATTATCTGTTAAGCAATAAAAACATTTTTAGAAAATGAATCATAAAACATTTTCAGTATTCCAAACTTTACACTTTAATGTAAGTGTTCCTTTTGCTGTGTGCCCAATATATCCCACCATTGCAAAGAATGAAAAATATCAAGAAAGCTATAAAAATCATAATTTGGATACTTCTAAATAATACACTGCCATCTCTGTGGCTAAACTTTTGTTTCACAATTTTGAGATGATTATCCACTGGGATAATAAAATCAATATTCTAGTCTTAGGTACAACAGTCTTAGAAAAAATTCAGTAACATACATAGACTTGGAAAATAATAGATTATAACATCAGGCTATTAAACTTGCTGGAGAAGATAAAATGGCAAAAAGTCATAAGACCTACAAAAAGCTTTGGACTCACTGCCTTGCACAATGATATTATTGTGTGTGCCATCCTACCTTTAGGAAAATATGGAAGCTATAACATAAAACCTTGCCCCTGGGGACAGTATAACATCTTGTACTCCTGAGGAAATATAATATTCATATTTTGGATAGGCACATTGGATGGAATATACAGTATCTGAAGATCTTTCTGAATCACCTTGAGCATATTTAAAGGATCAACAATATTGTGTTAACTAAGTATGACTTGATCCTATTATTCACTTTTTTCTTTACTGATCACATTAATTTGAGAAATTATTCTCAAAATTTTCAATTTTTTAATATAATCAAATGATCTTGCGATTAGAGTAATAAACAGCTAGATGATGGATGGATGGATGGATGGATAGATATCATATAGATATATAAACTTGGTCACCAAAGAACCAAGACCAGGGACTTCTCAATATCCTCAACACATATGCTTAAGAGCACATATTCCTGCAGAATTTTAGACCCATCAATTTTCGTTGTCAACAGGGTACCCAATTCATCTCTCCCACACCATATCATACTCAGAGAGAGGGTGGAAGAGAGGGAGGGAGCGGGAAGAGAGGGAGACAGACAGACAGACAGAGAGGAAGGGAAGGAGAGAACACATTCAAACATCCAAACACACACAGCCTCCATAGTCTGCTACTTCCCCAGTAGATCATTCATCCCTCCCCAATTCTCCCCCTGGCTCTTACTCATGTGTAGGATTCACACCATTCACCAAAGCACCCAATACATTTAGAGCTACATTATTCTCTCCCTTCCTTCCTTCCTTCTGTCATCCTCCCATCTGACCTTACAGGTGAAAAGCTTCTAGAATATCCTTCTTTCTACTGTTGTTCCCCCAGTTGATCACTGCCCACCATCCCAAACCCTAACATCCCCCAAAAACTAAAGGGCACAATACAGAAGGAAGCCCAGTGATGTTAAAGGCTTCTGACAACAGGAGCTCTAGCAGCTAGTCTCAGGTTTTCCTCAAAGTCAAGAAAGCAATCACAAGAAGGCCTCATTTCCAATAGTGTCTCATAGTCACAAACATCTCACAGTTCCCACAGTTGCTTGACATCCTTTTGTCCCATGGTTTCTCAAGTGGGAGGATAGGGTATTGAGCAGGCTATCAAGTGGATATTGGGCAGGCTGAGGCCCTGGACAATGATGATTTTGCCCAACAGATTGGTCTGTTCCTTATTGTTGCAGATGGCCAGCCTCAGCCACTTCCAGCACTCACTTGTAATTGAGTTGTCCACCAGTCCACCATATGAATCCATAGAGAAGATTGCACAGCTTTCTCAGAGCAACTCAATAATGCAGCAAGCTAATGACATCAAGTGCTGACACTGCTGCAAAATTCTGTAAAATAATGATTAAAATCACCATCAATAAGATCATTTTTATTGCCATGTTTTCGCAAAGAGTTTGGAGGTCAATGACTGGACTTACTAACAGTCATCATATCCTTTCCCATTTGATTGCCAAACTGAATGATTATGAAACTCAGTGAGTAAATTCACATTATTCTAAATTAGGACTCTGGGCCAAGCACATATGGCATATGAGCCCTTGAATTTGCAACTTTTCATTAGCCATCTGACCACTATTACAGCAATTGGTATGATTTTCTACCAATTTAAAGCATCGAAAACACAAAGCAATAAACCTAATATAGTTATTTTATTTTTAAAATAACTCTATCAAAGGAAAACCAACTAAAATCCTGTTCATTACTGTCCTACTTACTGTCCTACTCACTTTGGCCTAACCCGTAGCTTTCCTTTCACCCCCATAAAATGTTGTCACCAGACATAAAGTTATCTCATTCCTTTAAAACTCTAAGCTTAGTTCATTCTTTGTTGAAGCCATTGTGTCTACACAGAACTTTAACTTGAACCATTTTACAAACCACAATAGCTAGTTCACTTAATGAAATTCGAAAGAATAATACTATGGTTTAGTATGTGTGACCCCCCTGTAATTACTTAAATATTTTGCATAAAATTATGAATTTGCATATAATCTAAAAACCTTTTGTTCATAAGCAGTCCCAGTGATAATTCAATTCTCTTTAATAATCTGGGAATCAAACTAGGGTTTTCCAACCTGATTGTAACACTTTGGTTTGACTGAGTACAGTTTTAAATCTCCTTTGATGAACCAGGTTTACTCATCCTTTGCTTTCCTATAAAGTGTGTACTTTTGTGTGAGAAAAAGAGAAAACAACTGACACATTTGTCAGTTTGTGGTATCTTGGGTATAACCAAAATATTCCTATTAAACTGTATTCCATTTAAATTGAATTTCCCATAAATTACATATATTATTTTGCACTTCATTCTGACATGCACTAATCTAGAATTTAAACTCCTTTTCCCCTCAGTTGTCAATATGCATATATTCTTGTATAAATTTACATGCATTTTTAAAGATTTGCTTCTGGCAAGCAGATGTTATGTAACTAAACTATACAAGTATTCATTCAGTCATGCAATCTGAATCTACCTTCATATTTGGGAACCTTATTAAAGTGAAATAAAAACAGAATTGTGTAGATTATTGTTTACAGATTGCATAGTAATTTAGCTTAATTTTTTTTTTAAAACAAGTTCTTATACCTTGAAATGTCCCACCATAAATAAACAACATGGAATTGAGGTCATATGTAGATTTTTTTTCTTAAAAAACAAACAAACTTTGAATCCATTTATTTAATACTTGATTATTTGTATGGCTTCAGCTGAATCAGCAGTTAATTTAAAAATTCTAAACTACATTGGGTAAAATTAACAGTTTCCCCCCCAAATAAATTGAAACAACTAAATTAAAACAAATAAACATAAATAGATTGCCGGCATAACACTCTCTTTAAGGAACATGGGCAGTCTAGAAATACAAAATAGAAATAGATAAATAAATAATAAAATCACACACACAAGTTTACATTGCATTATTAATTATCTTTCTAGTCATTTGTTTCCTCCCCGTCTCCTTTTTACCTTTGGATTCATGATCTTCACTCTGGTCCACGGAAGGCAAATTTTCTTCCGAAACTGGTCCCTGGTGTCTGAAAGGTTGAGGACCGTCGATCTACAGTATGCACGTACCAAATTTTTAAAATCCTTCTTCATTATCTAAATATGTACATCTATTTTGCTGCTTCCTATCCAGAGTCCCTTTCCTGTCGATGCTTTATTTTGCAGAGTGTTTGAATATTTACTACCAAGGTGTTCCTCCATTTCTGTAAGAATGCATGGGAAAGATAAAGGTAAATTGGTCCCTGTGTGTCTGTACAACTGTTCTGTTCATAACTTCCTTTTTGCTATAATGAAACAACAGCACAGTTCTTATTAAAGTTTAATACTTTTAACATCTGCACTGTCAGAGTTTTTACAAAGATAGGCTGACAGGAGAGGGTAAATGACAAGCTTTGCATTAGCATTCAGCTATTCATGTCTGAAGCAGTGTCACTTATTTTCTGTTTTAACAATGATTTTTCTTGTTAAGGTATAACTGCTGAGACAAAGCAATCCTTTTCCAGTCATTTTCCAATTAGCTATATACAGTATGTACACCTGCAGCCACTCCACCCACACATAAATGGTGCACACATTTCTTTTCAATTAAATAAAAAAAATTCTGATTTACTTTTACATTTTTCTGGTTTTTTTTTAAATAAACCAGGCATATGTTGTTTTTAAATTTAATTTTATGGGATTTTTAGGGGTTTTAAAACTATTTTTATATACTTTACTCAGCTGTACAGTTCTTTTTAACCTTCTTTTTAACCTCCTCCATATCTATCTTCCTATTTAACAATTTTAACTGTTCAATTATTTAGCTATTTATAGGATGTATTTCTTGTATGGACTGTACACCGCCCCGAGTCCCTTTCGGGAGAGGGGGCGGTCTACAAGCGCTCAGTAAATAAATAAATAAAATAAATTATCCGTAGCTTGTTATTGCCTCAACTTCTAATAGATTGGATCTACGGTAGTAAAATTAAAAAAAATGAGCTTTATCGACGCATGCAGCTGATCCTAATTTTTACTGATATATTAAGGTACAGTAGTCCTCAACTTACAACAGTTCATTTAATGACCGCTCAAAGTTACAGCAGCCCTGAAAAATGTGACTTATGACCATTTTTCATGGTTACATGGTTACATGGTTACAACATGTGATCAAAATTCAGATACTTCCTAACTCATTCATATATATGACCGTTGCTGTGTCCCAACGTCATGTGACCACCTTTTGTGACCTTTTCACAAACAAAGTCAATGGGGAAAACAGATTCACTTAACAACCATGTTACTAACTTGTCAACGGCGGTGATTCACTTAACAACTATGGCAAGAAAGGTTGTAAAATGGTGCAAAACTTAATACATGTCTCACTTAACAACAGAAATTTTGTGCTTAATTGTGGTCATAAGCTGAGGACTACCTATACATGGTATGTCTAAAACTGATGTGCAAAATTATGATTGCTTGGGATTTTAGATATTTCATTTCTTATACTGGATGTGCCTAAATGATGTGTCTGAGTGTATTGACTTTTGTTACAGAATGCCATTATAAAGATTGTCATTTTCTATACTTAGTTGCAAGAAAATATATCTTAAGAAAAATTGTTCTGGCCCTTTTCACTTCAGGACACATGGATAGCTCAGGAATTATAGAGAACATATATGGATGTTCTGCCTAGTTATGCTAATGTCCTATCATTTAACCCTTGAGTAGTCAGACAAGTACAATATGTGCAGGAGAAAAAGAGGCGGATCTGGAAGATATGGTTAAATGTGTCATCAGTTTAAAGTCATTCAGTTGTCACAAAAGATCTAAGTCTACTCCCCTGTGAAGTTCCTTAATCCTTATCTATCCTTACCAATTTAGCTTTGACTGTTAGTCAAACTAACAGTCACAGTTAACTAGATTCTTGTATTAGAGGTAGCAATAAAAAAACTCCTCTGTGCTTTGAATTTAATGAATGCTCCTGGTTATTTGTGTCTGACAGTATGTTGGCATAAATTCCTCCTTCCCTGGAGGAAAGATTGATACCAGTAAAGTATTAGTCATAACTGGAATAGAGATTTCCCCCTTCCTATCATTATGCATAAGAGATAGAAATCAACTTCACTGGAAAAGTTCGATAATGTTTGTTCAGCTAATATTTGTCTCACTTCAGCCCATGAGTTTATGGTCATTTTAAGATCATCTTTCTATAAATTCATTACTTAATATTTTGGACCGTGATCATTGCACATCTCTTGTGTCTAAAATGGTTTGTTGTGGGCTGCTGGATTTTATGCAAATTAGTAGTCCTGTTACCGTAACATTAATTTTGCATTCTGCGTAATAATGAAGTAACATGTCCATGTTGCGCCTTCACATGTTCTCCCTGATTTTAGAGCCGCAAACAGGTGCACTTGAACTGTACCTCCTGGCATTTTTGGCATTTGTGTCTCAATATGCTGAAATACTTGCTAACTAGATTGTAAACACAGTGAAAAGTTTGGGCTACTATATTGTATAAGATGAGAAGAAAACAAACTGCTAGATATTAGTCATGCTGAAAATTGTTATGCTTCAGGGCCCAAAATAGGACATTTTAGTCCAATTTATCACTTTGCTATAAAAAAAAACTCATATTCATGACTGGGAAAGCTATCATATTTCATTTCCCTTTTAAAAACTCATTTTGTCTATGATGCCTAAAGAAAAAAAATGGTATAATTAATGCTTGGCAGGTGGTACAACATCATTATATGTGCTGATTAGCTATGAATTGTGTATTTTTCTTCTTTAAATTAACCAGACTGATTTTATTTTATATTTTATTTGACTCCAATTGCTTCAACTCTTAAGACTTTCCAATTATTTTAACAATGAACCAGGCTGGCCAGCAGGAATTGTATATAGTCATAAACTAAGGTGACCAACTTTTTTACAATGAAAAGGAGGACAAAACACGTTCTATTGTCCAAAATGCTAAGGTGACCAATTTTTTTACAATGAAAAGGAGGACAAATAAATTGGAAAAAATATATCGTAAATAAAAGAAATATTTTATTCATTGCAACAATAATACACTAAAATATGATATATGCATAATAAAAACATTTGCAACATTTTATATTGTAATTATGCTTACATGCCTGTTAATTATTATTTAAATGAGTACTTTTCCATTTAATTAATATTTTTTGACAATGTATCATCTTCTAACAATATATTGGAAATATCTGAACAAGAAATATCCTTCATATTGAATTTTACGGCAAGTGCTGCAGCTAGAGTATCAACATTCAATCTCGATTTCTCACTTGTCGAAAAATCATTGGCAATTGAAAAAAACTCTTTCAACTGCTACATTAGTTCCAGGGCAGCACAACGTAAATTGAACAAGTATAAATAAATGTTCACATGGAATATGTTCATTTTTGAAATGGCTGAAAATATCCACCCATCTTTTATCAATTTCAACATGTTGATTTTCCCATTGTATTAATTTTTCAGAATTTAAATATACATTCAGTCTTCTAATTTCTTCAAAGAGACAATTGTCGTCTATTTTAATGTCTAGCATTTCTTTAGATAAAAATTCAACACAAGATTCAATATCTGTTCAATATACTTGCGATGAAGTAAAAAAACACCATTAAAAACTGTTTAATAAAACGTGAATTGTACTTACCTCTGTATAATTGAATATTCACTGAGAAAGAAATAATTACCGTGAGTCATTCAATTGCCGACGTGCCATGAGTCTACTGCGTGCGTATGTGCCGTGTTGTGTTTCGGTAAGAAGTAAACAAAGCCACTTGCACGTGGCGCTCTCTCTCAAGGTCTCCCCTGCGGAGCGCATGCGTCTCATAATCGCGTCTTATACCGCACTATACCGAGTCTTGACGAATTGTCATGTCAAATACAAATACGCCACATAACGCGCAACAGATTAGTCTTCAAATATCAAAAAGGAGGACATGTAGGAGGACACTTTTCGAGGGAGGACAGAACTTACAAAAGAAGGACTGTCCTCCCTAAAGGAGGATGGTTGGTCACCTTACATAAACGTGTGATGCAGAGTAGATATTATAGTCATTCCTTAACAGCATACCCTTTCTGAAAAGGTCTTTTGTCCAATAGTACTGCTTATGTGTCTAGAAGCAAGAGATTCTGAATTATTGCTGAAACAATTATTGAGCCAATTTTGTCTAGTGGTTAAGGCATCCGGTTAGAAAGTAGGAGACTATGAGTTCTAGTCCCACCTTAGCCATGAAAGCATAGAAAGAGGCCTTGGGACAGTCATTCCTTCTCAGGCCAGCTCATCTCACAGGATTGTTGTTGTGGGGAAAATAGGAAGAGATAGGTATATTGGATATGTTTTCCTCCATGAGTTACTTATAAAAATAAATACATAAACTTATTGACTGATGAAGAGGGTAATGTGATCATTATTTTGCTTTTCAAAATAAGAACCTGGGCCATGCTAGAAATGTGAAGTATGGAAGTACACCTTCTCTGTAACAGCAACTTTTAATGACGATAATGAAAAGAGATCCCACAGATCCAACAAAACTACTAACAGGAATGCAGTTGCCCTGAAAAATATAGAGCTTCCTGAATAGAATCAGGATAGGCCATGCCAGAACTAAGGTAAAACTCTTTTAATTGAGGAATGGCTGAGAGTCTGCAATTTGACTGTTCTGTACCAGAACAAACCGTAGCACGTATAGTTCAAGAATGTCTCTTCAGGAAATTTAAAGGCACCTGGGATGATCTCATGGAGGCCACATCAGAAGACGTTAGATGGTTGTTTTCTTTAGATATTAAATTAAGCTCTGGAAAGACATTCCCTCCTATGAAATCCTTACCAGAACTTTGAAAACCTGGCAAAAGTGATTGCAGCTCCCATTTGAATATTGTGGTTTGGCTTTTTTTGCTGACTGTTTTTTGCCCCCTTTTATTCTTTTGCTCTTGTTTTCTGGTGTACTTCTTAATAGTTTTTCAATGTTTTATTTTGAACCACCCAGAGTCAATTAATTAAATACATCTGTAGATATATGCATTCACACATAATGTATTCAAAATAATAGTAGACATGCTTCATTTTTGCTAAAACTGTACAAATATGGCTCTTATTTTAACTTTTAAAAATATATTCAACAAACAGGGGCCCTTGATGCTGTCTGAGCTTGGTTGTTTTCTTGCAGATTTTTCACTACCCAAACTAGGTAACGTCATCGGTGTTTAAAAAGTCATATACCAAAGCTTGAACATTCTGACCACTTGCTTTATCATATTGGCAGACATGATTATGTGGCTCAATGACATAGTTATTCTCTTCTGAAATATTATGTGTGTTGTTTCTGTATTAAAACAAACCAACTCTCAGAAGTGAGTTTAAATAGACTGTGATATAAATAATCTGATATATGCAATAGTATAATGGAAATAATATATCTCCCATTCATGCAATGAATAAATTTCATCTCTTTTTCCGTTCCCTTGCCCCAAATAAATTCTGGCAGAACAAAATGAGACATAAGCGGAATGAATAAATGCAGAATAAAATCCCTCAATATTCTGATGAGGAAGGTTTGCACAAGTGATAACGCTCATCTGCTGGGTACTTATGGAGTATTAGACAGCCGATCAGATATTTCTAGTCAAGAGGCCGTAGATACTGAAGGAAAACAACATAATGGCTGGATATGGAAAAATCCTTAGAAATGATAAAATTGGGGAATTTAATCAATTATTTATAAAAATATATATAAAAATGCTGAGAGGGCTTAATGAAAATAAAAATAGATATCTAGGAAATGCTTCTGTTACTAAGGATTGGCTTTTATGAAAATTCATATCTAACATTTGATATTTAAAAGGCAAATGTTACTTATATTGCTGTTTGACTTTGATTATGTTGTTTTATAATCGTTTAGGAATTTATATACGCAAATAACAAATAAGCAAAGTCAGTGGGAAATCTAGATTCACTGAACATCCATGTTACTAATTTAACATCTGCAATGATTCACCTTTAACAACTGTGATAAGAAAGGGTTGTAAAATGGGGCAAAACACACTTAACAACTATCTTGCTTAGCAACAGAAATTTAGGCTCAACTGTGACTGTACCTTTTATAGGACATTATAGGACTACCTATAATCATAATTTAAATACAATACAATACAATAGTAGAGTTGGAAGGGACCTTGGAGGTCTTCTAGTCCAACCCCCTGCTTAGGCAGGAAACCTTATACCGTTTCAGACAAATGGTTATCCAACATCTTCTTAAAGACTTCCAGTGTTGGAGCATTCACAACTTCTGGAGGCAAGCTGTTCCACTGATTAATTGTTCTAACTGTCAGGAAATTTCTCCTCGGTTCTAAGTTGCTTCTCTCCTTGATTAGTTTCCACCCATTGCTTCTTGTTCTACCCTCAGGTGCCTTGGAGAATAGTTTGACTCCCTCTTCTTTGTGACAACCCCTGAGATATTGGAACAATGCTATCATGTCTCCCCTAGTCCTTCTTTCTCTTAAGCTAAACATACCCAGTTCCTGCAACCGTTCTTCATATGTTTTAGTCTCCAGTCCCCTAATCATCTTTGTTGCTCTTCTCTGCCCCAGAGCTTATCTATATTAGAAGAATATTCTAGGACCATTTGTGAGGTATTGTCACTATTACACCCTAGAAATGCTGTAGAAACTTTGACCTGGTGTGTGGAATTTGCAAATCCTTCCTTCCTTTTCTCCCTCCCTCCCTTCTCCCTCCTTTCTTTTTAAATGTAAATGGGTCTTGCTAAAGCAGGGCAAGACTGCACTTGTTCATTATTTTAGAAATGGAGCTAGACTTCTTATCAGGAGCAGAAACAGTTCTCAGAGAGATAAGCTGAAATTAAATTCTAGCAAGTTAAATATCTTGGCTCAGTGTCAGCTCTGGTGATAGCCTTGGATGAGGTTTTTCTCCTCCTGACCTGACAATAACGATTCATTCCTTCATCATCATTCATTTAGATAGCAGTAATGTGATCTACATGGACTGCCTTTGAAAATTATCCAGAAACTGCAGCTAGTTCAAAAGACAGTATCCAGGATGTTTGTAGGTGAGAGCTGCTATTGTAATATAACACTGATTCTCTGGATGTTGCACTGGTTACTAATAATTTTTAAAGTCACATTCAAAATCTTTTGTGACAGGTTGCTTGGAGAAATGGCTGATAATGATTTTGGTTCCAGGAAACTTTTTTCTGCAAGCAGAAGCTGCCGAACACATGCCTATATAACCGGGATGGAGAACCTATGGCAAGCATGCCACAGGTGGCACACGGAGCCATTTGTCAGGGCATGCAAGTTTCAGTCTTTTTTAAAGGTATTTTTCACTCTCCCCAGGCTCCAGAGGCTTTATAGGATCCTGGGGAGGGCAAAAAGAGCATCCCCTGCCCCCCTGGAGGTCCTCTGGAGGCTTCAGGACCTTCTCTGAAGCCTCTGGAGTGCAAAAAACCCGGCCCTATGGGCAAACCAGAAGTTCGGGAATGGACTTCTGGTCTGCTCGTAGGGTCGGTTTAAGCCCTCCGGAGGCTTCAGGGATTTTCAGAAGGCTTCCCTGAAGCCTCTAGAGGGCTTAAACCAGCCCTACGAGCAAACCGGAAGTAAATCAGAGTACTTTACACATACACATACACACAAACACATACAAACATACTCCAAATTATTTGGTTTTGATATGTGAAAATGATTTATCAGAAGCCTCTTCTAAAATCTGATACTTACTTTTCACAACTTTCTATTGAATGAAAAGGGACATGGTAGCTTCTGATTTGCTAGCCATATGTCAATTAATGACTTGCTGAAGACAAAATTAGCAACATAATTCTTGGCTAGTGTTTCTCTTGAATAAAGCATTCCTTCATTTGTTTGTGTTCCCCTATCCATTTTTTTCCTGAGTGTGACAGTGGTAAATTGCCACAAGTTGTAGCTAGTGGATGTCAAAAATGAAGAAAAACTATGGCTCTCCATACCGAACCTTACAGAACTGCCTTATCCCATTAGAGGACATGCTAAGTATTACACTGCTCATTTATTTAATCTTACACAAAAATTCCCTTCCTATAATTCAACTTTGCAGGAAAATGACAGTCTTGATTATTTGTCTCTCTAATTTGCACTAGCACAAGAGAAGAAATCCACTGTAGAAGTGTAGCTTGAAATAGGGATTATGACAGTAATGAAAATACGATAAATTCTACTAAACTCTCATTGTTAATGGAGATATATGATGCATGTATAGTAGCTCTGCCAGCTATCTACAGATTGACGATTGTCTTCTTATCAGGAAATGTTTCAGTTATTAGAACTCATCACTATAAAACCAGATTATACAATATCCTCCCAAAGACTGGAGTTCAAATTTAGCAATGGAACGTGAAAAGTTTTTTCCCCCGAAAAACTTGCTAATTGCTTTTCTAATAAGCAAAACACTTAAGATTAATTTGGTGCTTCAAAAGAAAGCCAGTATAATTAAGTGAAGTTGAGTTTAATAGTTGTTACACATTCTACTAGTGAGAAAACAATTTCCCTAAGATGCACGGATCATACTATATATTTTCCAAGAGACTGCTAGAAAATCCAAGTGCACAGATAAAGATTTATTTTGAATTGACTTCCATTTTCCAGAAAGATTTAAGTAATGGCATTCATATCTACCATTGCTATTAATGTCAGCAGGTGTCATATGTGGATGTAAACTCTGCAATTGCCAAAGTTTGACCAAGTTCAAGTTCAATGAATCAGGGTCAGACTTCAATGATCTTTTCAATTCCAAGAGAATCTTTGGCAAAGGGAAATCCATATATAAATAGGATTTCAGTTGCTGTGTAATTTTTCTAACCAGTTGTCACATATAGCTAACTCTCATGGATATAGATATAGAAACTATAATTAAAGTTACAGTGTGACTTGCAAGTAAAATTAAGTGCTGCACTTTCAAACTTTAGTATTGACTAGATAAAATATGACTTTTCTCTTGGTTTATTTAAAAATGGCTTCATTTAAAATGTGATGATCTCGATTTAGATATAATTCAAATATATTTGTTGTTCACCATCAGCTAGGTAATATTCTTATAGTTTCCATTTGTATTTCTGGAGCTCATATAATTTATTCTGAATGCCAGAATTTCTGAGCTTTGTAGATTTTCTAGTCTGCCAAAGCTGTATTAAAGATACAGAAATGGCAGAAAATGTTATTTCTTGGGTAATCAGTCCATATAATGTAATGCTTTTGCTCGCTAAGAAAGATTAACTTAAGCAAGAATTGAAATGGGACAGCTGCAGTGGTTCAAAGAGCTAATACTGGGTTTGAGATTTCACAAGGTAGCCCAGATTTTTTTTAAAAAAAATATGTATTAGTTGATAATTAGAATACTAAATGCAAAATTTAGCTATATTTATCATTCTAGTGAATGTAGAATTGGGAAATTATGTGCAGTATTCTAAAATCTCCAGTTCTGAATTTTACCATCTATTATTTATTTGTTACATCTGTTTTTAGCCATACTTTCTCAAATTGTTGAGAAAGGTGCACACAACTTTGTCAACAATTTATTATCCCAAATAGTCCCAAAATTTGTAATCCAGTGTACAAGCAGAATACTATTTTTTTTTGCAACATATGCTTAGAAGTTAGGATTCTTTATAATGAAGCACACAGCTGCGGCTGCTTCCTAATATGGTCAATTTTCTTTCAAATTAGACAAAACTATCAGAAAAGAACAGTCTTTTCTATCCATTTAAAGCAGGGATCCCCAACCTTTTTGATTCTGCAGACTGATGGCAGTGGCTTTGGTGGTTTTGGTGGTGGGGGAATGGTTTTGTGTATACAACCTAAATTCCATGCATGGTAAATGAAGCTTTGCACGCTCGCTTGCCACTTTGGTGTCTGGTTTCCAATGGACCATGGCCTATTAATGGACAGCGACCTGCTGTTGGGTACCCCTTATTTAAAGGAAGGACCCAATTTTCTTTCCATGTTGGGAAAATTTGCTCTTATTATAGATTAGTTCCTGGTGGGTAAACTGTATTTATAGTAAACTATAGATTTTTCATTTGGATTCTATCTCTCTATCAAAAGGAACATTTTGCATTGGAAAGTAATATGATCCAGGGGAAAATATTAAGTATTTAAAATTATCAAAAAAGAGAAGACCTAGGTTTTATATCAATTATGTGATTTGTAGGGGGAAAACATAGTTATTTTCAACATCACTCCTACACATTAATTATTAATGTGAATTATAGATATGAGTTTTGTTTTTGTAACAATATTGTGTTTTTGATAACTACTTGTTATCAAATTATTTTTGAACATGTGATGTTTTTATTAGAAGCCAAGAAGGAAACAGATTAGAGACGCTTTTCTCTTCCTGAAATGCAAACTATTAAACTATGCTGTACATTTAAAAATATTTTCTGTGAATATTTGCAGGAAATTATGATTTAATTTTATTTAGATACGTATTTTATGTTTGCAATATTTATAATAATAATCCTATAGATCAGATGATTACATTAAGTGGTGCCTGAGATCTTACACTGATACTGTGAAATATTACAAACTATTACCTGATATAGCAGCATCCTAAAATAGTAGATCGTAAATAAAATAGTTTATAAATAGCCTTTTTATAGAATCTTCCTTTTTTCCCTGCTGTCAAGGAATATTGTCTCTTTTAATATGTAGGAGTTAACAAGTGGCACAAGGTTTTCACTGCATGATTTAGCTTCAAATTAATTTTAATAGTACACGATATAATAAGTGCTTGCACACGCACACACCCATACACATATACTTTTCTAGATGAATAAACAGCTATTGAATTTTTATCCTCCAGTTCTGCATTATCCCTGCTAGTGAAGTAGGTCTGCTGCAAAAACAAACTGGTATTACTGGCTATTACTTCTACAAGGTGACAAAAGAATTTTGCTCTTCATTTATATAACAACGAATTTATATCTTTAAAGACCTTTTCCAATGTTTTGCTTTGCAGCCTTACAATAAATATTTTAATTCTTTTGAAGAAGATACATAGAGCATAGGGACTTAGTATACCACATTTCACGTCTAAGCTTAGAAAAGAAAACCAGAAGGGATATATTTTGTGTGAAACTTCAATGTATTTCTCCCAATTTGCTCCTTAGTCTTCATGCATAGGCTATAAATTTTAGGCGCTGTATATTAATTTGGGATGTACATTCGACATTAGAACCATTTTAATAGCCTTTGATTTACTTGCTTAAATGTGTATTAGTATGATTGATGAAAATGTTTTAAAACCATCTCCAAGTTTGGAAGACAGTTGCTATAGTCATTAGCCTTCCAACGTATTTTCCCTTCTAATAATTTGTGGGCATGAGATGAATCACAACCCTTTTAAATTAATCATATGATCCCCTGAATAACTTGTAAAAGGCAGTAGAAATTGAGATAACTAGTACAATATCAATAGGATTCCAGTGACTTTTTAAATCTTTCTGATGAGCCAAAAGAAATCATTTTGAGGAAAGAGAATTTTCTTTAGAAACTCAGAACAGGAAAAATAAATTGGAGAAATTCTCAGAGGTCCATTATTCTTGTTCTTGTTTAGTAACCAATTGTCAAGGGAAGGAGGGTGATTTATTATTATTATTATTATTATTATTATTATTATTATTATTATTATTATTATTATTATTATTATTATTATTATTATTATTATTATTATTATTATTTATTTTTCATCCTTCCCTTCATGTTTAGTGTCTTTGAAATATCAAAGGAAAGCATAATGATGGAATTTCTCCCATTGGCTTTTACTATAGTAGTATTATTGTGTTCTTTAAAGGAGAGAAGTGTCCCTGAAAAATTGTTGGTGGATTTATCTTTCCCCTGGAGAAATTCAAATACATTCTCCACCCATTTTTTATCCATAAATCTGATGTGAAATTTCAATAGGCTATTTGCACACAACACGTTACACTAAGAATTAGACTTCTGAAAAATACGCTTTGAATTGTTTGCAAAGCATGCAATCTTTTTGCTTTACTTACATCTGCCTCCGCATCCTTGGCTGGCAATTATAGCAGTTGGATGATAAGTGTTTGGCATGTGTGATGCATGGGCAAAATTTTCAAGTTAGCTATTGAAAACTCATTCTGCTTGTAATACATGTGCAGATATCTCTTATGGGTATTGCAAGTACTAGTTCAGACTGGAATATAATAGGAAATGTCTTCACAAAACTATTTTTTTTTGCTTTTTTGCCTCCATTAGGCAAATTCTGGCTACCTTTCACATTGTGGTTTCCTTGAAGTCTAGCTTTCACATGTTACAATTGAAAAAAAAATAGCAATCTGCCATTGTGATCAGTAGAATCTTTCTCTCTTTTAATATGCTATCTAGATTTGTCATAGCACTTTACCCAAGCTTCAAATATTTATTTATTTTAAAGGATTTTGAAATAAATTTTAAAATGTAATAATTTTAATTAAACTATGTTTTACCATCCCTGTAAATTCTTGAGCTTTGCAGTCTCTGATTCCTGTTGGTGTTTCTCCCAATGGTTTTTATTTCTCTCTGTTCAACATTTCTTATGATATACAACTCGGAGTATAAGTTAAATAAAGAAGGTGAAATATACAATACTCCTTTCCTAATTTTGAATTTTATTCTGTTCCATAAACAGTTGCTTCCTAGTCATTTAAAATATAATCAATAAGCAGACAAGATATCCTAATTTTCTTTTTTATTCAATAAATATTGAAATTTTTACTATTTTTAAAGACAAACTACAATAAATTGTTATTTATATAGTTAAAAGCTTTAGTAAATCAATAAACCAATATATGTCTTTTTAACTATTCATTCCATTTTGAGATTTTGTCATCTCTGTCATTTGATCTTAGGATCCTCTTTTTCTTCTAAATCCAAGTTGTAAGGATAACAGTTCTCACTCATACATTTTGGATTGCAAAATTGTGATCAATAGCTTTCTAGGACATGATATAAATATATTTGGTTATACAGTATATATGTAGTACTACCAATTTGATTTAGTAGTGTCCATTTCTGTTACTGTACTATAACTTGATCTTTTCCAGTTTCTTGACCACTACCATGTTTTCCAATCCTGCTTACAAATCATGTTTCACTTTAAATGTATCATCTTGTAAGATTTTAAGCATTTTTTCTGATAGTTCAACAATGTCCAAAAATTTGTTTTCCACAATATTTTCTAAGAATCAGTTTCTAGATTCACAAGAATTCAACACAGAATTCTTCCGGCATTCTGTTTATTCACTTTTTAACAGTCATTAAATCTGTCATTTACCTAGTGCCATATAACCTTTTTCCAGCAGATCATATTTAGTGTGACTCTTATTCTATGACCTGCCTTCATGGGTGATCCTTCTGGAAGCATACAACACTTATCTACTGGTAGTTCATAGATCTTTGGGATCACAGGTTGATGCCCTGCAAGAAAGTAATTCCTGAAGTTTTGGAACAAACTTATTTTGAGTAACATTCTTTTGTTTTTCCTTCTTATTGACTCCAGCAGACATAAAAAAGAAGAAATTATGCAAAACTGGTTTTATCAGGATTTGACTTTTTCTAAAGAACTTTCTATATTGGATAGTGTGCATACACATGCATACATGCACGCACACACAGTACAGTAACCAGTTTTGAAGGCTGCATGTAGCAGGCATATAGAAACTATCTAATACCTAACGGGGCAATACATTTTGCTTCTTAAAAAGGATTTCTATCTTCTCTGAGGATAAGGCAACTTAATAGAATAGAATAGAATTATTTATTGGCCAAGTGTGATTGGACACACAAGGAATTTGTCTTTGGTGGGTATGCTCTCATTTGTCTTTGGTGTATATGCATAACAAGACATGAAAATATACATTTGTCAAGAATCATAAGGTACAACACTTAATGATAGTTATAGGGTACAAATAAGCAATCAGGAAACAATCAATATAAATATAAATTATAAGGATAAAAGCAACAATGTTACAGTCCTGCAGTCATAAGTAGGAGGAGATAGGTGATACGAATGATGAGAAGACTAATAGTAATAGTAATGCAGTCTTAGTGAATGGTTTGACAGTGCTGAATTATTTGTTTAGCAGAGTGATGGCGTTTGGGGAAAAACTGTTCTTGTGTCTAGTTGTCTTGGTGTACAGTGCTGTATAGCGTCTATATTATGTCCAGGATGTGAGGGATCTGTAAATATTTTCACGGCCCTCTTTCTGACTCATGTTGTGAACAGGTCCTCAATGGAAGGCAGGTTGGAAGTAATTGTTTTTTTCTGATTATCCCCTGAAGTCTGTGTTTGGTTGAGTTGCAGAACCAAACCAGACAGTTATAGAGATTCAGATGACAAACTCAATAATTCATCTGTAGAACTGTATCAGCCGCTCCTTGAGCAGTTGAGTTGGCGCAGAAAGAACATTCTTTGTTCTGCTTTTTTGATGACGTTGATGTTAGGTATCAATTTTAGGTCTTGAGATACAGTATGATGGAACCTATAAATTTGAAGGTCTCTACTTGATATTGTATTGTCTAGTATTGTAAGAGGTGGTAGTATAGTAGGGTTTCTCCTAAAGTATACCATCATTTCGCACTACACAGATAGTTGTTCAACCTTCAAACTAACTAGAAACATCAGGGTAGCATCCCATTCCTACATCTTATGGAGAATGAGCATGTATTTGGAAATACATTATTTTTAAAATTATTTTCTGTTTCTGTTCTCAATGTCGCTCTATGTGTCTTTGAAGAAATGCATCCAAAAATATTGCTATGTGAAAAAAATGAGAAAAAGAAGCAATAATGTTTACCATAAATATATCAATATTATCAATATTATTCAGCATGGACCCTATTACTAAGTATTATTAATCGGTATTTTATTGCACAAAATGTTATCTACAAACTGTTTTTAAAAGTACATTTGTTAAGAATTAAAAAGCTACTTTAATTCTCATAGATGCTTTCAAAAATTCCTGCTGAATTAATATTCTGGGGGAAAAAAACCAGTATAAATAAGTGTTGTCTTATGGTCCCCCTCCATCTTTCACAAATGGCTTTACAGAAAGCTAGTGAAGCATGTGTGAATGTATGTTCTAATTATATATAGTCTATGCAACACTTTCTGAAATGCCAATACACAATTGGCAACTACTACTTGGGATGCATTTCCTCAACAGATGTATAACTCAGGGTCTGTTGATTCAAATAGCTGCCTCTTTGGGGAAAATAAAATAAACTCTGCTTAGCACAAATAAATCTTTATGCTTCTATGAATTTTATAGCAGCATCTTTTGAAATTATTAGAATTCCCTTTTAGTTCTTTGTTTGAAATACTGCTTTTCCCTATACAGTGCTGATTTTATTATTAAAAAGGCCCTTCCTTTCATAGATGATGTTATTTTGTATATGCAGATCTATTATGCTAGAAAGCACAAATACATTTGCTAGTGCTTAAGATAAAATATGTCCAGCCCTTGAAATAACCAGTTCAATTGTTTGGCCTAATAAAGTAACATATCTGAGTCCTTTTGGAGAAGGGCGGCATATAAATCCAAATAAACCTAAACCTAAACCTAAACATATCTAATATAAGCTTAGATAAGATACCTCCCTCCCTAATAAATAAAGAAATAAAGTAAATTGATACAAGAATGAATCTCAATAGACAACTTCCATAACTGCTGCTAATTTTTACATATTTATTTAGAAGTTTTAAAGCTGAACTGCACTCATGTTTCTTAAGTCCTTTTTTATCACAGAAATAGCTAGAGTGCGAAGGATAAAACTAGAAAATTAATGTGAGTGCCGTACATGCTGATTCTACCACAAATGTTCTCCTCTCACAACAATGTTAGATTTTTCCAAGCTTTCACTGCATTGAATATGAAGATCTGAATAGAAGGTCTATGTGTAGATTTTCCTGAAGATGATTAGAATGCCTCTCTTAGTTAGAGGGATCCCTTTATCAGGATTAATTTTAAAAAGTAAGAATAATTTTGATTTTTGTCCTGCTCTACAGAAGTGGGTTGCTCCCGGTTTGGCCCGGATCTGGCAAACCGGTAGTAGTGGCGGCATGAGGCTCTGCCCACTCACCTTGACACTTCTGTGCATGCGCGAGCGGCAAGAGCGTGTGAACAAACCGGTAGTAAAAAAGTTGGAAACCCACCACTGCTCCTCTAGGAAACAAAGTTTAAAAAAAGGAGAAAAGTTTCTTGACTGAATCTAAATACAGGCCTCCCTATCACCAGATGTTTCTGAATCATAATGAGGGTTGTTACAACTGAACATGTATTAATGTAACATAAGAATTACATATTAACATATATTTGGTATAATTATATTTTTATGATGGTTGCTTTTCTGGGAACTATCCATTATAATTCTTTTTCCATCAAATAAAAGACTGTTTGTACTTGCTGATGGGTAATTTTAAGATTCTGTTCTAGAAGTTCTATGATTTTAGATTTAAAAAATGAACAGTTCCTTTTAACAATCTTTCAAATAATATTTTTTTCTATAAAGTAAGATGTGGTTTTAGAATTAAAAGTCTCCTTAAATACAATACAAACTTTAGATCTCTGTCTGCCCTCACAGGGATAACCTGGACTGTAATAATAACATATAATGTTTATTTTATTATTGTTGTTGTAGAGTATGGCAATTGATAATTTGGGTAGAGAGGGGTGGGGATGCATTGATCCTATCTTAATGCTGAAAATTGAATTCCTTCTGGCTTTCACATTGTATGCAATAATAGAGAAGTCTGAAAAGAATAAAGTTGGATTTGCTTTTGAATAACTGGCACATTTTTGAGGGTTAATCCAGTATGGAAATCTTCACAGAATTTCTAATAGCCTATTATGTTGACCAAGATTCTAATTAATATTAGTATGTCTGTGCTGTGTGTATGTGTGTGTAGTGTGTGTCTGGTGTGAGTGTGTGTACATACACATATGCAGCAGTGATGGGTTTCCATTTTTTGTACTACCGGTGTGCTTCTGTGTGTATGCATGCTTTGCACATCCAGGCGGGTCTTCCCACTGTCATTACTACCCAATCTGGGCTGAACCAGGAGCAGCGCACCTCTGATATACAGGCATGATACAATAGTGCATAAATAAAGTGTACAGAATAACAGGAAAAAAATAAGTTAAATATTGAAAATATATAGAAGCAGATACCTGACTAGTTTTATCTGAGTTCCTAGGAACAAGTACAATAACAATCAGACAATTATTCAGATTTTTTAGATTCAAAAATAAAATGTACGGTATGAAGATTCTTAACTCATGCATGTTCCTAAAATTTTATGAATGCTGTAATAATTCCCAGTAAAGATTGAGCTAATTACTATTATGCCGGGGAGAAGAGTGTAACAAAATGTTCCTAAAAGATCACAAATAGGCCATAATAAAGGTATTGAATCCCTTTTTCTAGCCTCTGACATTAAGACATATGGCATCTATGAATAAGATTGTTTCAGTTTAAGCTATCATGATTAACAGCCAATATAGATGTAGTCTGTATTAATTTATGTGATACTTTAAAAATCAATCTAGCTTAATAACCATTAAGGGATTTCATGGCAATCAATTTTATAATACTCCATTATGTTTGTTTTGAAATATTTCAGTCACTTGGATTGGTTACAAAGCTTCCAATGCTTGGAAAAAATGATTTGTTTCTTGCATCCTGTCTTACCAAGCAACACTTTACTCTTTAAATCATTTATTTTCTAAACAATAATATTGGAAGCAAATATGAGTTCAAGCATACAATCTGAACTATGGGTCTTTGCTTTCGATAAAGTTTCTAATATATACCAGAGTGGAAGATATTAGGTCTATCCCATAAGGTGGTTGCTATGATAAAATTAGAAGTGTGCTCCTGGAAAAAAAAGGGATATAAATTTAACAAATAAAGGAGAAAATTGAAGAAAATTGATATTGGGATATTAATAGAAGCAATCCATTTGAGACTTCACCCTATTTACTAGTAACATATCTGCCCATGCCATCAATTTGGTTGACAGTGAAACTGAATCACATTCTTTAAGGAATGTTATCACTCCATTTGCTTATGAACTTTTTGACTAGAGCCATCTTTAAAACTGCATCACTGAATTCTTGTATCATCATTTTTTACCAGGAAGCTTGGATTAAAAAAAAAGCAGCAGATGCCTGGGGGCTTGGCTTCAGAGTGACCTCTATATGATTTAATTCTATGCATAGAAAAGTGCAGTAGGCCATTGTTTGCTCATTAATTAGCATTAAGGTCATAAGGAGAGTTAGCAGTTGGTTTTCTCCCTTGAGGTTGAGTGAATTAATTCAGCTGAGGAAAGATATTTCAGTCCCAGTTCAGTCAGAGTGCTAAACTCAGGAAGACAATATGAAAAATATAATGTATCTAAAAATGGAAAGCAGTGAGAGGTCAAAATGACAGTAGATTTTATGGGGCAAACCTGAATTGTAAAGATTTGTATGAACAACCATACATTGTTTCTGTGTCCAAAGTCATATATCATTCTGAGGATAGAGTGTTAAGTGATAAGTGAGAGATATAAGATATGAGTAGTAGCTATATACAAATAAATGAATAAACAGCAAATAAAATGAGGAAGGTATGCATGCATTTTTACATTGCTTTAAGGGAAAGCAATAATCATAAGTTATATATTTTTAGAAATATATTCAAGTTTTATAATAGATTGGGCTTTGGGATATGAAGTTTAAAAACCAATAACAGTGAATAAATCAAATAATGCTATATGAAAATGCACAGCATTCATATGGTAAGTGTACTAGCTAATGGAATAACTGGAGATAAGGAACTCATTTAGATATCAGGAAAATACAAGAGAAAAAACAATATGAAAATGGCAATTGAGAGGATAAAAGTTTGCATTCTTCCCACAACATTTGTATCATAACAAAAGAAAAGCATCAATACAAAATGGACTAATTAAAAATTGGTCCACATAATTAATTTTATTATTTTTAAAAATCACTTAAATAAGAGTGAGAGGGGAAGAAGGAAGGAAGGAAGGAAGGAAGGAAGGAAGGAAGGAAGGAAGGAAGGAAGGAAGGAAGGAAGGAAGGATATACTAAAACATAATTGAAACATATAAATATAGTTTCTAACTTCACATTCATTCTACTCAAACTCAGGTACAATATTGATTTTTATACATTTTTTTCAATTTTTCAATTAATTTTTATCTTAAAACCATATTCTAAAATTTTAATTTTTCCTTGCTTCCCAATATATTAAATAGACAGGGACCATTGTTACTTCAATTTCCTCTTTTAAATGTATAGTTATTTTTTTTTTGCCTTTGAGACATATTGTCTGAATTTAAAATCCCAACCCCATATTGTCAGCAATGTACACTATCTCTTCTGAGAAAATAAGAATAATATAAGAAGACAGCAATCAGGATAGCCATCTATACTTATGGCAATTATATTTAAAATTAAAGTAAGTGAAAAGCAACACATTAGAGGGGATCCTTATCTTTTATTATAGAAGGTAAAGAACGGTTTTTCAACTTGATATATAAAATCTTTCCCTGTCTGCTCTTTGTTCATGACACCTGAGTTATTTTGTGCTCCAGACATTTCATTTTTCAGATTATTTTATTTTCTATTATTTCTGTATCCATTTGCTTTTTTAAAAGAAAAGTCAGAATGAAAATTCCTGTTTTTATATGCATTTGTTTTCCTATACACTTGTACAGGCACATTTGCCTTATATTGGAGTTTATTTATTTATTTGGTTTGTCAATCATGTGCAAGGTAACAGGTATAAGTATAAACATGGACATGAACAAAGAAACTGAGCAAAATAAATGGGAACAGTAGGACAGGGACGGTAGGCACACTGGTGCACTTTCAGTTAATAAAACTGAATTTTGCTTTGCATATAGCCGTGATGGTGAAACTATGGCATGCGTGCAACAGGTGGCACACCGAGCCATATCTGCTGGCATGCGAGTTGTCAGCTCCAGCGCACGCATGTTTGCTGCATGCAGCTGATTTTTGGCTTTCCAGAGGGCTAGGGGAGGCCATTTTCGCCTACCCCAGGCTTCAGAAAAGCCTCCGGAACATGGGGAGGATGAAAAACTTTCTTAACTTCCGATTGGCCCATTGGGCCCATTTTTCGCCCTCCCCAGGCTCCCGAGGCTTTCCTGAAGCCTGGGAAGGGTGGAAAAGTGGCCCAACCTAGCCCCCCCTCCCCTGAAGCCACCTGGAAGCCGGAAATGTATCATTTCCAAACTTCCTGTTGGCCCTGTTTTTCACCTAGCCGGCTCCGGAGGTGAAAACGGTCTGCCCCAGCCCACCGAAGGAAATACCAAGGTCAGCTAGGGGGCAAGCAGTGCAGCAAATGTGAGAAGAGCATAGGTGTGTTTGTGCATATGGAGGCATGCTTTCCATTATGGGTGCTGGCACACACGTGCACTATTGCGCACACGCCCTCATATTTTTGGCACCCAAAAACAAAAAGGTTCACCATCACTGGCATGTAGGCTTGGGAAGTTGATGTTCACATTATGATATATGATGTTCTGAGCAAAGTACTTCTTAGGTCCTGGAACTTCATCTAACTTTTTCAAAAGTAAAATATTTGAATTTGGAAAAAACACAAAGATATCATGAACGACCCAAATCTTTCATACATTGATTACAGTGTATATATCATATTTTCAGCATTGTATCATGGTAAACTTTAGATTCATTTTATAATTAAAATCAGTGACTGTCCCACATTTTTATTTTATTTTGATTATAGGAAACAGCAGAGGAATTTGAGAAGTTTTAGAAATATTTATTAATTCAAAACTAATTAATTTAGTTAACATCAAGTTGTATTTGAATGGTTTGCTGTTTCAATTCAGTCAATTTGAATAGAAATAAGTTTCTAACTCCTTGTACTCTGTGGGTTTATGCTCACACACTGTTTTATAGAATCGGTTAAAAAGGTTGTAATCCATGAAAATTATTACTATAATAAAATTTTGTTAATGTAAAAAAGAATAAAAGAGCAACAGGATCTGCAATGAATGTGGAAAAAGCAGTATAGCTCCTTCATATTTTAAACTGAATGTGTTATTTGAAACTTGTTTTGTACTATCAGCTAGCGTACTTGGAGTAGTAATATTTTCCTGAGTTCCCAATGTAAAACAAACTATTGTAGTATGAATATTCTATTCTCAAAAATGATTATTTTTCAAATCACCCAAATAGAACCATGTCTAACAAGTTAGCAATTATTTAGACAAATTGATGAAGAAAAAGACACAGGGAAATCAGATCTAATACATATTATCAGACCTAGTGAGCACTTATTCTCCATTTAAAAAGAAAAGCCTTAGAACTGGGCAAAAACTTTCATACAGACTAAAATGTGATATTTTATTTTTCAAGATTATAACTAATGTTTTATATTTAAAATATGATTTGATCCAGAATTGTAACCCACAGCTCAATTTGAAATTGGGTTAGCATCTACAAGCTTTCTTTGAGAGCAGTTGGGGAGGGAAAAATATTTATCTGGTTTCTGAGAGTCATAAACATGAAAGAAATATTGGATATTATCTACTCTGACAAATTGCTATAAACAAAATGCACATATGCCATCTGTTTACTTGTATGAAAGAAGAACCCACCATCATTTGAAGCAGTCTGTTTCACTGCCGAGCAGCTCTAAGCATTAGATTTCTTCTTAACATCAAAATGAAATTTCTACTCATTTGTCCTACTGCTGCCCCCGGAGAACTGAGAACAAACTTTCTTCCTTATCTGTATAACAGTCATTCAGATATTTGAAAACTGTTCTTTTCATCTTTTTCTCAAGGCTAAATATATTCAGCATTTTTTAGCCATATAATATTGAAAGTTCTGAATATGACTTCGTTTCTGTCTCCTTTATCATTTTGGTTAATCCTTCATGGATGGATACCAATGACAAAAGACAACATGCAAACACACATGCATACAATTTCAGTGTTTCTGGAAAACCTCTCAATACTAATACAAAAATTGATCCAATTTTTATGGACTCCATTATCAATGTTTGATAATTAGTTCATTGGTTTAGTTTAAATGTTTTAGAGATTTAGAAACCATCAATAAAAAAATTAAAAAGCAAGTTACACTTTACAAACAAAGGAAAAATAATCAAATCTTAGCAGTAGTGTTCAAAGTATTTTTAAAAAAAATCAAAGTTCAAAGTATAACAACAATAGCAAATTAGGAGGAATTCCATATACATATTAAATCTGAGAGAGAACACAGAGCTGTAAGCATCACAAAGAAAAATACATATAACCCAACTCTTTATGAAGCATTGTAAGATTACTTCTACATTTTTCCTGACCTTTTATATATAATGAGAAAACAAAAGGAGCAAAAGAGTTCAATATAATTCATACATTAAACATATTTTGAGACAGGTGTTCAAATCAAACAATGGATTGCAATAAACCTGAAGTGAACAAATGATGACATTACTATCCCAATGTATCTTAGGGTTATTGGTTTTCTCTACAGAATGTATAACTATTAAGCTCAGCTTCACTTAATTATAATGAGTTTCTTTGATGATTTTGGAAACTAGACAGCAGTAGTATGATTTAAAAAAAAAACTGTTTCCCAAATGGTTGGTGATAATTCCTGATTCCAGGAAGAATTATCTATGCTTCCTTTGTTGGAAAGTCCATTTTGCCACAAAGTCAACTTTCTATCCCAACATATTGTGCTGGTTTGTAGAAGAATCTAAATGTAGCAAGTCAGCAGAGGTGTGGAGAAATAGCCTCACAAAAATCATGTAAACATAGGAAGGCTGGATGAAAACAGAGCAGTCATTGACTGACAGACCTATTCACATGGTGTCATGGTTTTTCAACTGGTCAGAACAATGTAGGACAACAATTTGGGCTTTAACCTGGAAGGAATTGAAGATGGAAAGCATTGTTACCCGAGTATATGAGGTCTAAGAATATTAATAGTTCTCATTGCTGAGAATAATAACAATGAGCCCCATATTTGGGCTTGAGTATCAAATGAAAACACTGCTGTAATTTTATGAATCACAAAGTATTTGTCATGCATGTTAAATGGAAGAAGGTAAAATAACAGGAAATATTAACATTAGCATTTTTTAAAAATGATGCCCCGGTTTATTTTTCTTTAGTTTAGATATTAGAAGCTACAGTTTTGCCCTCAAGTATGCTGATAGTGTATGCAAGAAGGAGCTGGTCTTTGGATAAGATGCTCTGGCAATCACAGCTGTCCTCTACCTTTTGAGTGACAGCCCTGTTTTATCAGATACAAGGAATGTGTTTTCACCCAAGACAAGTGGGTAAAATCTAATTTGTCTTCAATTGGACCCTACTGTGAAATGTTAAACTGACCTTTTCAAAAGAAATTTACTTGATAGTTCCATGTGAAGCCCCAGCAATAAGCTAAGCCTGTCACCAGGACATGATTAAATTCTTTTAAATGTACAGCAGTTGCACATAGTATTAATGGAAATTGAAATTGGTGTAAATGGTAACCATAAATTTCAAAAGGTAGATAGGCGGGAAGAACCATTTGAAGGTTAAGGTGCCTTATATACTCAAGAATTCATTGCAGTTAATGAAAACATTATTCCAGATCCATGGAACTGCAGCATCTTCCAATTTGCTTTTATTTAGCAAATAAAGCTTTTATTCACCCCACCCCTTTATGTTGATCTTCACTCCTACTGGACATATCTTTATAGTTCTCTCAAGAACAGTATTGTGTAGCTCACTCCTGCCTTCTTTTGCATTGCTTTTAGAGAAGCTTAGTCTGATTATCAGGCAGATCTAGATGGACTCTCATTAAGGAATGTAAAAATCCTCCCCACCCCACCAAGCAAAACATTTAAGAGTATGAAAAGCCTTAAACAAAATTAGATATGAGTGATAGCCTAATTTTGACATTGCTGCTCTTCATTTGTTTGTTTGTTCTTGTTGAAAGAGACTTACACTTAATTCTGTGGTAACATTCCTTTACATTTGATATAACATGCATATATTTTGTACCTTGATGAAGATTAATTGCAAGTCAAGATATTTGATTGAAATCTCTAGAGAAGGAACAAGAATAAAACATTTCAATTTCCTTTTTTTATTAAAGTACATGAATTTCTGAGTCATCCTATGTCATACAGTACCAGTGCCTTAGCACTGGAAACACTATTGTAAATTATAGACTAATAGTAAATGGATCTTGTGATACACCATTTATTTCTGTCACAGAATCTATGCCCATTTTTACTTGTACTCTATTATATACTGACAGCCTAAAAAATAAGACGCCATTTGATGTGTTCCAAGCATTGAACTACAAATATCATTTTAGAAACATGAAATAGCTCATTTCAAAAACATCAGGCTATAACTCCATGACACATAAACACCAGTGTATCAATTCAGTAATACACTGCTTGAACACTTCTCCTTGGCTACAGCATACTGTTGTATTCTTGATACATAATACACACTGTTGGCCATTTTTCTGTAGCATTTTTTTTATTCAGGCTTCATAAGCTATATTAATCTTCTGCTGTGTGCTTTCATTTCATTTCCTGTAAAAATATGTTTTCCACTGCTGAAACTGACCTCAGGTTAGGTGTCAAAGGAACAAATTACCACTCCATATCCCAAGAGAAGCTATAAATGTACTTCCTTATGACCCAGATAATCCTCATATTTATAGTAATAAATAGAGTGCTAATGACACAAGGGTCTCATATGCTCGTCTGGATGATGTTTAAAAATATGAAGAACCTCAAGATATTGGTTTTACTTAACCACATTTCATGAAGAATATTTAACATAAATATTCAACAAATAAACCTGTCTCAATAATTTATAGAAGTGATCTGGTTTGTGAAAATTAATCTATTCTTTTATATTGTATACCCTACAGACTCTTTAGAAACTAAAGAAAAGGAAAATTTCAGAAATGTTTTTTTCTAGAAATTGTTCTAGAAAATGCACATTTTCAATTTTCCAATATATCCCCAAACTGTATAATTTTGGATACATTTTTATCATTACATGTAGCACTAAAGGTTTTTTTTAATTGTAAGAATTATTAATTAATTATTTGTCTTATTAATATTCAATAAATAAATTATTTCTAAAACAATTGGTTTCTTTATAAAACATTCCTGGTAACAAAAATCAATCAGCTTGATTACTAATTCAGACTGACTCATATGCAAACTATGTACACTGTGCACTGTGAAACAGTATATAAGTTTAAGTGCTATTGCTATTGCTAAAACAGATTTTCAAAATAGCAACCATTTTCATTTTAACGTGTTTCATTTTACTGATCAGTTAGCCCACTATTATTAAAATATCTGGTGACAACTGTAAGTCTTATCAAGAAAACAAAGTTCCTTGGACTCATAGAATTAAATGCCAAGATGTTAGGTAGAATGTGTCCAGTATGGCTGTATTGGTAAAATGCAAATTGTGTATTATCGATAATGGTGTGTCAAAATTCAAAAGGTCTCTAATTGGATGATGTTTAAGAAGAAAAGTAGAATAAAAATAAAATCAGACTTTTTGTATATTGTGATAATATACTTTAGTGATCATTTAACTAACACATAAGGAACAGCTAATTTCATAGCCATAAGATACAAAGTTCTGTAAGGTAATATCTGTTCTTATCTGAATGGATTCCTTGTGACGCAGAAATGTCAAAACTGGCATCCTGTAGGCCACATGCAACACGTGCAGGCTTCGTCCCCCACCCAGCTCCGTGAATGGGAAAAACATCATGAAACATTATATGACAGCAACGAGATGCGGTGAGTTTGACACCCGTGTTGTAATGGATTTTTCCCAAGTAACATAGTTGTATACTACACCAAATTTAAAAAAAAGTAAGTGAACTCAAATGTTGACAATTATTCAATAATAATTGGAAAATTCCTGGAAAAAATGGATGGTGAATTGCTACTATCCTTTTTGGGTGTTTTCATTCTACATCGGCATCAAGAAGTTTTCAGATCCAACATTTGAAAACAACAGAAGAAGCAGTTTTCTGAACTTTCTGGATTCATTTGGTTCACTATGTGACTCAGAATGCTGGATTAAATGGATTAATACCTTATACTGTATAATAGGGATGCTATGTAATTCTTATGTTTTGACTCCTGAAATTTGAAAGAGCTTGGATTTCAAATGTTTGGAAATGTTTTCCATCTCAAATTTGTGGCATGCATGAGTGATATAGAAAATCAGATGATAGATAGAGAAGGAAATTGGAGATGGATGATCTCTTATTATTTACTCAGAAAGCAAAACTCTTTAGTCACTCATCATGTGAGTATATTATTATGGCCATTTGCATCAGTTTGGGTATCTTATAATTTCATTGATTGTTGTATTACATGGAGTTGAGATTTAGCTATTAGTGTGATATGTATATTGAGATTGCAGGAACAAAATAAGAAAATGAACTATTTATACACAAGTACTTAAGAAGTAGCTTGAACTGATGGAATTACTTTATATATTCCAAAACTAAACCATATGGTAATAATAAATAATCTGAGCTGCATTTTTTTAAAAAAATGTAGCCTTTATGGGTTACTGAGAGGTTAATTATAAACAAGTAAAGTAGCAATAGCTGTGAAAGTTTCATTATCTTTGATCTGTCATTTTTATTATGAAATAATAAAAAATAAATATTAGAGGATGAAATTATTTAGGTTCTGCACACGTGCCCTGTGCTAGGCTTTTAGCAAAGTGAGCCTATTACCTCTGTTTGGGTAGAACATTTAATCAGACAATAGCACTGTGGCTTTCTGCCCTTCTTGTTTCATTGTTTCCTGAGCAACATCTCTTTTCTCCTTTGTTCCATGCAAAAGCAGAAGCTCATATTCTTGACTCTCATTAAATTACAATATATACAATAAATCTTTTATGTTTTACATTATGAATCCCTTAATTTTTGATGCATTCCTATATGTAACAAAATAATAGGAGTTTTGATCATATCGCAAGATAATCAACTTCTCTTTTTTGACCGTTCATCTGGTCACCAGTGGCTTCTCATCTGAGACTATGGTAAAATAAAGTTTGCTTTCAGTCAGTTATTTCATTGACACATCCATGCCCTTTTCTTGTGAACAACATGGAAGTGGTTTGGTGCTGCAATGTTCAGCAATTCTTTTTCTCAAGCACTAGTATTTGCTCACTTGAAGTGTAACCAGGCCTGATGTTACTCAGCTTTTGAAACATCGGACCCCAGCTAATGAAGTCAGTAGGACTTACAATTAAAAGCATTTCTGCCCTTTTGTAACATCAGGCCAAAGATTCAATTGACCTTGGGGAGAAATGTGAGAAATATTCCTATCTATGCATTTAGATGCAATTTAAGTTTTAAATGTTCTCACTGGTTTTGGAACATAGATAGTTTAAACTTTGGAAGATCCATAAGTTAAAGATAGTATGTCAAAGATGACAAGGTGAATCTGTAAGAGCTTTTGAAAAATTAAAATTAACAGAACACAGTATTTATTTTAAATGTTATTACTTATTTTATTTTATTTCTTTATTACATTTTTATGCCACCCATTCTCTTACAAGGTGACTCTAGATTATATCTTAATAACAACTATGAAAATCTATCAGAAGCTGACAAAGATATTGAGTTAGTCTTGGCATATGGTTACATTATTGAGAAATGCTAATCATTTTAGATATTTTATATCCATCTTATTTGTCTCTTGAGAAACCTATATGTGGGATAAGAAGCAATAGTGAGAACTGGACATGGAACCACTGATTGGTTCAAAATTGGGAAAGGAGTACGGCAAGGCTGTATACTGTTGCCCTGCCTATTTAACTTATATGCAGAGCACATCATGAGAAAGCTGGAGGAATCAAAAGTTGGAATTAAGGTGGCCGGGAGAAATATCAACAACATCAGATATGCAGATATTACCACTCTAATGGCAGAAAGTGAAGAGGAACTGAAGAGCCTCTTGATGTGGGTGAAGAAGGAAAGTGCAAAAGTTGGCTTGAAACTCAACATTAAAAAAACTAAGATCATGATTTTACTTTCCTGGGCTCCAAGATCACTGCAGATGGGGACTGCAGCCAAGAAATTAAAAGATGCTTGTTCCTGGGGAGAAAAGCTATGGCAAATCTAGACAGCATACTAAAAAGCAGCAACATCACTCTGCCAACAAAAGTATATATAGTCAAGGCTATGGTTTTCCCAGTTGCAATGTATGGCTGCGAAAGTTGGATCATAAGAAAGGCTGAGCGCTGAAGAATTGAGGTCTTTGAACTCAAACATACACAAACCCCCATAACTTTAACCTTAAACTGCCTACTGTGGATCTCACCCCATTACTAAGAGGTCAGTAGGGGCATGCATAAGTGCACCAGTGTGCCTAATGTCCCTGTCCTATTGTCCCCATTTATTTGTACCCATTTCCTGTGTTCTTATTCCTGTTTATTCTTATTCCTGTTATCTTGTACATGAGTGACAAACTAAATAAATAAAATAAATAAAACTATGATGCTGGAGAAGACTCATGTGAGTCCCTTGGATTGCAAGCCGATCAAACTGGTCAGTCCTATAGGAGATCAACCCTGACTGCTCTTTAGAGAGCCAGATCCTGAAGATGAAACTCAAATACTTTGGTCACCTAATGAGAAGGAAGGACTCACTGGAGAAGAGCCTAATGCTAGAAAAGACTGAGGGCAAAAGAAGAATGGGACGACAGAGAATGAGGGGGCTGATTGGAGTCACCGAAGCAGTAGGTATGAGCTTAAATGGACTCCACAGGATAGTAGAGGACAGGAAGGCCTGAAGGAACGTTGTCCATGGGGTCACAATGGATCAGACACGACTTTGCAACTAACAATAACAAATATTTGCTTCAAATGTGAAATTGTCTTTTATTAAATATAAAGCATTTACTATATTAATTTATGTAGTTACTACAGCATAAAAGGAGCAATATATTTTACTGAAGGAATGATGCTCATATTTTGGATTAGTATGAATTAATGTAAATATGGATATTAAATTTGATGTTATGTTTCTATATCCTTCATTGGCTAGCCAAAATTGTGTGCATAGTGTTTAAACTTATGTCTCTTTACAGTGCTAATTGTCAGTGTGAAAGCATCCACCAGTTATGCCCTTGAACTAGCTTCTTTAAATAATCTTATTTTTTTCATTTCTGAAATTGTTGAGCAACCTGTCTGTGAAACTAATCTTCCATATGTCTGTGGAAGTGGAACATAGCATCTGAATGAAAATAATAAACAATATCCAAGATATAAATACAGAAATAACCATTTATTGTTTAAAGAAATACTTGCATCATACTGCTGGCAGAAAAAATCCAGGAAAAACCAAATATATATTTTGTTGGTTTATTTGCTTGAAGTACTCTTCTGTACTAAAATTACTTAATTCATCTAGTGCAATGTTATTTTCATCTATAACTTGGTTGGTCATCTTTTTGATATAAGAGCAGTGTTGAATGTATGATTATTATTATGAATGTATGCATCTTATACTCCAAAAAATATTGTAGTATTAGTAAGTACCAAGCACTATGGTCATGATCCTTGCCTAAGGAAGAACAGAATAAATGGCAGAAGCCGAAGAGAATATCAGGCAGACAGAGAAACCAAACTGAGGAAACTGAGCTAGTGAAAAGAGAAAGTGAAGGGATTCAGCCAAGATATGGTGAGCATGATGTAATAGAAAGTAATGAGACAGAATGTACAGAGTCATTAAAAAATGAAATTAGGAGTAGTTCCAGCAGCAGTTGTAGTAGTAATGATACTAGTAGTGTTTATAGCAGTGGAAGCAGAAACCAAAGCAGGAAACAAGGACATAATAGAAATAGAAAGCAGCATGAATATGTTATAAAGCATTCAGCTGTTCAGCTTTAAAGGGGAGGAATATCAGGGAAATACTTTAAGAGCTGACCAGCTGCTACAATAATATAAGGCAGGGAATGAGTCAGCAAGGTTTTTGCATTGATATGTTTGGTATATATATAGGCCCTGTGAAGTTGTCACTCTGTGTGTGCTTCAGTGCTGCAGTTGATGATTGATTGCCTGACTTTGCCTAGTATGTGTATGTATATAAACCACTATTTGAAAGACAAACCTCTGCTTACTGTATTTTGCTCCTGGGTTGTCTGAAAATAGTCACACTGTGTGCACTCTGACATAGGTTGGTCTGAAAGTCACCAAATGAGTTGTTGTGGCTGCAGGTAGATTAGAAACTGGGTAACTTGGGTGTCAGTCAAATACATAGCTCCTAGTCCTTGCTCATACTGCTTGATGTTTAAACTGCTTCTTAATCTGAAATTGAGTGTACACCTTTGACCTCCAGAGATCAGATAGATTGGTCCTAGATCTCAGAAGGTCACATGATGCTATTTTTAAAGCATCTCTGACAATTCCCTACAACTCAATGGGGAAGTCAGTAGGGATTGTAAACTATTTTGAGATAGTTTACCACATGCAACATTGGTATAAAAATTAAATTAAATTATTTTCATCATAATGATGTGGAAAAGAGATGGTCATCACTGGAATGCAGCGTTGAGGAAACGAGATGAAGAAACACAGAATAAAAGGGTTGCATGTTTCCAGAATCAGAAAGAAAGATAGAAAATTAGGAGAAAAAAAGATGGAGAAGACAATGGAAGAATAATTAGAGAATATGTGAACACTAATAATTGCGAGAGTTCTCAAATTTGAAAATATCTGCCTTCAACAACAAGATCTTAATAAAGAAAGAGAGGAAAAATGCAGAACTTGCACAACTTATTATTTCTGCTGATGTTGGCACTGTTAGATATTAACATATATCGAGATAAGTCTTCCCTCTGGTCCGCTCCTACAGCGGGAAACAGGTATTCCTCTGATTGGTCAATGGGCGTGCCTCATCCCTATAAAAGGGGAACCCTCCGACCACAGAGTAAGCTGGATCACTACTACTACTAATAAAATGAGCTGTTGAGTTACTTCGTGTCCGCAGTCTGTCTCTCGTTGCCCAGATCTAACATTGGCGACGAAGGTGGGATTGAGAGACAGATAGGACGAAGAACGCTACTTCAAGAATCTCCGGATTTGATCCAGCCCAGGAATTCGGCAGAAATTCCGGCAGCCATCTCAGATCACCGCAGCGCGGCAAATTCAAACTGAGAAAATGGCGATGCATGCTCCCCCCGCTCCTTTCGACCCAGCAACCGACGAATGGGAAGCCTTCATGATTCGCTTCGAGTGTTTCCTCGAAGCAAATGAGTACACGGGGATCACCGATGCAAGAAAGAAAAATATCTTCCTCGGCTACTGCGGAAAGGAAGTCTTCAATACGGCCAGAGACCTCACCGCGCCTACTCCAATACAAGCAGTACCATGGGCGACGCTGAAACAAGCCTTGGAAACACATTACGCGCCAAAACCGTCCCGCCATGTCAGCCGCAAAGAATTCAACATGAGGACTCAAAAGGCGGGAGAATCCATTAACCAATTTGTTGCAGCTCTACGAAGAATAGCAGCCCACTGTGAATACAGGGATTTGGAAGAGCATATCTTAGAGCAATTCATCTGTGGGGTAAGAGACATTTCGTTGCAAAAGAAACTGTTAGCCAACCCGAATCTAACCCTACAGTCAGCATTGAACAAAGCAAGAGCGTCGGAATCAGCGGAGAAATCAGCAGTGACCATACAAAGAAGGGTCAACGAAACCCAGCCAGCACCGAGACAAACCAGAGTCCACTACGGAGACGCAAGCCCCGACTACGTGGATCCCGAGTTCGAGGACAGTCACCTAATGCAGAGCAGTCACTGGAGGCCTGGGGGGAAACCCGGATCCCGTTTGCCGCCCTGCGCAAGCTGCGGAGGGAATCACCCCAGGTCTACTTGCAGGTTCAGGAACGTTGTTTGTTCGCACTGCAACAAACTTGGGCACATCGCACGAGTGTGCCGGAGCGGAGTCCCTGCCTCACGGCAGCCACCCATGTACCGCCAACAGAAGCCCAACCCAGGGGCTTGGCGAAATCAAAAAGGGCGCCCAGAGAGAAATCCACAAGTGTTTACCCAGAGAGAAACTCCCCAAAGAGCTGAACGAGCGTATTCCCAGAGAGATTACTCACAAGAAAGTGAGCGAGCGTATCCCCAGAGAGAATTCACACAGAGAGCCGAAAGAGCGTTCTACCAAGACGCTCAACGAGAGTATTTTCAGGATATAGACGATGAGATAGAGTTGACCCAGAGAGAGGAGTTGCGAACGTATCTCACCACGATACATCAGGTCCGCCCTAAGCGGCCCAAAAGGCTGAAAGTCACAGTCCTCTTGGAGGGCTCACCCTGCGAGCTGGAGGTTGACACAGGATCAACCCTGACGATCATTTCATGGGCATCCATGAAACAGGCCATTCCCAGCCTCAGAAAGAGCCAACTGCGCGCTCCTGACGTCCTGCTACGAGACTACCAGGGGAACCAAGTCCCCATCGTGGGCCAAGGCACATTCCACATCCAGTTTAAGGACATCGAAGCCCAGCTGCCCGTGACCATCTCCAGCGCGCCATTGCAGAACCTCCTGGGGCTTGATTGGTTTGAAGCCCTGGGATTAGAAGTCACCGGAATCAACGCCGTGAGAAACAGCAGCGCTGAAAAGATCTTTAAGGAGTTCGAGGATGTGTTCAGCTCCGGTCTTGGTAAGTATGTGGGCAAACCAATATCGTTCAATTTAGATCCAAATGTGGCGCCAATCCGACTTAAACCGAGACGAGTGCCTTTTGCACTCCGCCCAAAAATAGATAAAGAGATAGATAAGTTAGTGGAACAAGGAATCCTTGAGCCGGTAGATCACGCGCGTTGGGAGACACCTATCGTGACCCCAGTTAAGTCAGACGGATCAGTCCGCTTGTGCGCAGACTATAAATGCACAATTAATGTCGCGCTACAACAGAGCGCATATCCGGTGCCCGTAGTACAGCACCTATTGCACTCATTGGGGCCAGGAAAGGTTTTCGCTAAATTAGATATGGCACAAGCTTACCAGCAACTGCCAGTAGATAGCGCCACAGCGGAGGCCCAGACTATAGTGACGCACAGAGGAGCGTTTAAATGCAACCGGCTACAATTCGGCGTAAGTATTGCTCCAGGATTGTTCCAGAGCGTCATGGAACGACTGTTGCAAGGGATACCGGGAGTCGTCCCATATTTTGACGATATCTTGGTGTCCGCTGCAAACGAGGAGCAACTAAACAAAAGAGTCAGATCTGTTTTGGCCAGAATCAGAGAGAAGGGCCTCCGCCTTAAAAAAGAAAAATGCCAAATTAACGTGCCTAGCGTAGAATTCCTGGGTTATAGAATTGATGGTCAGGGAATTCACCCCACTGAAAAGAAAATTAAGGCAATCCAGGACGCCCCCACACCACGAAATCAAACCGAGTTGCAGGCCTTCCTCGGACTACTTAATTTCTACAGCGTTTTTCTGAGACAGAAGGCGACCGTTGCTGAGCCACTACACCGTCTACTCCAGAGGAACGCACCATGGAGATGGGGACGAGCCGAAGCCGCAGCATTCGCCGGGGTAAAGCGCCTGCTCACCACTGACTCACTACTTGTGCAATACAGTCAAACCCTCCCGCTGGTATTGACCTGCGACGCATCGCCTTTCGGGGTTGGAGCAGTCCTCAGCCACAGGATGCCCGACGGGAAAGAAGCACCCATTGCTTTCTACTCCAGAACTCTTTCATCGGCCGAAAGGAACTACAGCCAAATGGACAGAGAAGCATTGGCTGCCGTTGCAGGTGTGAAACGTTTCCATGAATACCTCTACGGCCGCGATTTTGAACTCATTACTGATCACAAACCGCTGTTAGGACTTTTGGCGGGAAATCGCCCCACTCCGGTCTCCCTTTCTCCACGTATGACCAGGTGGACTGTTTTCCTGGCTGCGTACTCTTACAAGTTAATTCATCGACCGGGCTCCACTCTAGGGCACGCAGATGCGCTCAGCCGTTGCCCATTACCAGACATTTTGCCAGACCCCACTCCAGAAGTACCGGTATTGCTCATTGACTGTTTGGATTCGGGACCGGTTTCTTCTTACGACGTTGCAAGGTTCTCCTCGAAGGACAATTTAATAAAACAAGTGCAAACTTGGGTATGGAGGGGGTGGCCAAAGGGAAATGTGGGCCCGGAATTCAAAATGTTTTGGTCTAAACGGGACGAACTCTCCGTGTTACAGGGATGTTTGTTGTGGGGGGATCGAGTTGTTATTCCTTTTGCTCTACGAAAAAAGGTATTGAATGCTTTACATATGGGTCATCCGGGGATCGTGAGAATGAAAGCGTTAGCGAGAAGTTATGTGTGGTGGCCCAACATGGACAAAGAAATAGAGGAGTGGGTGGCCACTTGCGACCCATGCCAGGAGTCGAGACCAGCACCCCCGGAAGCGCCCGCCACAGAATGGGAGAAACCCAAGGCACCCTGGTCACGCATTCATATTGATTTTGCAGGGCCATTCCAGGGTCAAACCTTCCTCATAGTTGTAGATGCTTATTCTAAATGGTTAGATGTAGTCCTAATGACATCAACCACGGCAGAGGCAGTTATAAAGGTTCTTAGGCGGCTTTTCGCCACCCATGGTCTACCAGATCTGTTAGTATCGGACAACGGGCCCCAATTCACGGCCATGCAGTTTGAAACATTTTTAGCAGGGTTGGGAATCAGACACGCCCTCATCGCGCCATTCCATCCAGCGTCCAATGGTCAGGCAGAAAGAATGGTGCGGTTCGCGAAAGAGGCCCTCGCCAGGATGGGCCCGGGGGATTGGCAAACACGCATTGACCATTACCTCCTCATTCAACACATTACCCCGAGCGCAACGACGGGTAGAAGCCCCGCTGAACTACTAATGGGTCGCCGCCTACGGTCTCACCTGGACAGGCTCCACCCGAATTATTCTACCTCGGCTCCCCCAGACTCTACAAGTAAGGTCAGATCTTTTAGAGAAGGAGACACTGTTTATGCTCAAAATTACACAGGGGGGACATTGTGGATACCGGCGAGGGTCATTGGCATCATGGGCCCTCGATCGTATTTGTTAGAGCTTGAAGATGGGCGGAATTGGAGAAGGCACATCGATCAGCTTCGAGGTCGCCTAGCACACTCCAACTTAAGGGATGAGGGCGAAAGTTTCCTGTCCACAGAAAGACAACCGCAGGGAAACTTCATCCCAGGAAACGACGACACCGGCGAGCTAAGCGGGGGACAGGACATCACGCACGCAGCTGAGCAACCCCCCGTCATCACAGCCGCTGAGCAAACCCCCGTCATCGCAGCCGAACAAGATACCAGGGAAAAGAGCATCGAAAACGCAAGACCTCCAGAAACAGAAAAAGCACCCGATCCTGCAACTACTTCAAACCAACAGGAAACCAGTCCTGCAAGTACTTCAACACAACCTGAACTCCGACGTTCCTCCCGAGCAAGACAAACACCCACCTACCTAAAGGACTATGTCACCTACCGCAACGTCCCATCTAGGAGGGGAGGGGTGTTAGATATTAACATATATCGAGATAAGTCTTCCCTCTGGTCCGCTCCTACAGCGGGAAACAGGTATTCCTCTGATTGGTCAATGGGCGTGCCTCATCCCTATAAAAGGGGAACCCTCCGACCACAGAGTAAGCTGGATCACTACTACTACTAATAAAATGAGCTGTTGAGTTACTTCGTGTCCGCAGTCTGTCTCTCGTTGCCCAGATCTAACAGGCACTATGGCCATATTTATCCTCACTGTTATGTGTCCCTATTCCCTGGAGAAAAATCCAATTGCCACTTTGTGAAGGCAAAGGATAGGCAATTTACAACCTCTACCTAATGAACTTCTCAAGTTATGTAGCCATCATTAACCTATTGTAAATGATCAGAGGAATAACATCAGACAAAATAACTACCTCTTCCAAATGATATCTTTTCCTACTAAGTTCTTTCAATAAAGAATGAATAGAACCATTCTGTGATTATTAAAAGGCAAATCCATCATTGCATCAGACATTTAATGACAAACCCCAACCAGTGAGCCAAATTTATTCAAATTTATAACCTGTATACTTAAGAGCTGTGGTTACGCAGTGGTTAGAGTGCAGTACTGCAGGCTACTTCTGCTAACTGCCGGCTGCCTGCAATTTGGCAGATTAAATCTCACCAGGCTCAAGGTTGACTCAGCCTTTCATCCTTCTGAGGTCGGTAAAATGAGGACTTAGATTGTTGGGGGCAATATGCTGACTCTAAACCGCTTAGAGGGGGCTGTAAAAGCACTGTGAAACGGTATATAAGTCTAAGTGCTATTGCTATTGCTAAGATGGCATAGCATTGAGAATGGGTATACTCTAAAACAATGGAATTCAGTGTGAGATTGCAGAATTATTGGAAGGAACATGAAAGAAGGAAGGAAGGAAGGAAGGAAGGAAGGAAGGAAGGAAGGAAGGAAGGAAGGAAGGAAAGCTTCTGATGTTCTCTATTTCCCACAAGGAATCTCAATAGCAGGAAGTTTGAAGTCAATCTCATTCAACTGATTTTTGCCCACTCATGGCCATTTTGTTTCTCAGTTTAGAAATGGAAATAGCTCTGAAATGATGACCGAGTAACTTTTTAACCTTTAACTGGCCAAACTAGCGCATCATAAGGCAAAATGTATGGGCATCTCAATAGGGTAACTTACAGAAAGCGAGAAACCATTACTTCAGTGGGGATGAAATTTTGGAAAGTTCTTGCTTTCAGTACTGCTGAACTGCTGCAGTCACATGATCTTCATTTACAGGTGTTCCCTGACACCTTCCCACAAGTTAATGAGGAAGCCTGAGAAGCTTGCAGAGAGAAAATCAATGAGGCTCTTGTGAGCACAGACACATTATTTTGATTGGTCTTATAATTCTATTACTTGAAACCAAATTCCAAAAAGATATCTATCTATTCATTAAAATGTTTATTTAGGCAATTGTTCTGCATTTCAAAACTGTCTATTCGACCCATATTCCTGGGTCAGAGGATTTATGTAAATGCAACAGATGTTAAATACTTGAAAATTGATATAATTGCATTTTATATTTCAGGTATAAAATTTCACATAAACCCACATATACTTTTTCAAGCGGGAAAGAAAAACAATTAAGACAGATTGCAGTGAGACATGAAACTTCAAAATTTAAAAGGTCACATTGAAAATATTGGAGTATAATCTTTTTATACTTAAAACTCAAATAAATTTGCTTTGAAGAGGAAAGCATGAAGAATATTGTTAATTGAGATGAGTCTTAAAAACTGAAGTAGCCAAATAAAAATTGATGACCAAGTTCAGAACTAAACTTTAACTGAAGTTTCAGAGCATGTATACTCGTTCTCAAAGCTCCAGAAATTAATTAAAATAAACTAACTTATATTTTATAGCAGGGGTGACAAACTCACACTTATGGGCCAGGTGTATTATGTACTAGCCATGCACATCCTCAATTTAGCAAAAAAAAAAATGGGATCAAATAAGGTGAGACATTCACTAGAGTTCATTAAATTGCAGTATACTTTTCCTTTCCTTATTCTCCCAAAAATATTTTAGTATATACTTGCATTTATTTTTATCTCCTAATTCATAAAATAAGAGTTTTATTTAATAATTTTTGCTGCAACCTTAATACTAAGTGAGCTATATTATCTCCTAGTTCTTAGCTTTAATTCCCTTAATTAATAAAGACTTGGTATAACTTAGTAAGATAAAATAAGAAATCTCTAGTAGAGAAAAAGAAGACCATGGAGTACATGATGATTATAAGGATGATGTAAGAGCTGAAGCTAGTGAGGTGCAGCCCAGTAAGTTTCAGGTCAAATAAAACTATGTTTAAAATATGGAACAGATGTCATTGAGTTTCAAGGCTGAGGAAAACTTGGCTGTTCATTAATTTGAAAAGACACGAGGAAAAGGCACAAAATTTAACTTTTGGGATAATAAACATGCAGATGGATGGATTCTTTTATTCTGTCATGGGTGTTACTTTCAATGTGTCTATGACTTCCTTATTATCTGCAATAAAGCAGTTATCTAGCAGCTGTCCAGAGCTACTTGTTTAAGATGGGTAGCAATGTGAAAAAAATGAAGTTGATGTTAGCTAGGTATGTGGGGCTTAAGAATATGGAGTTAAATTTTTAGAAAATAAAGATTTTATATAAATGCATGTGTGAAGAGTGACTGGCAATAACATATAGTCCAAAGAATCACCAAAAAACAGGTCTTGAATCCTAAATATGAGGTTGATCAGTAATTTCTGGAAGTAATATGAGATCTGAGATAAATAAGAATGTGTTTTAATCATCATATCTGTAGATGAAAAAATGCTATTACTTAACAGTTGGGCCATTCCACATGGAATAAATTCAGTCCCTCAAAGCAGTTTAAAGCAAATTTGCTCGTCTTCATGCTTTTTGACCTTCAAATGCTGAAAACATGCTGAGAACATAATAAACATAATAAACTGATGAATGCTATCCTTTCAGCTGACAGATAGGCCCTTTCAAAAATGACGTTCAACATTGTCAAATCTGAAGTGCTGCCAATTCTGAAGGAGCCAAAAGTGGCCTAGCTTTATTCCACTTAAAAAGGAAAATGAATACATTGTTCATCCCTCATATTTTAAGTGCATGTTGTGTTCCTTTTGTAGTGAGTTGGGCGGCAAACAAATATAATAAATAAATAAAACAAATTTTCTCATTTGCTCTTTTTTAAAGCTATCAAAGGGTCCTGTTAAAATCGTTCTGAAAGCACCTGAATGTGACATGATTTCACCTCATCATGTAACTTTAGTAACACTTTCCCAGCATCCCTAACCATGATTATTATTAAGTCCTCGAGGCTATGACGCCATTAACTATCATTGCCGGCCCCTGATTGGTTGAGACGTAAGCAGCCAGCTGGCAGGAGAATGCAGCTATTCTATTGGTTCAGGGTCTGACAGCTCTAGTATAAAGTGCTGTCAGCTGTCAAATGTTGTATTTGCCAGTCGAAGTTTGCCTTACATTTTGCCATGTTATACTGTTAATAAAGGTTGTGTTAGCTTCAACCTGCCGTGCCTCAGTTCCTGTCTGCCTCGTTCTCCCTACAGAACAATTATAGTCTCTCCGCTTAAATTAATGGTTATGGTAGATTTTAAACCAAATGCAGACTTAGTTTTTAAGAATTCAGACTCATTGTAAAGTGGTTGTACACCACCATATTATCCACTGCAATCTCCATCCGTTCCTCATTTCATATGAAATAAAAAAATATTTTAAAAGTGCAATGGAGCTTGCACAACTGCTTATCACTGCCAAAGAGAAGGTGGAACATAAGTCTTGCCAAGCTCTACTCTTAATAAATCCAGCCAATCGTCCCTTCCAAGGACCAGGGTGGCTAAGGCTGAGAACTTGAGGAAATGTGAACAAGAATTTTTGTTTTCCAAGAATAACTTTTCATCCCAAAGGTCTTCAGAATTTCACTGGGCAAAACAAAATGTTGCCTTTCCTTCCCAATTTAGATTACATCATAGGAGGGAAGAAGCTCAACTGTTGAATTTAACTAATATTGTAGATTAGAGATGTCTAAAACTGCTTTTAAAGAATGTATAATTTTTCTATAGCAAACTGATATAACAGCTGGCAAAGAAAAATAAGCAGTAGAATAAGTGTAAAATTTCATTAGTCACTTAAGAATCTGGAAAGGAAAGATTCCCATTATTTTTGAACACATGCAATAATTAACTTAAAGGTTGATAACTTAATGCTGTGGAGATTTTATGAAGATATTTTGCACTAGTAAACGTTAGATATTTTATCTAACCAATAATTATTTACAAAGCTTTTTGCAATGTAAAAAAATAACTTTAAAATATACAAGAGCTCAGGCATAGAAAACATTAAAATGTTCAGCATTTGGGATTATAAATGAATAAATAAATTTCATGTTATTAAGTTATACTCTAAAATATGCATTATATCTGGCTCCCTACGTACTTCTAAAGAAAATAGATGACAATTTCTTACAGTTCATGTGTTCAGTGGATGTAGATTGCCTATTATCCTTCCTAAAATGTTACAAGAACCAATGCAGGCCCGAGCACATGTACACTAATGGAATTTGTGACTTTAAATAATGGGTGCAAGTACCTTGTTATAATACCATAATATAAATTTCATTTATATTAAATTTTCTTCTGACAGGAGAAAAGAGAAAGAGAGAGAGAAATAACAATGAATAATAATGAAGTTATTTAAATGCCACCAAATATAACAATACCTAAGGTATCTAGGTATGCATCACCATGTTTGAGCTAAATTCATCAGGCAAGAGCTGTGTGAATGTATTGGGAATGGAATGCAATTTTTTTTTAGACAAAGCAACGGTGAATAAAATCAAATGTTTATTTTTTCTCTCTTGGTTGCACCTACAAAATAGCACTGAATCACAGACATCTTCAATATCCAATTCTTTCTTATTCTTTCTTCTTCGTCCTTCTCTTACTACTCCTGCTTCAGGAGAACTAATCTATAAGATGAAGATGTGTGAGAGACATCTCGGAGGAAGAGGCGCTCTGTGATTTAGTTGGAGTTCTAAGTAGCACTCCCAGGTTACAAAAGATGAAAACTTAATGGTGTTTCCTGTTTATACCTTTTGTAAGAGATACTTCTTTATGGTTGGAGATGCTAGAGAGTGTTCCTCCTATAGTTGCTTTCAGTTATGCGTTCTTCCCTCATTCTCACATCTTCCTGGTTGCCCATTGTTCCTAATCTGATGAAAGCCGGTGGGAGCAGTTCCTGTTTATTATCTTTCACTGGGTAATAATAAATGTGTACGAAGCCAGGAAAGCACTAAAGAAAAGACTGTACAAATAAAGACACTGTACTGACACACATTTTAGCTACTACTTAATCAAAGAAGTATAAGATCCCCATACTTCACTAAAATTTTCTTCTCTTCACAGAGAAATGTCAAAACCAGATACTTTTTCACCCGATTGAATGAGAAACGTTAGGAAAAAAATGCAGATTTTTTTTGACTTGAATTAGGCCACTGAGAAATAAATAAACAGTTTTTAAATTGTGCTTTTCTTATGTAATAAATTAGGATATGTATGTTTACCCACAGCATTGAAATGAAAGAAAGGTGAAAGGAAAAAAGTAGGAGGACAATTGGCATTTTCTAAAAACACCTGGAAGCTTCCCTGCAATGCAGAGAAACAGAGTAAAAAATGCAATTAGGAGTTTATAATGTATTAGAAAAATACTTTTTATATATTTCGATTAATAATGAGAATCAGTTTGGAATAGTGGTTCCATCAGGCTAGAAATCATGAAACTCTGAGTTTTAATCATGCCTTAGGCACAAACTCAGTTGTGTAACCTTGGTCTAGTAGTCCCTTTCTCTCAGCCCTAGGAAGGAGAAAATGGCAAACTACTTCTGAAAAACCTTGCCAAAAACCAAAACAAAGCTGCAGTCTCTTGCGAATCCAACAAAATAGAATAGAAGGGTAACGTTAATATTTGGAGAAATGTTCCCCAATTGACCACAATACTCAAGATGGGATAACCTTTAATGTGGTTTGAAACAAAAACAACATGTAATAAAAAGTGACTTATTCCTATGACTTCTTTGCATTCTACAATAACTTATTACTGTAAATGTGGAAAATCTTTACATAATTCAGAATGAGCAATTTAAATATGCAATTTCTGCAAATGAATTGTAGTAACTGAGATAATATGAGTTCTGTTTGCACCTCTAGTGTATGTATGTATGTATGTATGTATGTATGTATGTATGTATGTATGTATGTATGTACTGTATGTATGTATGTATTGTGTCACAGACCCTGGTATGCCCAAATATGTGAGGGAGCATACTGCTTCCCTTTTCTGTCTTTCTGCTCACCCTAGGAGCCATCCAGGCAGAAAGCCATTTTTTTATGTTGCCTTTGTTACATTTGTGTTGCTAAATAAATAAAGGAAGACTAATATAGATCTATTTCAAGCTATTTAGCTCTCATCAGCTAGCCCTAGGTTCGATTCCCAGTAAGGGTATGGCTAGCTGATGAGAGCTAAATAGCTTAAAATAGATCTATACTAGTCTCCCTTTATTTATTTATCAGCACAAATGCAACACACACACACACACACACACACATTTCCATTCAATAGTGTCTGGTTCTAGGAGATGACCTGGATAAGTCTCTGCAGTTTTCTTGGCAAGATTTTTCACAGCTGATGTGCTATTTCTTTCTTTCTAGGGTTGAGAAAAAATGAATAGACCAAGGTCACCCAGCTGACTTTATGACCAAAATGGGACCAGAATTCACTGTGTCCCTGTTTTAACCTGATACCTTAATTACAACACCAATCTGGCTGTCAATGGTTATTATGATGTTGAAATGAATATTGTTGGTTTTTGGAAATGTTAATAAGAAAATGAAGAAATGGAGCTACAGAAATTGGGGCAACTTTATGGATAGTAGCTAGGAAATACCGGCTAGTAAAAGCACAATAAAGTAGTGCTTTTGACATACATAGGATGACATTTTAGTTATCAAAGAACTGTTGATCCTTTGACTGCAATGCTCACATATATTTTCATCTTCAAAATATTTCATTGTGAGTCATCTCAGTGATCTCTATACTAGTTCAAAAAAATAGAGTTCTGTTTTAAGTCATAAATCATAATCATGCTTTCAATAGAAGAAAGAGTAGGTTGCAATTTGCATAAATGATCACAGGGAAAAATCTGGAAAATCAGAAGATCATGAGGAACAATGTAAAATTTCTTAGTATTAGCTTTTGTTTGTATTAAAATAAACATTTTGAAAATTAAATAAAATATTAAAATAGTTATTGAGAGTCAATTTGATCTAGTAGTTAAGGTAGCAGGCTAGAAACCAGGACACTGAGTTCTGGTCCCACCTTAGGCATGAAAGCTTAGTTTGAGTAACTTTGAGTCAGTCAGTCTCTCTCAATGCAATTCACCTGACAGGGTTGTTGTGGGGAAAATAGGACGAGGAAGGTGTGTTGGATATGTTTGCTGCCTTGAGTTATTTATAAAAATAATAAAGGTTGGATACGAATAAATAAAATAAACTCGTCAGGAATCAGGTGATGATGTCACACTTTGGTGACAAGCAAGAATGTTAATTCCTTGTTAATTTCAAAGTGAAATTGTGCTGATTTCAACCATTGCCACTTCTCGGTTGCCACAAAGACTGGCGGGGGGGGGGGGGGAGAGGAGAGCTACCTGTGGAATGCCAGTTCCAGAAAGCAGACAACAACAAGAAGCCATTTCTTGGTTTGTCAGTCGGGATCTTGATATTCCTATTGCAACCAATGAATGAGTACTTAATTGATCCAAAAAAGTAAATTTTTGCACATGTGAGAAAATGCCAGGAAGGGGAAAAAATTGTTGTTGAGAATTTGTATATAACAATAGTAATTATTAAGTTCTTAAATCTTGCCTTGTAATCAACAGGTTTAAGTTATGATAATAAACCACTTTTACTCTGGAGTTAAATCCTTGTTTTAGGTTAAAAGGTGTTTTCAGTATATTATCAATTGTAGTTGGGCTAACTCAGTGGTGGGCAACCTTTTTTTTCAACTGAGCCAAATCTTGCCAAAACCACGATTGAAATTTATTTTGAGAGCCACATTTTTAAAACCGAAAATACATAGGATGGTACACTGTTTTTAGTTTCAATAAACTCTGGCATTGAAGCATGCAAGTCTTAAAGCTGTCAAGTTGCAAGACCCTTGCACCCCTAACCCTTTAGAAAAAAAACCCAGGGTCTTCAAACCTGACAGCTTGAAGACTTGTGGACTTCAACTCCCAGAATTCTGAGAGTTGAAGTCCACCAAGGGCATCAATCATATTAGCCCAAGCAGGGATCTGCAAAATTGGCTCTTAAGACTGGTGGACTTCAACTCCCAGAATTCTGAGAATTGAAGTCCACCAGTCTTAAAACAGCCAACTTTGCAGACCTCTGTGTTAGCCCAAAGCCTGGCGCTGGGCGGGCCTTGCTCCCCCATTGGTGGAGCCCCAGGAAGCGAGGAGGGAGAAAAAGAGACGGAGGCAAAGGAGCTTCTTCCCCCCCTCCCCGCAAAAATCTTATCAGGGAGCCGGCGGACAGTAGCAAATTAGCTGATCACGCGGCGTGATCGGCTAATTTGCTACTGCCCACCTGGCTCCCCGGTTAGATTTTTGCTGGGAGGGGGCGGGGGGAAGCTCCTTAGCCTCCGTTTCTTTTTCTGCCTCCTCACTTCTCGTCCCCGCCCAACTTCAGGTTCCTCCGTAATCATTGTGAGTCGAAAAGAAAAAAGGGAAAGAGGCGCTTGTTTTGAAGTGCCCGAGAGGAGGGAGGGGAGCGGGCGCCCGGCACACAGAAGAGCCGGATTAAAGTGTGTAAAGAGCCGCGTGTGGCTCGCGAGCCGCAGCTTGCCGACCACTGGGCTAACTGAAAGATGTTGTACGGTACTTAACATTTTGCATCATTAAAACAAGAAAGAGGAGCAGTATATCAAACAAATGGATGTTGGAAAGGAAAACGAGTTTTAGATTTTGAAAACAATTTTTGGGACCCTGAACCAAGGGAAACATACTCTACTAGTATTCAAATATACAGTAATTAAATAAATTAATTGGGCTGACTATAAATGCATTTGTAAAAATATTTAATTATATAGGAAATGTTATAAATGTAAATAAATTGTATTTAATTTCCCACATTTTGATTGCTATAAAGATTATTCTGGGAAAATATTGGAAAACTGCCACAATTTTAAACATTAATAAGTGGATATTTAAGATATGGGAATTGACTTAAATGGTAAATTGATGGAATTGAGCATAGAAAAAAGGAACACACAATTTGATCTAAATAAATTTCCATTTTTTATTAGATATTGGATTGAGTAATTTAAAGCATATATTTCTTTTATTAAAACAGTACATTGTTTTGGTTTTACTGATTGGAAAGTGGGATGTTGATATATTATAGTATAAAGCTACACACACACACACACACAAACACACACACAAACACATCTGATATTTTATTATTTGATAAAATAACAAGCATCTATTTAATGTGAATTTCACTAACAATTATTATACAGGATTATCACTGGGCAGTTTTTTTCTCCTTCCTTTTGTAAGGGAAAGAGTTCAAATGGAAAGCTAATGACCAATTCTATGGAACTCTGTGCTTGTTAACAACTCCCAAGACTGGAACCTGTTGCCTCCTTTGTTTTATTTAGATAAAAGTCTTATACATGAATTCCAGGGTTTGGTTTTGGTTTGGTTTGGTTTTATTGGACTTATATGCCTCCCTTCTTCCAAAGGACTCAGGGTGGGATACAACATAAAAACACATATAAGCAAAAGTTAAAAAAGATTAAATGGGCAATCCAATAATCTTCCATTGACAATTTAAATCAAATTTAGGATTAAATTAAAATTAAAAATTAATAATTTAATTTATTCTATTCAGGCCAGGCCGGCTTGCTGAAAAACCAACTTTTTAGGGCACGCCAGAAGGACCGGAGGTCGAAGCTTATGCGAAGCTCCAGGGGCAGCTCATTCCAAAGGGAAGGCGCTCCCACAGAGAAGGCTCTCCCCCTGGGGATCACCAGCCAACACTGCCTGGCTGACGGCACCCTGAGGAGGCCAACTCTGTGGGATTGTACTGGACGTTGGGAGGCTACTGGTGGCAGTAGGTGGTCTCGCAAGTACCCTGGGCCTAAGCCATGGAGCGCTTTAAAGATCATAATAAACACCTTGAATCGCACCCGGAAAACAACCGGCAACCAGTGCAGGCCACTTAAAAGGGGTGTAACATGGGAGCACGTAGAAATATGAGTTCTTACTGGTGTTCGGTCAGATTCGGACCGGCTGGCCCTCCAAGCACTCTCTTGGTGTCTCCTCCAGCGCTTATCTCCCGGAGCTCCTCGGTAAACCAAGGAGCTACCTGGGATCGGCACCGAGTCAGAGGCTGCAAAAGCACAATGCGGTCCAAGGCCCCAGTGGCCACCCTATCCCAGGCTTCCACTAGGGTCTCAGTCGAGCTGTGAGCAAGGGATTCAGGAAAAGTCCCAAGCTCCATCAGGAACCTTTCAGAGTCCATCAGGCGCCTGGAGCAGAACCATCTAATCAGTTCCGCCTCCTTGTGGTGTGGGATGCAGTATGGAAGTCAAGCCTGAGGAGGAAATGATCAGATCATGACAAGGGTTGAATAACAATATCCCATAAACTTGATCATTCATCCACTGTCAAGAGACAAAAATCAGGTCGAGCATGTGTCCCTTGTTATGAGTGCGGTCTCGAATTAACTGAGTTAGGTCCATAGCCGTCATGGAAGCCATGAACTCCCGTGCTGAATTAGATGGAAGGCAGATTGAAATCCCCCAGGACCACAAGCCTGGGGAAATCAATTGTCAGCCCGGCTAACACATCCAGCAGCTCAGGCAGGACCAATGAAATGCAGCAGGGAAACAGGTATGTGACAAAAAGGCCCACCTCAGCTCCAAGGCCCCACTTCACAAAAAGTGACTCACACACACCTATCTGAGGCACAGTGACCTCCCGAGGTCCAAGACTAATAACCACCGCCACCCCCTGCCCCTGCCCTGGACTCTCAGCTGGTGGAACGCCCGGAAGTCTGGTGGGCATAATTCCACAAAGGGAACACCCCCTCATGGCCCAACCAGGTCTCTGTAATACACGCAAGGTCCGCTCTCCCCTCTTGTATGAGATCGTAAATGAGGGGAGCCTTATGTACCATGGACCTGGCATTAAGCAACACCAGACGGAGACCGGGATTCTGTAGTCCCACACACCCAGGTGTGCGAGAGGGGCAATGAGGGTCAGAATGCGCAATTGCTCTTAAACAGTGAACCTGCGTCCCCCGGCATAATTTGGCCTTTGGCCCCCACCGTATCTGCCCCTCCCACCTATAGTAGAGATGGTAAACCGCCCAATGGAATGGCTTAATATCCCCCCCCCCCCGGAATCCCAACCTTTCCCAGCACTCCCAACCCACATCCATTGATTAACCTTACCCTGTGTCCTGGCAGACTCATCCCCCAAGCATGTCTGAACTATCCAAATCGACCCCCCCTGCCCACCCCTTAAAATTTGATTTTAAAAACCCTGTAAAAAACCCCTAAGAAGCCTCTTCTTCCCATGCCATCTCTCGGGATCCCAAGATCCATCATTAAGGAAGCGTCTTGACAGGCAAGAGGGCCATCCCCGGGAAAGGGGGAGTTCCCAAAGGGAATAAAGTTCTGTCGCAGTATAGCATAGCAAAGAGCGGACTTTGTGATGATTCAAAATGGATGGAATATTGGGTTTGCACATAGTCTTGCCTCGTTATTGGATTTCAACAATTGATGCTATAGATAGTCATCAACTTGTGACCACAAAGTAGCCCAAAATTTCTGTTGCTAAGTGAGATAGTTGCTAAGTGAATCTTGCTCCATTTTACAAACTTTTGTTTGCCACAGTTGATAAGTGAATCAAGGCAGTTGTAAAGTTAGCAATATAGTTATTAAATGAATCTGGTTTGTCCATTGACTTTGCTTGTGAGAAAAGGTCTCAAAAGGTGATATCATGACCCTGGTACACTGCAAGCATCATAAATATGAGTCATATTTGAATTTTGATCACATGATCATGAGAATGCTTCAATGGTTGTAAATGAAAAACAGTCATAAATCATATTTTTCAGTGCTGTTGTAACTTTGAACAGTCATTGAACAAACTGCTGTAAGTTGAGGACAAGCTAAAGAGACTAGGATTTTGATGAATATACATAACCAGTATATGGGTCAGGCTGTTGTGCATGCCCCTGTCTTTCACTTTCTTCAGTAAATATCAAGAAATCTAAGATTGAATGGTATGTGCTATTTTCTAATTGTAGGAATGAATTACCCTTGTTATTATTTGTTCATGTCACATTGAGAGTTTCTCATGTGTAGAGTAAGTGTTATCCGTTCATATTATTTCTTTTTTATTTTCAGTTGCTAGGAAACAAAGCATTATACATATAAAGTAGTCAGGAAGAATATGAAATGAATATCTTAATTGTATGGCACTTACTACAAGACTATGTTGAGAATTTGTGCCTCTCACACAACTATTTTTATCTTCATGATCTGGCTGTTTAATTATTGTCATTCATCATTGTAAAAATTCCTTGGTGTTTACATTGTTCTTGTAATATTTCTGAGTGAACCAAATAAGTCATCATCAATATACATGATGCTCTAGAAAATATCAAGTAGCGGAATTCATACAGTATAGAATCCCAAATATCAAAATCTGTTTTAATGTATCTATTATAGTGTATATATTTTAAAAATTAATTGGTAATAATAAAACACAAGATTCTATTTTAAGAAGGTTTCTCATCAAACTATGGTTTTTTAAAACTCAATTAAAATATACATAGGAACAATGCAAGTGATACAAAGCAAGTAATTCATAATTTTGGTTAGTGGTGTCTAGCCATAGCCTTTTGAAGCATTACTAAATAAATCATGAAACAGATTAAGTAGTAATACTTGCAAAACTGTGATAACTGAAAGGACAATAGTATTTTCCAATATGACAGAACTTAGTAATAGACAAAAGCTAATTCAGCCTCTTGTTATCCTGACATTTGCATTAGTGACAAATGATAGCTCTTCAAACCTGATTGACATTTCTGACTGTAACATTTATTTTCAGTGGCACTGAAGAGGCAATTTTAATTTAAATGCAAATATTAACTCATCACACGAAGGGATGAGTACATACTTGTGTCATCATATACAGTATGAATCATGAAAATAAAACAAAAAACAAAACAAAAATGTCTACCGCCTCCTGAGAGCTATTTTGTTTTAAGCTGAAAACAACCAAACAGTTTGCATCTTATTCTTGCTGTAGTCTTTATGCTTAATTACTAATGTTCTCTGGAATTGCAGGTCAACAGATTATGGGACAACATATGAAAAGATGAATGACAAAGTGGGCCTGAAGACTATTTTGAGCTACCTTTATGTCTGCCCAACTAATAAGCGTAAGGTAAATAAAAAAATGTGGTTGCTTTTAATTATGTCATATTTGATTTGATTTGTTAGTTATTATGTACATAGCTGTGTTTGCATATATCCTACAGAAATAAAAACAAGCTGTTTAGCCTTTAAATTATATTGGACCTTTCCTTTTTAACTTAATTGCATATGGATGAATGGTAATCTTCCATCTAGAAAGTTTCTTGACAAATGGAGTTCTTTCATCTAGAAAATGATTGCAATATAAAAGGCTTTACTAAATTTCAGATGTGCTTAGATGACAACTCTCTGGAATCTTAGCTTACCTGATCCAAAATTACAATGGAGAATCTTTCCGTTGTATTCCAATATTGGAAAAGTTCAGCAGCTAAATTTCAGTGCAGCCACTTAACATGATAATGGTGCTCAGAACAATATTACTCTCCAAGTCTGCAATTCTTCTGCTCATATTAACTACCAAAACACCTCAAAACATTAATTGACTGAATTAATCCTTGTTAAATTAAACTAATAAAAATACTATGCAGCAATACATCAAGAAATGAAATACTTCAAAATAATATTATAAGCAAATAAGAAAAATTAAATAAAAAAATATTGCATTAATTCAATGCAGATAGCTAAAGGAGTAATTACTAAATTGCACAAAAGTACCTTTGGCAGACTTTCTCCAAGATTTGCAATCTCTACATGACTGAGAACTTCATTCCAGTTCAAGCCTCTTGATTTGTTCAAGTAGGACTTCTGAACAGTACAAAAAGTGCGGGGAAAGATGTGAGAGGAGGAAGCAACAGTGAAATGTCCATGCACTTTAATGCAGTTTGCTGGTAGAGTTTTTGCTGCGTGGACGCTATAGAGGATAACACTGCGATGACCATGCTGGATCTAAATGAGGCTGTGTGAAAGAGAGAGAGTGCTGTTTCATAGAGTGGCCCAGGGTCAGACTTGACCTAATAGCTGATGATGAAGATGAAGATTCTGGTGAAGTTACGATAATTTCACAAATGAGATAAATTTTAGATAGAAAGTTTGATCTGAAGCTTTGTCCCATTCTAGAAGTAAAACAAGTGGGAGCCGATAGCTGGTAGAAAGCCTGAAGTCATTTTTTATTCCTGCCAAATAAGGATGAACTCATTATTTGAAAAAAAAAAAAAAGACTCATTAAGTTGTTCGGATGACATCTACAGAGACCAGATTGTATTTAAAGTTGTTTGCCTTTTAAGTGCTTCCAATAGTGAAATGAAAAGGATTTGACAAAAATCCTGCAGAGAAAATGTATCCCAAAGCCTAGAGGGTTTTAATCATACAGGCACCCTACTGAGAAACAATTTGTAAAGGGTTTTTAATGCGGAAGTACTCATAAAAGTCAGGTGGTTATATTTTTCTCATTTTCTTTACCTACGAATAGCTTACCTTAGAAGAGAAATTTGAGTTACCAAAAGAAAAGCTTTTAAAGAAAGCTAAAAGTATTATTTTGGGGAGGGGGCAGTTTCCATAATGCATCTGCAGTTACATTGATGCATGGATGTTAGGTCAGATCAAATGGGAAATAAGGAAGGCAGCATTGCTGGTCATCAATAAATTCCATAAATATACACAAACACAAACAATTACTACTAATTTTAAAAACTAAGGAAATAGTTATATGGAATTGAAAGAACAAATCAACACTTTGAATTACGAAAGTTAAAAACTTATTTTCCAAGCTTTCTATTTCTCTTTGATTGTTTAACTCTCTAGTCATCTGTATTACTAATAGTTCATTTTTTTGTATTCTTACTTACCATATCCCTTTTAACTGATGCAATCACCGATGTAAATATTCATGCATGACATTCTTCTCTAATTCTTCACATGTTCTTTGTAAAATTTCTGGTGTAATCCCTTTTTCTTTCATCCCTCTGTAAATGATCCTCTTCTCTATTCCATAATTTACATTTTTGTTCTGGTGGTGGCCATTTTTTTCTCTAATTTGGAATCCAGAAAGAGGAAGTAAAATGTAAAAGACAGAAATAATAAATTGAGAGATGAAGGTGATCTAGACCAGTATTTTTTAAGTTTAAGAGATGTGGAATTTAACTTCTATCTGGAAGTTGAAGTCCACATATCTTAAAATTATCAAGATTGAGAAACACTCTAGATAATGATGCACTCCTTAGAACTAAGAGAAATATTTTTGTTTAAGATTGAAAGCAATTCCAAAGGAACATGGTAAATATATTAGAGGAATCTTGTTTAATCTTAAATGAGGTTTTTAGAATGGGATAAGGAATATATGGATACAGAAGAAAAGTACCAAGAGATACTTGTGTATTTTGTCAGGAAATAGAAAAGAGACCAGTTTCTGCAATGACATTTTGACACTTAAAGGAAGTATACATATTTCAGAGGTAATTCTGCTAAATCTATTATGAGATTATAAAATGATTAAATTAGGAAAAGCTCCTGTTCCAAATGGGCTATGACCCTCCTATTGCATATATTTTAAGGATGAATTGTTACAGCCTTTTCAAAAATGATGAATTCTATTTTGGACAGTGGTAGTTGCACATGTACAAATGTAGTGTGAGCTCTTAAAGAACATATACACATACAGGTAGTAGAGACTACAATCACCATAGTACCACCATAGTATAGTGGCAAGGCAAGGTCTTCATGGGATGTACCATTGATAGATAGTTGAATGTACCTCGCACAGGAAAATACTACCAGTGGCTAAAAAGGATTGGAGTAAAACATCACTAAAGCATTAATCACAGCATCATAAAAACAAGCATTCAGCACCAGATGCATAGAAGTAGGGATCTACCATATTACACTGTGCAGAAAGGCTTCATAGACCAGTCAACAAATAGTAGCAGTGCTTAAGATATAGTCAGGAACATCATACATTGAATGGTGCAATCAACTACCATGTTTCCCCAAAAATAAAACCTCCCAGGATAATAAGCCCAATTGGGCTTTTGAGCGCATGCACTAAAATAAGCTCCCCCCTGAAAATAAGCCCTCCGTCAAAATATTGCAACACAGCAGCAGCCATGAGGTGTGGGGTTAGACTAGACTAGATCTCCAAGGTCCCTGAGAGAGACAGAGAAAGATAGAAGCAGCAAGTAGATAGCTTTTGCCTTTTAGGATCAACTATCAACAGTAAATTAAAAACAAAACAAACAAGAAATACCCTATAGACTAGAACTTGTAGACTATGAAGGCCTTTGGAAAATACATTCAAATGCTGTAATGTGTTTATGCCTACAACGATCAGAATCATGCAAGCCATTATTATTATTACCTTTCGTCAAAATAAAAATTGAAGTTTAAGAAACAGAAAAAGGGAATATTGATGCTTTCGAACTTTCGTGTTGGAGAAGCCTCCTGAGAATACTGTGGACAGCCAACAACAAGAAGAAAAGAGATAATTGAACATTTAAATCCAGTTTTACCACTTGAGGCACAAATGACCAGTCTCAAATTATCCTACTTTGAACATATTATGCAAATAAGCCAGCTATCTGGAAAAGGGTTTAATTCTGGAAAAGGTGTAGGGAAGAGAAGGATAACCAACAGCAAGGTGGATAGATTCAGTTACAGTGGTGATGAATCCCATTGGGAGACCTGAAGTAATAGATTGTCATGGAGAATATCCATCTATGTGGTCAATAAGAATTTTAAAAAAAAATCATGATACATTTCTCTCTCTCCCCCTCTTTTCCTCTCTCCCTCTTTCTCTTCCTATCTATACACACACAGACACACACACAAACATACACATATAGAGCACCAGTCTTTTATATCATGTTAATGGCTGATGCTGTTGTGTACAAACCTGTTTGCTATGAGTTTGAAATGAAAACAAGCAACATATACAATGGCAAATAAAAAAATAATGGAGTAATAACTGGCCTATCATCAGTAGCAAGAAGCTGCAGCAGTGACTATAGTAGTGCTGATGGAAGCATATACATGTATGCCTCATCTTACAAACACAATTAAGCCCAGAATTTATTTTGTTAAGTGAGAAATTTATGTTATGCGAGTTTTGCCCCATTTTGTGACTTTCCCTGCCACATTTCTTAAGTGAATCTCTGCAGTTCTTAAATTAGTATCACGTGTGTTCAATGAATCTAGTTTTCCCATCGACTTTGCTTGTCAGAAGGTCACAAAAGGGGCTCACATAACTCCGGGACACTGCAACCGTCATAAATGTGAGGCAGTTGTCAAGCAACCGAATGTAAATCATGTGACCATGGGAGTGCTGCATTGGTTATTATTGTAAAAAATGGTCATAAGTCACTTTTTTCAGTACTGTTGAAACTTCAAATGCTCACTAAATGAACTACTGTATATGAACCTGTAAATGAAAAAAATAAATAAACAGGTCTAGTTCTAGTTGCAATGATGCCTGCACAATGCCTTAGTACTGTATGTCTAGTCTTTCCAGTTGGACATGGAGCTATTTCTTCTTAGCTTAGGTATATTTTGTATGCAGATGATCAATGCTTTTCAGCAGAAGTAAGACAGAGTGTATACTGCAGTGAAGGATATGGATTTGCAAATCAATGCATTCAAGAACAAGGTACTTGTGCTTGACAGGAGAGAAGAAATTCATTTATTTATTTTGTTGTTGCTTTCTATTCAGCCGCATGAAGACTCTAGTAGTAAGATCTAAGTAAAACTTGCAAAGCAATCATCATGAATATTATGAAATTAAAACAAAAATACAGGAAAAGCAAAAACATTTACAGTATGAGGGTTAAAAAAAACAATCTTTGTTAGATATCTTAATTTTCAAACACATTTTTAAAAGGTATTATTACTGTAGAATGTCGAGAGTAAGGAGGTCAATCAGATTTTAGGACACTGCATATTCCAGAGGGGTAGGGCAGTTGTTGAAGTTTTACATAATTAGCAAAAATCTAGAAGCTTCCCTGGACAACTAGTAATGCAGTCCCACGAGATAATAAAAAAGTTTATACCAGTACAACAAAAAATAAATCCACGCTTACGGTCTAAAATAATTTCAAATAAAGAAGAAGATGACCATTCTTTTTAAATCATGGCATTTAAGATGTGGGATGCATCACTTAGAAAGTTATCTTGTGTGTACAAGTATGATATTAGTAAATGAACTTCTAAAAGCCAAAGCATGTCTATGAAAGTACAACAATTATTTTAGATAAATATATGGTTTACTTATTTGCATGGTTTAGACTTCTGTCTCTGCCTTGCAACATTTTACATGAAGAATACTGGATGCAGATGTTTTATACCTAGCTTTATCTTAAGAGTTGAAAGTGACAGGGAAAGAGTGGAGGAGAGATCGAGAGGGGAAAAAAATAAATAAATAAATTTATATTTAGCTAATTTTATTGATAAATTGTTAAAATAATTTCAGTAGCAAGAAAACCACTGAAATTAATGTTGGTGTTTAGCTTTATAAAATTTAATGAAAAAGGGGCAGTCTATTTTGCAGTTGATGTCAATATTTTTGTACTACAGTACATCTCTTTATATTGGATTATATCAGATTATATTTGTTAGACACTTTGAATGACCCTTTTTTGGAGAAGAAAAGTTGATACAAATGTTTGTACAAATGTAATAAAGAAATCATATTCCAAGATAAATTGCCTCAAAATCTTTAGGCTCTCAAGAAATAGATTCACTACATCTCTGTTTATTAATTAATCTAATTATTTTAGAACTTCCTACCGCATCATATGACAGAAGATACATTAATTAATACTCTGGTGTGAAGTATTTCCTTCAATTAGATTAGAATTATATGTCACTTTTGCCTCATTTGCTAAAAAATATTGTACATAGCACAAATATGAATGATGTAAGGAGCAATTTAAGTAATTACTCTAATTTTGGTTTGTAGCAATAGCAGAAGAAGAAGAATTGTTAAATTGTGTAGAAAAAGAGTCTTGATTTATTTTTAAAGCAGATACTGGTTTCCTTTCCCTACCCCCTCCTTCAAGAACTCTGCCCTTTTCTTGAATTTATTTTTATTTGTGAGTATCAAGGAATGGAACATTGTACCTCCAATCACATAGATCTTGGACTCAGTGGTCTAGGAACAAAGAGATATTCCTTACCATTTAAATATGAGTTTATTGGCAATAGTTATTTATTACCCTCTAGCTTGATAAAACCAGTTCAAACTTTCAAGGTCAATCCTATGTTCTGTACACAAACTCAGATTAATCTATCCCAGTGATGGTGAACCTTTTTCTTACGGCGTGCCAAAATTGCACACACGCATCCTTATCATGCACATGTGCCCACTCAATCTCCCTGCCCACCTGCACATGCACGTGTGACCTCCCCAAGTGCATGCATGCGCGCCCCCTTCCCAGGCTCTGGAAGCTTTCCTGAAACCAGGGGAGTGCAAAAACCCGGCTTCCTGGAGGCCCGCTGCAAGCGAAAATGGATTATTTCCAAACTTCCGGTTGGCCTATTGGGACCGTTTTTCACCCTTCCCAGCCTCCGGAGCATTTCCTGAAGCACAGGGAAGGCGAAAATGGCCTCCCTGGCCCTCCAAAAGGGTGAAAAATGAGTTGGCGGGTGCACATTTGTGCACCAGAGCTGACAGGTGGCATACCACCAAATATGGCTCTGTGTGCCACCTGTGGCACGCTTGCCATAGGTTTGCCATTACGGACCTATCCCAAATAAATGGCTTTCCACACTATATTTAAACATATTCTGCAAAGGATTCTGCCATCTTACGTGGGAAACAAATTCTGCTATCAATATGCTTTTCCCATTAGAAGTGTTTTCCAAATGCTTACTTGAATTTGTCTCCTGCTTTAAAACCTTTCTTTTCTGCTTTGTGTTCTGAGACAGTAGAGAATAAGTTTTGATCTCTTTCTGTGTGATACCTTTCAAGTATGTGAAAGGTGTTATCATATTCCCTTTTCCTCAGTTGTTTTTTTCTCAAGACTAAAACATTTCAATTTACTCAACCTCATTTTGTCAATTTCCAGTTTCCTGATCCTTTGCTGTTGGTCCAATTTCTCATAATATTCCTAAAATAATCATTATGGGACACACTATTTAAGGTGACGTCTGACCACCTTCCCATGGTTTGAAAACCATGTTTCTGCTAATACAACCTAAAATTTCTTTTTAGCTACCATGTCATATTGTAGAATCATATTCAGCTTGCATTCAATGACAAACCAAGGATTTTTAAAATTCTTTCTTCATCACGTGTGCTATTACCAAGCCAGGTTTCCCTCATCTTATGACTAGTTGATGCTTGATATGTAGTTTTTACCTATTGATTTTAATTCCTACCCTTCACATGATTCACATTCACATTCATTCAATACAAGCACATTCTTCTCAGTCAGACGTGTTCTTGCGGTTCTTCATCTACATAATGCATATCATAGTTCCTTAAATTCTCTTCAACAACACTGTTTCCTTAGCTATTCACTTGCAACTTTCTTTCTTATTGCAATCCTCTTGGACTGAAAATGAGAGAAATTGCCACCTGAGTCCCCATGTTCTTCTTAGAACTCAAAATCTGAGAGGTATAATTTATCCCATTTGGATTGACTAGATAAGGAGTGCCTTTTAGTAGATTTGAATAGCCTTGACAATTGTTTCATTCTATTTACTATCCATAATTCCAGGAGGCATCAGTATTATTCTTAGTATTATGAAGTAATCAAATATTTTCTGCACTATAGAGTCATCCTCTCCTATTTGTCTTCTTGCAATAGTGGTGGGATACGACCGGTACGCCCTGGTAGGGTTGTACCGGTGCCTGCTGGGAGGGCCCACCCACCTGCCCGCTCTCCTTACCTGTATTTGAGCTGATCAGGGCTTCCACGTCTGCGCACGGAGCGTACAACGGCTGCGCGACTTTCCGATGAGCAGCTGGAGCATCACGGGTGGTAAGTACGCATGCGCGCACTGTGTGCGTGCTGCACGCATACATGTGGTGGACGCCCGGCCTCGTTGCACCATACTGGTTGCACCGGGATCCGGAACCCCCCACTGTCTTGCAGGTAACACTTCTACTCCCTTCTGCTCTTGAGTCTCCATCATTTTATTTCCTATTCAGTCTAGTTCCTTTTTCTTTCTCAGAACCTGTGTTGAAAACTGTTTTTGAATTTCAGTGAAACATAACAGCTTTTAAATTTGTTCTTACTTTTCTATTAGATTCTGCTCCTTGTGGAGAATTGCTTATCTATTAGCTCTTGTTATAAGATCTTTGCTGGGTAAAAAGGTCTTCATTTTCTTTTTTAAACTGAGGCACTCTTTTGATCCATTTACTTTTTTCCTCATATCCCTTTTACCATATCCAAAAACGAGCTTTGTTTTCCTTAGTTATTTTCAAATTCAAGGGTCATACAGATACATTTTATGTTCATTATTTTAAAGGATGTTAATTTTTTATTTACATTTCTAGTTTCAAGATACCCTTTACTAAACCATACAATTGTGCAAAGTTTTGACTTAAATGTATTATTGTATTGTTTTACCAATTTTTTTTCTGCAATGGGTTTTCTTTAGCAATCTAATTTCTTTTTCTTGATTGTAATGGTGTTCAAAGATTCTAAAAAAGAAAAAAAAAATGCCAATTCTTTTCCTTAAACCTATTGCAATGAGTTGCAATGAGTTTTCATTTGCTGTATACACATGCTTTTAATTTTATTTGGCGTAATATGCCACAGAATTTGTAAGTTATGACTGCAGAAATACCACCACACATTTTCTCTTCTATTCTTGAACTACCCAGAGAAATTCGTATCTGCCTTATATTCTCCCCACCATCTCTATGGCGGCCTCTACTTACTCATCAAAGTGGTAATGTTTCAATTATTCAGGAGGAACAATCTTTGCAATCCGAAGCTATTCAGGAAATTCTATGAATAGTTATTACTAAAAGCACTCACGATGCTTATAATTCTGCACCAAATAAAACGATGTTTTTACACTAAATGCATTTCAGCTCATACAATACATTGCTTTCTTGACTGCACTGGTTCTATTGAACTAGAAGAATTGAATTAATAAATAAATAAATAATAAGATGTTCGCAACTTTCATCATTGTAGAATTTTTAATGAACTTGTGGTACTACATTTGTCACTTCTCATTTTACAATACAATCACAATTTGAAAACGTGTTCAGAAAGAGAGAGGGGCTGTTAGTTACATTTTAAGCCAACAATCTAATAGTAGCAAATTGCCCACACTGAATTTTTCTTGTATATACAGCTGTGTGAAAACGTCCTGCATGCTTTCAGTTTTAAGCTGTATTTACATGTTTAATCAACCTTTCACTCATAGAATCCACACAAAATTAGTACTTTGATGAAAATTTCTTTAGACGGATTAAGATGCATACTTTTTTATTAATATAACCAAAGTCTTTTTAAGGTTTTGAGTGAGTTTATGTGCTAAAACAAACACAACTTGAATTTTCGAGAATGTTAGGATCGAAAGTAGTCAATCAGCAGCGAGCTTTGGCTGACCAATCAAAATGCACAGAGGCTAAATCTATGAGCCAATCAATGTTGTCATACTCTCTGACTATAAATAGGCATGAAAAGCATTGAGAAATTTAATTTAGCTCTGGCTGCTGGCAAGGATGAAGGCCTTTGCTTTCACTAATACTGAGCAGTGGCATCGCATCATTGTGTTTCATGAAGAGGGTTACTCCTGCCAAGAGAGTGAAATGCCATTGCACCACAGTGAGCAGAGTGGTATAAAAACACCAAATAACTGGTTCAGTTGATGATAGTCTCTGCTCTGGAAGACCAAGAAAGTTGACAAAACGACAAGGTCTTGTTCTGCAATGCATTTCGTTGGCTGACAGGAAGCTCACCTCACCTCAGATTACAAGAATTTGGGGTGAAACATGTGATGCAAAAGTGTGCACAAGCACAGTGTGTCTCCGACTGCTTGCCAGAGGGCTCAAAGGCTGCAGGGCTCAAAGTAAACTTTTGCTCACAGATGCTCAACACTCTCGTCGACATGCGTCGGCCAACAAATACGCCAAGTGGACCAACGAACAATGGGCCAAAGTCATCTTCAGTGATGAGAGCAATTTCTACTTGACTGGGAATCAGTGCAATAAGTATGTCAGAAGATTTCCAGCTAAAGAATTTAAGCTGTAGTGCCTGAATCTATCTGTGAAGCATCCATTGCATGTGATGATCTGGGGCTGTATCACTGCTTCTGGTACAAATCGTGCAAGGAATCATGCATTCCAAGCATTATGTTGAAGTCCTGGAAAAGACCAGGGTTCCTTCAGCAACTTGTATGGAAGGGCTTTTACTTCCAGGATGACAACACTTCTTGTCATTGAGCCAAGTCCATCCAGCAGTGGATGGAGAAGCATGGTGTTCGACGCCTGGATTAGCCAGTTCAGAACCCGGATTTGAACCCAATTGAGAACTTATGGGCCAAGATTGGTTACGAAATAAGCAAGAAGCATCCAAAGACCAAGCAGGAGCTGATTGAATCCATTATTGCAGCCTGGCACCACAATGTCACCAAAGAGCATGTGCAAAGGCTTATACAGTCTTTGCCGAAGCGATGCCGCCTGGTGATAAGCAATAAGGTCTGGCCAATTTCATATTAGTAACCATGTTTGGTTACCTAAATGGTCCTTTTCAAGGCCACAAACAATGAAAATGTTAACAAAACACTAGTATCGGCCTTAGTAATTGCAACACGTATGTCCCTGGGTATGCATCAGTTAATCTGTTTTCATAGTCATTGTAAGCATGCATTGTAAGCATGCAAGAAAATTCAAAATCCCTATCTAAACAGCACCAAATTGCAAAAAGCTTATGCTTTCAATTTAAAAACCACCGGTATTTATTTAAAAATAACAATATTTGAATAGCAGTTAGCATAAAATATCATAAAATCAATGGCCTATCCAAAAAATGTCATAAACCGTAAAGCTTGCAGGACTTTTTCACACAGTTGTACTTTGGTCACCTGACGAGAAGGAAGGACTCACTGGAGAAGAGCCTAATTATGGGATGGATTGAGGGCAAAAGAAGAAGGAGACGAGAGAGAATGAGGTGAATGGATGGAGTCACTGAAGCAATAGGTGTGAGCTTAAATAGACTCCAAAGGATGGTAGAAGACAGGAAGGCCTGGAAGACGTTGTCCATGGGGTTGCGATGGGTCAGACATGACTTCGCAACTAACAACAACAAATACTTTAATGTGTCCATATTGAAAATATTTGTCAAACTTGCAGATTATGTAACCTTTAAATATAGTGTATAGAAGTACCTATTAGAAAGATTCAAGACAGTGCAATAGAACTAAGGAAATTTCAGAAACAGAAAACATGGAGAATAAGGAACTTGGGAAAGTATTGAAAACAACTTGACTATATAATTGTAGCAGATAAAATAGAACAGTGCTTTTTGTGTGTGTTTTTCCCTTGAGGTAAATAGAGGTAAATTATTCCTTCTAGAGCTTGTATCTTGTTTATGCACATAACAAAACAATGTATAAATGTATGACAAAATGTGATGTCTTACTGCAAACTAAAGTAGTGTGAATAAAGTCTGGGATGTCTTTTAATATGGAATATTAATACAATTCTGTATCTATATTTTATTTATTTAAATATTTGTATGGCTCGTCAGATTATATAAAACAACTCTTGGCAACTAAAACTCTTATAAAGTATCAAACACCTAACATTCTATCTCAAGAACAAATATGCTGGGACTTCCGGCGGATGCCACCAGGGCAAAGGACTCTCCCTTTAGAGTGTCCGATCTACAGCTGATTGTTTCGCCGGGAATTGCGGACATCGGCGATCCCCAGGGGCGAAAATCCTCTGCTTCGGGCAAAGAGGCGGAGGAGAGCTTTTTCGGGCGGGGTTGAGCACGTTTGGACCCTCCAGGAAGGAATTCCTGGAGGTAGAAGCGGTGCTCCCCAGGTAGCCCGAGAGGAAGCTCCAACAGCTGGATCCCCCTGCCTTGCAGGGCAAGCTCTGGAAGGCACGTCTCCGTTACATTGTTGATTGGTGCTGAATTGTAACGGACAGACTGAGACTGAAGCGGTGGGTGCAAGTATTTTTGGTTTTTTTTTTTTCTGCTTTCTTTTATTATTCTACAGCTTTATAACAAAGACTTCCACTTTGGGGGGAAAAAAAAACCGGAGAACTTTTTCCTTTTAAAATGGCTACTCTTCTTTCTTTGCTGGTTCTCCTTAATTGACTCTTATTGAAACCTTATACAACAGTGCCATCTGGTGGTTGGAATTGAAAAAGAGGGGGAAAAAAAGAAAAGAGGATTTTCCTTTTGTTTTGTTTTTTTGTTTTTTTTTTGACTCGCTTGGTGCCTTGGCAAGTTATGGCTGCACAGAGAGGTACCAAGCCTAAGGGCACCTCCTCTCCTTTACAACAATCTCAGTTGTCCTTGTTGGCACAACCTCAATCTCAATCCCAAAATCCACCACCTGCAGCAATTACCAATAAAGAAATATTGGATACCTTGAACATTAAGTTTGGTAATATGGAGAAAAATATGTTGGATTTGAAACAACAAATGAGAAGCCAACAGGACCAAATGGATCAAATGAACCAAACTATGGAAGAGATGAGGGATCAGGCAGCTCGGGCTAATCAAGATATTAGAAATGATGTTGTTTCTACCCTCTCTGGACTGGCTGTAAATTTGGAATTCCTGGATGATGCGGTTAAAGAGACTCAGAAGGATGTTGGAAAATTGGAATACCGGGCAGACAAGTTGGAAGAGAGGGCGGATAGAATTGAGCTTGAGCAGTTGCTATTCGAGTACAAGCAGTTAGAGGCTGTTTTGCGGGTAAGGGGTTTGCCAGAGGATAAAGACAGCGGGAAAGGAGAAGATTTGAGGGTGATTTGCGCGGAGGCTTTTGCCCCCCTTCTACAAGTGGATCCAAAAGAGATTCTCCAACAGATTGAGAAAGCCTACAGAGTTAACTCCTGGTATGCAAGACAGCGAAACTTGCCAAGAGATGTGGTGGTTCATCTGGAAAGGAGATACCTGCGTAATGAGATTGTACAGGTTGCATATCATCAGAGATGTACTGTGCAAGATCAGGAGGTGAAAGTTTTGAAAGAAATACCATTGAAAATGCTTAGGCTGCGCAAAGAGTTTAAATTTTTGACGGATGAGTTGAAGAAACGTAACCTGCAATTTAGATGGGAGTTGCCAATTGGCGTTACTTTGATTTACTCTGGGAAAAGATATCGATTGGATTCTACTCAGAAGGCCAGAGATTTTTACTCCAAGGTTCTGAATGCTGGCGAGCCAGGATTGGAATCGGAAAAGACCCAGCCTGTTCAGCAGGAGCCAATAGAGATAGCAGCCTCGGCACTTGCGTCAGTTGATAAACAGCTTGTGGAGAGACTGGAAGAAGCAGTAGGCTTGGGATTAGAATTTAAAGAACAGAGAATTACTAGAGCAATGGCAAAGAAAATGGAGAAGACTATACAGCAAACTTCGAGTATCTCTGTTGATGTACCTACACAATCTGAAGCCGTGGGAGGAGCAAGGCCTAAGAGATTTCCTACTGATATGAGGGCTATGCTTCAGAAGCTTCAAACTAAGCTTGACGATGGTCAGGCTGCTGACCTGGAATGTTAATGGACTTAATTCCCCACAAAAAAGAAGAAAGGTTTTCTATTATTTGAAACAGCATAAAAATGATGTAATTTGCCTTCAGGAAACGCATATTAAGTCTAGTGATCAAAAAATTTTGGACAATCGGAAATTGGGACAATGCTTTGTAGCCTCAGCTCCTGAAAAAAAGAATGGTCTGGTGCTGTATGTTAATAAAAACTTGTCAGCTAATTTATTGGAAGCAGATCTGCAAGGGAGATATATTTTAGTGGAACTTATGGTATTGGATCAGAAAATATTACTTGTTGGGATTTATGCCCATAATCAACAGCAGATGAAGTACTTTAAGGATTTGCAGAGGAGAATATCGGATTTGGACTACAAATCATTTGTCTTTATGGGGGATTGGAATGGGGTTATAGACACACAGATAGATAGATCTGGAGCTTCAACCTCAACTTGTAGAGGGCGGTTGCCCTCAGCTTTTTTTGATCTGAAGGATGAATTGGAATTAATGGATGTCTGGAGGCTCCGCAATGAGAAGGAAAGAGACTATACGTTTTTCTCGGATAGACATCAGTCTTTCTCTAGAATTGGTTTTATGTTAATATCAAATGATTTGCTTTCTAGGATTAAAGAGGTTAAGATTTTCCCGAGAACTATTTCAGACCACAGCCCGGTGATGATGGAGATACAGGACTTGATGACTCAACGAAGATCTTGGAGGCTTAATGAGGGATTATTTAAATATGATGTGAATGTGTTGGAGTGTAAGAAACAATTGAAAGAATTTTTTGTGCTTAACATGGATAAAGGCACCTCAACAGAGATGGTCTGGGACGCTAGTAAGGCTTATATGAGGGGCATATTGATCTATTTGAATAATAAGATTAAAAGGGATAGAGAAGCTAAATTGAAAGAATTGGAGAAGGAGATTAAGATTAAAGAGAAATTGCTGATATCAAGCCCTCAAGATAGGTCAATTTATACTACTATTAAATTGTTGAAAGGGCAGCTGAACATGTTAGTGGCAGAACGGACTGCAATACAGTTGAGATACCTTAAGCATAATACATTCTGTAATGCCAATAAGCCTGGGAGGTGGCTAGCTTATCATCTACGGAAAAGGAGAACTCAAAATATCATAGATAAGGTTGAGGATAAGGGTAAAATGGTTTATCTACAAAAAGATATTCAGAGGGTGTTCGTAGACTTCTATTCTAAGTTATATGCTAAGGATAAGATTACATTATCTGGTATAGTTAACTATTTAGGACGGGTTAAAGTTCCACAACTTACATTAGAACAGAAGGAAGGGTTAGACCAGCCAATAACAACTGAGGAGATAAGGGAGGCTATTACTCAATTGAAGACTGGGAAGGCGCCTGGGATGGATGGTCTTACAGCTGTTTACTACAAGACCTTAATGGCAGAGATGGTGGAACCTCTTAAAAAACTTTTTATGGAAGTGATGGTCAATGGAAAGATTCCCCCATCTTGGAAAACAGCTTTTATTTCTCTGATACCTAAAGAAGGTCAGGAGGGGTCACAACCAAAGAATTATAGACCTATTTCTTTACTTAATGTAGACTATAAGATATTTGCAAAGGTATTGGCTAATAGATTAATGTCGATACTACAGCAAATTATTCATCCAGACCAGACTGGATTTATATCAGGTAGATTTATGAAGTATAATGTAAGATATGTACTGGACCTTATGGAATATTTAGAAAAGAATAATCAATACCCAGCGGCTTTGATATTTTTGGATGCTGAAAAAGCTTTTGATCAAGTACACTGGCAATTTTTGATTGAGGTATTGAAGAAGATGGGTATGGGTAGGTATTTTTTACAAGCTATTAGAGCTATATATCAAGAACAGACAGCTCGGTTGATAATAAATAATACTTTAACTACAGATTGTAAAATAGAGAAAGGAACTAGACAAGGATGTCCCCTATCTCCACTTATATTTGTATTAGTATTGGAAATATTGTTGAATAGGATATGTCAATCTACAGAGATTCAAGGTGTTCGGATTAGGCATCATGAATATAAATTGAGAGCTTTTGCTGATGACTTAGTTCTTACTATCTCGAAACCTATACAATCTATTGAACCGTTACTACATGAGATTTTGGATTATGGGGCGGTTTCGGGGTTTAAGGTGAATTATTCTAAGACAAAAATGTTGCTTAAGAATATGTCTAGTACTCAAGCTGAACGACTCCAGCAGTTATCGGGTTTTGAAGTAGTTAAAAAAGTTAAATATCTGGGGGTTTATTTAACAAACTCTAATACAAAACTATATAAAAATAATTATGAGCTGCTTTGGCATAAGGTTCAACAAGAAATGGCCTCGTGGAGGAAACTGAAGCTGTCTTTCTTAGGAAGGATAGCTGCGGTTAAGATGAATATACTACCGAGGTTCTTATTTTTGTTTCAGATGATACCAATAATTAAAAGAGAGGCTACTTTGTTAGAGTGGCAAGGGGACATAAATAAGTTTATATGGGATGGGAAAAAACCCAGAGTTAAGTTGAAGATTATACAAGATGTGCGGGAGAGAGGAGGATTGAAAATGCCTAATCTGATGTTGTATTATGATGCAGCTGTCCTGGGAGCAATTAGCAACTGGATAAATATGACGGAGGAGAGAATTCTTAATCTAGAAGGATATGATCTGCTTTATGGTTGGCATGCGTATTTAATGTATGGTAAAAAGCAGGATTTTGTTTTTAGAACGCATATATACAGGTCTGCGTTGTTAAGAGTCTGGAAGAAGTATCAGCCAAATATGCAATGTAAGATTCCTGACTGGGTAATACCAAGGCATATGATAGAAAATATTAGTATAACACAGAGGCACGATGAAACTACATATGCCCAACTGTTGGATTGGGTAGATAATCATTGGGAGCTAAAGTTGATAGATGAACTAAAAGATAAAAAGATTGTTCAGACTTGGTTTCAATATCAACAGTTACAATTTAGGTTTAAGGAAGATATGAGGATAGGTATTGAGAATACGTATGATGAGTTGACTGAGCAAATTAGGGACCAAGGACAATTTCATATTAAAAGAATATATAATATTTTGATAAAGAGAGACTCTGCTTCTGAGCTAGTTAAGGATTGTATGGTAAAGTGGGCACAGAATATAGAGGAGCCTATAATGCTAGATACATGGGAGAAGATTTGGATTAGAAACGTGAAGTTTACGCAAGCTCAGAATTTAAGGGAAAATTTTTACAAGATGTTTTATAGATGGCATTTAGATCCAGCTAAGCTGTCTAAAATGTATCCAAATCACAATCCTAAGTGCTGGAGGTGTGACTGCTCAAACGCTTCTTACTTTCATATTTGGTGGTTCTGTAAGAAAGTTAAGGCTTTATGGATTAAAATATGGTGGATAATGCAGAAGAAGATTCTTAAAAGAAAAATTAAATTTGCTCCCCAATTTTTTCTATTGGGCATAGTACCTGACTGCACTGTTGCTGAAACTAAATTAATATTGTATATGATTACAGCAGCTAGACTGCTGGTAGCACAATATTGGAAGAAAGCAGAATTATGCTCTATAGAAGAATGGATACTTAAGGTAGCAAATCTTGCCGAAATGGATAAAATTTCTGTATATCTAAAAGATCATTCTTACGATAAGTGTATTATAGATTGGTATCCCTGGATTGATTTTGTAAAATTAAGGTACGGTTCAAAGGAAGTGTCTATGGGATTTGGTTGAGAAATGTTTCATAAATATGTAGTAATGGTTTTGGAGAGGAGGTTATGATGGTTTTTCCCCTTTTTTGCTTTTTTTGTATTATCTTGTTCTTATTCTGATATATGCATATTACTATTAGGATATTTGTTTTTCAGATTTGCTGGTAACTGTGCTTCTGTCTCTATCTGGGAAGTCAGGGGTTGGGTTAGGGAGGGTTAGGGTGGGGAAATGGGGGGGTGGGTGGGGGGAGGGGGAGGGGAGGGAGAAAATGTTACTCCTAATAAGACAACCTGTATATGTCTGTTACACAAATAAATAAATGTTCGTAAAAAAAAAAAAAAGAACAAATATGCTGGGTGCATCTCCAACCTTGGTCCAACTCCTGATGACAGAACCATGTCTTAACAGCCTTCCAGAAGGCAAGAAAATTAGGGGCTATCTGTTTCTCAATAGAACTCCACTCTACTCCATTCCACTCCACTCCATTCCATTTCATAAGATACGTGCTGTTAGATATTAACATATATCGCGGCAAGTCTCCTCTCTGGTCCGCCGCTACGGCGGGAAACAGGTATCACTCTGATTGGTCGAGAGGCGTACCCGATCCCCATAAAAGGGGAACCCTCAGACCACAGAGCAAGCTGGATCACTACTACTACTAATAAAGAGCTGTTAAGTCACTACGTGTCCGGAGTCTGTTCTCTCGTTGCCCGAATCTAACACGTGCCACTTCAAAAGCCCTATTTCTAGGTCCCATTTTTAATAAATGGCAACTGGAGTATATCCACTCAGTCTGGGATGGGTAAATGTCCCTGGCAAGAAATAATACAACCCAGGTGGCCAGGAAGGTCCAACAGAGACTCAATTTCCTTAGGTTCTTGCACAAAAACAGGGTGGAACAACAACTGATGACCTTCTTTTACCAGTCCACAATAGAAAGTGTCCTCACTTATTGCATCACGGTGTGGCATGCTGGTTTGACAGCCACAGATAGAAAAACATTACAGAGGGTGGTGAGCACAGCACAAAGCATTAAGGGCTGTACCCTGATACCACTAGATGAGATCGCTAGGCTCGCTGCCTTAGAAGAGTGAGGAAAATCCTCAGGAACGATTCACACCATGGATGGCACTTCTTTACCCTCCTACCATTGGGAAAGAGATATATAGAAATATAGCCAGCCGCTCAAACAGGCTGAAGAACATTTTCTGTCCGTGTGCGTCAGACTCCTGAATGCAAAATAACATCATAACTGCATAGTATGATGGATGTGCAGGGCTGGCACAACGTGTAACATGTTCACACTGGCGCAATAGTACTGGGGGTTTGTTAATATGATTTATTGGGTTAGGGCAGCGGTTCTCAAATAGTGGGGCGCGCCCCCCTGGGGGGGCGCGAGGCTCCGTAAAGGGGGGCGTGAAGGCTCCCTTTCCATCTGGGTGCAACGGCGGCGAAGGCATGGGCGAGGCATAATATATGCCACCTGGAAGTGGCAGCACTTCGGACTGTGGATTTTCATTGGAGCCGCGGGCTGGAGCTGTGCAAGAAGCCTGCTCGGGCGGGGTTGGGAGGGAGGGAAGCATGGGACCGCCTGTCTTCGCCACCGCGTAGCTCGCCTCCCCGCTAGCAGCTCCACCGCCAGCATTCCGTCTGGAAGCTCCACCGCAACAGCCGCTGTTGGGGAAGGGACAAAGGGGCGGCGGTCGCCTGATCTTGCCACCGCCACCCCTTCGCCCCTGGTAACGGCGACTGTTGTGCTGCTGCTTCCAGCTGGGATGCTGGAGGAGCTGCTGGCAGGGAGGGAGGGAAGAAGGGCAGAAGGGAGGTGGAAGGAAGGAAAGAAAAGCAGACACGCCGGAGGGAAAGAGAAAAGAAGGCAAGCAGGCAGGAAGGAGGCAGAAGGAAGGAGGGAAGAATGGAACTGGAAGGGAGGCAGGGAAGGAGGGAGGGAGAAAGGAAGGATAGGAGGATAGGGAAAGAGGAAAGAAGGCAGGCAGGCAGAAGGGAGGGAGGTGCAAGGAAGGAAGGAAGCATAGATAAGCAGGAGGGAAAGAAGGCAGGCAGGCAGGAGGAAAGAGGAAGGAGGGAACTGGAAGGGAGGCAGGGAAGGAGGGAGGGAGAAAGGAAGGATAGGAGGATAGGGAAAGAGGAAAGAAGGCAGGCAGGCAGAAGGGAGGGAGGTGCAAGGAAGGAAGGAAGCATAGATAAGCAGGAGGGAAAGAAGGCAGGCAGGCAGGAGGAAAGAGGAAGGAGGGAACTGGAAGGGAGGCAGGGAAGGAGGGAGGGAGAAAGGAAGGATAGGAGGATAGGGAAAGAGGAAAGAAGGCAGGCAGGCAGAAGGGAGGGAGGTGCAAGGAAGGAAGGAAGCATAGATAAGCAGGAGGGAAAGAAGGCAGGCAGGCAGGAGGAAAGAGGAAGGAGGGAACTGGAAGGGAGGCAGGGAAGGAGGGAGGGAGAAAGGAAGGATAGGAGGATAGGGAAAGAGGAAAGAAGGCAGGCAGGCAGAAGGGAGGGAGGTGCAAGGAAGGAAGGAAGCATAGATAAGCAGGAGGGAAAGAAGGCAGGCAGGCAGGAGGAAAGAGGAAGGAGGGAACTGGAAGGGAGGCAGGGAAGGAGGGAGGGAGAAAGGAAGGATAGGAGGATAGGGAAAGAGGAAAGAAGGCAGGCAGGCAGAAGGGAGGGAGGTGCAAGGAAGGAAGGAAGCATAGATAAGCAGGAGGGAAAGAAGGCAGGCAGGCAGGGGGAAAGAGGAAGGAGGGAACTGGAAGGGAGGCAGGAAGGAAGGGAAGGAGGAAGGGAGGGTGGAAGGAAGGATAGACAAGTAAGAGAGAAAGAGGAAAGAAAGCATGTGACTATGGTGGGAGACGAGGAAAGACCGGTGTGCTATGTTATGCAGAGGTGTACTTATAACAATTTTATAGACAAATGATACTATTTACAGTCGCGCGGGGGGGGGGGGCGCGAAATGTTTTCTTCTTCCTAGGGGGGGCATGACAGAAAATAATTGAGAAGCACTGGGTTAGGGATTTCCTGTCTTCACTGTGAGTTGAGTTGTATTGTGTTGGGTGTGTGTGTGTGTGCACTGAGGGAGCTCAGCCAACCTCATTGTACCTATGTAGTGCACTGAAAAATAATGAATTATAATAATCTCTGATTATTCCTTATTCATAATCTCTGATTATTCCTTATTCATAATCTCTGATTATTCCTTCATATTTTATCCATCAGCTTGTTAGTTAAAACTGTAGCTGTATAAATATACCAGATTACAGAAGGTTGGTGAACATTAATAAATTGTGAGTGTTTTAGTGTAGCACACTTTAGTAAGTATAAATGAGCTAGAAAAAAAATCCAATCTGTTCAATCATTGCCAGTTCTATAATTTTCTGATTGAATCATTAAAGTGTTTATTTCCCCAGCAGTCTTTAATATATTGTATCTAAGAGCCTGCATGGATAATTGTAAAACTATTTATCACGAATGTGAATTTTCTTTTTAATCTTGTCCTATTTTCATTTTTCCTTCTTATTTTATTTTTTTAAAATAAGTTTTTTTTCCTGTTTCAACATAATGATCATTCAAAAAATAATTCTGCTATTCCCAGAAGATTCTGTGAGACATATGAAAGAAAATATTATGTGCTATTTAAGCTGCTATCAGTCCCTCCTGGGATTTATTTGAGTAAATTACTTTTACTTTTGGATCAATATATAATAATAAAAATAATGTAATAATACCCAAGATATAAATTTTAGAGATACTACAATTACAAAAGCATGCTTACAGGCAAATCCATGTCACTGAGTTATAGTGCAGCATGGTGATGCAATTGATGATAGTGGAAAAAAAGATTGCAGGAGGGACAGAAAGCTCTATATGTCAAGTTTACAAAAGAATTTTTGCTGCATATTTTTTTGTCAACAAGTTTCATGAACAGATTCCCCCCAGTGTCTAATAAACCTATTGTTTATTGTAATGTTGTTATAAGATTCTGTGTCAATAGAAGGGGATGAGAAAAATATATTAATATCCAGAAATAAGTTTTTAGATTGAAAGATAAGGGAGCTGAGGGAAATTGGCAGTTTAAAAATAGGAAATATAAGCAAATTAAAAAAAAATGTTTGTATGTTCTTATTTCAAAGCAACTAAGCCTGCAATTACTAGTGATTAAATGGAATGTGGCTTTCAAAGTACATATAAAGGATTTTCCAGTAAGTTGTTTAAAATATTTTCTTTTAATGCTCTGATTTTTTTTCTGTATAAAGCTATATAAAAATTACACTTCTGAGTGCTTTTAGTACAATACAATACAATACAATACAATACAATACAATAGCAGAGTTGGAAGGGACCTTGGAGGTCTTCTAGTCCAACCCCCTGCCTAGGCAGGAAACTCTATACCGTTTCAGACAAATGGCTATCCAACATCTTCTTAAAGACTTCCAGTGTTGGGGCATTCACAACTTCTGGGGGCAAGCTGTTCCACTGATTAATGGTTCTAACTGTCAGGAAATTTCTCCTCAGTTTTAAGTTGCTTCTCTCCTTGATTAGTTTCCACCCATTGCTTCTTGTTCTACCCTCAGGTGCCTTGGAGAATAGTTTGACTCCCTCTTCTTTCTGGCAACCCCTGAGATATTGGAACACTGCTATCATGTCTCCCCTAGTCCTTCTTTCTATTAAACTAGACATACCCAGTTCCTGCAACCGTTCTTCATATGTTTTAGTCTCCAGTCCCCTAATCATCTTTGTTGCTCTTCTCTGCACTCTTTCTAGAGTCTCCACATCTTTTCTACATCGTGGTGACCAAAACTGAATGCAGTATTCCAAGTGTGGCCTTACCAAGGCATTATAAATTGGTATTAACACTTCACGTAATCTTGATTCTGTCCCCCTGTTTATGCAGCCTAGAACTGTGTTGGCTTTTTTGGCAGCTGCTGCACACTGCTGGCTCATGTTTAAATGGTTGTCCACTAGGACTCCAAGATCCCTTTCACAGTTACTACTGTTGAGCAAGGTACCACCTATACTGTACCTGTACATTTCGTTTTTGTTGCCTAAATGTAGAAACATCCTCTTTTCACCATTGAATTTCATTTTATTAGATAGCACCCAATGTTCAAGTTTGTCAAGATCCTTCTGTATCTTTAGCCTATCTTCTGGAGTGTTGGCTATTCCTGCCAGCTTGGTGTCATCTGCAAATTTGATGAGTTCCCAATTTATTCCCTCATCCAAATCGTTGATGAAGATGTTGAAGAGTACTGGGCCCAAAACAGAGCCTTGGGGTACTCCACTGCATACTTCCCTCCATGAAGATGCAGTTCCATTGAGGACTACACATTGTGTGCGGTTGGTCAGCCAGTTACGAATCCATCTGGTGGTGATGCTGTCCAACCCACAGTCTTCTACTTTATCTAGCAGTAGGTTATGGTCTACCTTATCAAATGCCTTACTGAAGTCCAAGTAAACTATATCGACGTAATTCCTCTGGTCCACTAATTTTGTCACATTATCAAAGAATGCAATAAAATTAGTCTGGCATGATCTGTTTTTGACAAACCCATGTTGGCTTTTCGCTATTACTTTGTTTGCTTCTAGGTGTTTGCTAATTCGTTGCCTGATTATCTTTTCCAGAATCTTTCCTAGTATTGAGATCAGGCTGATAGGTCTGTAGTTTCCTGGATCTGTTTTTTTTCCCCTTTTTTGAAGATGGGAACCACATCAGCTGTTTTCCAGTCCTCTGGTAGTTCCTCGGTGCTCCAGGATCTCTGAAAGATATAGTTCAGTGGTTCTGAGATCTTGTCTACCAGTTCCTTCAGAACCCTGGGGTGTAATCCATCCAGTCCTGCCAATTTGAACTCATCTAGGGTAGACAGGTGCTCACTTATCATTTTCTTCCCTATTTCAACTTGTGTTCTTAATCTGATTTTTGTGGTGCTTTTGTGGTGCTGTTTTTGATAGGTTGGACTGTTTTATCCCTTTGTGTAAAGACAGATGCAAAACATGACTTAAATAGTTCTGTTTTCTCCTTGTTACTTGTCATCTTCTTGCCACTTTCTCCCAGCAATTTTCTTTTAAGATTGTTTGGGACAAGTAAAATTCTAAAGCAATCAAGAATCAAAGTTAAATTTGTTTGAAAGGGGAAAAAAAAGATTCACCCAACAAGCTACTGGCTAACTTGTATGCTCATAAATTCTACAGCGTGTTGTTTCTAAAGAACTAGTACATTTGTTCCTTGTACTTCTCAATGGCATTGTATCTTTACATTTTCAGTTAATTAATAAAACTCAACTTGATAGTATCTGCCAGCACGTTCATACTATTAATAGCATAGTGTCTTCTCATTAGATATTGATTATTTCTTGTAGGCTTAGGTCTTGTTTTCTCTTGTCCTGCCTGCATTAATTGTTGCTTTTATATCTTTCAAACCTTTCATTATTAATTGCTGTGCTGTGCAGTGCATCTCTCTAAAATAAAAGGGTGGTAGATGCCTTCAGTCTTTCCCTTTTTATACACATAAGCTATGATTAATAATATGTGTTTAGTATTGTATAATATAGGATTATAAACTCTTTAAATTTTCAAGACAAGATGTTAGTGGCTATTCTTCTGTTGTAAGAATTAATGGTTATTTTCTTTAAAAAGTAGAAGAAATATTTTTTTTTATTCATTCACAAAAATTTGATGTATCTGCTATGCATATGGTCATACTGAGTCTTTAATGTCTTAGACTTTTGTTTGGAGCATAGATTACATATAGTAAACCTTTATTAAATATGTATTTAAACAATTTATATCTCTGTCTCTATCACAAAAGCGCACAAGGTTAAAGTAACAATTTAACAAACCAAATCATAATGCTAAGGTTGCAAATCACAATACCAACTTGTAAGGAGACCAAATGAATGAGCAAAGGTGATCCCAATCCCTGGGAAAATAGCTAGATTGTTAATACCTTACAAAAAGATAGGAGGGTTAGGGTCATCCAGATCTCCAGAGGAATGCTGTTCCACAAGCAAAACTGTCACAGAGTGGGAAGTCCAACAATGTATTGTTGTTTAATTGAATGGATCAAGATCATGCTGTCCTTGCTGAATCTAGTGAGGCAAGCAGAGACTATGGGACAGATGCCTCTTCCTTGCCTAAGGAAATATTGGTGGATATCATCAACATGGATCAACTGTTGGACAATTCAAGGAGATGGAATATTTGGTTTAATAGACAGTAGGAAAAAAAGATGTGTATAAAGGAACATACGGAGTTGATAATAGAAACAAGCAACCAAAAAAAAAATGTTGTAATAACTGAAAGTAATAAAAAAAGTAATGTTGAGTGATGCAGGAAACATTTACAAGTGACCTGTTTATAAAATAAAGTTGCAAATATCCATGGGATAGAGCTGTTTCTTACATTTTTCCAAGATAGTATCAGCTAAAAAACATTAATGTAGATTTAATTTTCAAAGCAAATTCATTAAGTGAACTATCCTTTGTTATTTGATCTCCAGTTCCTACTTTACATGAAAGCAAAGACAAGTGTGAAGGGCAAAGCTTAACTTTAATAAATACAGCATAGATTTAAAGAGTGTGTGTGTGTGTGTGTGTGTGTATGTATGTATGTATGTATATATATATGTGTGTGTGTATGTGTGTGTGTGTGTGTGTATATACACATACACACACACACATCTCTTTTATTAATTTAATGCGGAAATTTTTCCCAGAGTCCAGCACCAGAAGGAGATTTCTGCAAAAAAGGATCTTTGGCAGCATAGGAACTTGAAAGACTACATAAAATCAATCAATCAATCAATCAATCAATCAATCAATCAATTAATTAATATGGAAGGGAGTTGGGAAAAATAGAAAGGACGAGAATGCAATAGGGACTATAGATGTATAGGGCTGTCTGCAACAATTATGTCTACAACATTAAACGTTCATTAGAAAATAATTGGTGATAACTGTTAATATGTGTTCTTCTGTAACTTTAAAATATTGTATTTTTTTTCTTTTCATCAAAGCAAAAAAACAGACATAAAATTAGTACAAAGTACAAAAACAATGTTTATACATTTATTTCAAAAACCAAGATTTTTTTTTAATTACAACTAAAAGCCATGGAAGAAGATCTGATTTTAATAGCAAACAAGACAGAAAAATATTAAAATAAGTGAATGGTATACATTTACATGGGGACTTCACTCTGCAACAGTTCTATGTCATTTAGGAATGTGTATAGCAAGGTGAAAGAAAATCAATGAAGGAGGAGCTGCACAATGTTGTAGTGTCAGGAGTTGTTTATCAACCTTTGATTTATAAGGAAGGTTGATGTATTTACCGTACGTTTTGCATTTGGTACACAATAGCAACATTTTCCTCTTTCCTAATTTGATTTATTTATTTATTTGTTTGTTTATTATTCATATTTCTAAACCACCCATCTCCCTCAAAGAGGGCCTCTCTCCTTATTAGGTAGGTGTGTGTGTGTGTAGATAGATAGATTAATAGATGGATAGATGGGTGGGTGGGTGGATGATAGATAGATTGCAGGTGGGGGATATCAGAATCTTCAAGATGGTGGTGTCTGTGTGCTGACGACACAAAAGGATTAGGGTTTCAGTATTGAGATCACACACATCATTTTCCAAATGTTGATCTGCTCATGCAGATGTTCCTATGGCTGTGCATGCACATACATCAATATAAATCTATGAACAGTTTTTAAACAACTGAGCACGCAAAAATGATGAGTTGCTTTTCAGATGAGAAAAGAGGTGTTTTGTATGTGTTCCCATGTGCTTTGAAGCATTGCTTTAGATTTAGAAAGACTGTGCAGCCTGTCTCTGGAACAGTTTATCCTCCCAACTACAAGATACTTTTGTTACATGGAAGATTATTCTGAAGAGGTACAGTCTGTTTTTCAGCCTCAGGATTACCTCTCATTCTGTCAAAGGTAAGGCCTTCACAATAAATAAATAAATAAAGGGATACAATTGATACCAACCTTTCATGATGAAAGGGCATAAAAAAAGAGAATGAAACAGCTGTTCTCCTCTGAGAAAAGTCAGGATGATTTTCTGGCTTTGGCATGAATACTACTTGAATTAAGGAAAGGGGAGGGTTGGAGGGGGAACGAAACAAAGTTTCTTTGAAAAATAATGTACTTTCTGGGCTGCAGATTTAAAATACAGAAATAACAAGAAGTGACATTGTTGATGTGGTCTTGAAAAGAGACACACATGGTCAAAAGTTTACTTTTAAACATGTTTTTTTTAAAACATTAATTTTAACACATTTATTTTTTTGAAGTTTTTATTTATTTTTCCTAATGAATGTAGGGTTTAAGGCAATCAAAATGGCATGTTGTCCTGTTACTGAGATTAATTTCTTAGTATAAAGTCTATTTTTATGTTCCGATTTCAAGAACCTTCCTGATATTCCTATCAGGCGATCTATTCAGTTATTACCAGAGATTCCCATTGTTCTTGGCAAACTGACCTTTACTCTTTGGCTCCAATTAAAATCAGTTTCATATTCTTTCATAGGATGAATAATAATTGGAACTGTGACCCTTTAGCAGCTAAACTATTATTTTTCCCAGTTTTTATTTTTGATTCTATATTACTAAGGACACCATATAATTTGCTTCGCAGTCTATTTTTAACGTAGGTTTCTTAATTGTGCACTTTTTTCACCTAACATTAAAAAAAAATCAGAAACAAGGGAAAAACTAGAGAATGCATGGCAATGTGGTTTATTTGATTTTTACCATTGCTACTTTTTACCCCAATTATTTTTCAACCTAGCATGTGTTGATAACTAGAGAATGGAATGTGTTGTGGTTGTTTTGCAGGACCTGATTTTCTTTTCACAATAGTTCAAGTGTTAAAATATCTAAGATTTATTTTTCATTTTTAGAAACTCGCATGTCTCACATTTGAAGCAATGCTCTGTTCAGCTATGCTTGCAGGGTTAGTCACCTAATGACAGAAATATAAAGGTCATGCTCTTTAAAGGAGATGCCTCCAAATACCGAAAGTGCCTTGCTTTACTTACTCCCTTATTTTGATTTGGAACACATTCATGACTTTTGCTTTATTTGACTTCTCGGATCTTCATTTGTCAGACATCCCATTTGAGTAGGCTTTGATATTTGAACAGGCATGCATTTGAACTATTGCAATCCAAATGCCAATTGCATAGTATAAAATATTGACACTTCCATTTGGAGGATTAAATCTGTATTTCAGTACTGAAAGGAATTCAATTTTTTTTAAAAAAGAAGAAGAATTAATGTTTTAAAAACAGGCATACCAAACCGAATTTTATAAGTATGTAAGATCTAATTTAACTATGTTTTATAATGTTAAATGCTAATGCAGAAAATAAGAATCAAGGTTTATTATCATATCGAGAAATAGGAACTATTTCCCTCTGCTTTAATTTTCCATACTAACTGGAATATTTGTTTTTATTCTAACAAACACAGACACACATATGCATCTTATCAGTCCTTAGATATTATCTATGCCTCTTTTATACTTGCATTGGGATCCTGGCATGCACACAAGGAAGATCCTGTTATGCAATGGTGCAATGGTGCATTTATCATTGTGATGAAATTATCAAGATTCATAGGACACCATGAGAACAGAGCTACTTATTGTTTGGTATCCAGCTTTGTCTTTTCCCTCATCTATTGAACTGTGAAGCTATTCAGTCTAAAGTTATGAGAAATATATTAAATGCCTCTTACTCCTTTCTGAATGTCCTTCTGCCTTTAGACCTTGAATATCTTTTGAAGCATCCCAAAATGAGAACCTGTCCTCTAAAATATTGGCGAGGACAGATTCTCTAGAACTCATTTTTTCCCTGCTGAATGGATTTTCAGAAGCAAAACCATACCCAGAGATTTGTTTCTCTGTGGCATTTCTGCCACATTGTTAATATGAAATTTTAAAGCCATGCAACCGTTTTTAAAAAGTTCTTGATTTAGATATATAACATTATAGATCTAATATTGTGATAGCAATAGCAGTGCTTAGACTTATATACCACTTCACGTTACAGCTCTTTCTAAGCAGTTTACAGAGTCATCATTTTGCCTTCCAACAATCTGGGTCCTCATTTTACTGACCTCAGAAGGATGGAAGACTGAGTCGACCTTGAGCCGGTGAGAATTGAACTGCCAAACTGAAGGTAGCAGAAGTAGCTGCAGTACTTCATTCTAACCAATGTACCACCACAGCTCAAAGAGCTCTCTTATTTTTACATTTCTTCTGCTACGCAGAGAGTTTTAGCTCTGATAGCTATGTTAGTTGAAAATGTGATGACTTTTTAATGTTTTAAAACATTTCTTTCATTCCTTTTTCTGGTAAATGATATAGAATGTCTAACCCAAAACCATCTCTGAATAGATTGGAATTTGGGTCTTCCCTGTTTGGCCTAATATAGTAACCACCATCTTGCATGGCTCAGTTAAATGATTTTGGAGATTTGGATTTTAAAAGACTTAATTTTAGAATATCCTTCTATGAACCAGTTTTGGAATTCATCCCTTGTGGGGTTTTTTTCCCAGTTTCATTTAATTATGTTCTGTTCTAAGACAACTGCTTTTTAAAGAAATGTTTTTGTTTTTCTGCAGCATAAAGGGTGCTTATTTCTGCTAGTGCCAGGATGGTAGTGAGCACTGATGGTAGCTATGCTATCCATTCTGAAGTGTTCTTAATGTAACAGTCATCATCACTTCATTGTCACTTTGAAAGCCTCTTGATGGCTTTATGTAGCTGTTTCCCCATATTGTCTGAGGATGCATATGGATGCATAACAGACACTTAAGAAAGATAATAGCACAATAATGCACCATATTTATTTTAGCATTGGATAAAAAAGTAGGAAAGAATACAAAAGATTTTTTTTGTTTTTAGTATTTTGTACAGTTCAATTTTACATGCATTTCCTCCATAGTTGGTTCTACTAATTTCAGCTGAAGCTAAGTCCCAAGTAATAGCACATAAAATGTCATCCTAAATGGTAGGATTTTTTTTTTAAAAAAAACACAAAATTCAAGACATTAGAAAAGAGTATTACTTAGCAAGATAGGAAGTAAAGTATAGTTAATGTGCTAGAGTTTTAATTTAATGATGTAATTCCTGTCTAAGTGCTTTACTCTTCATATATTTAAAAAGTAACCAGGGCCCAAGGATATTTACCGATGTAAGGTGGAAGTGTTCTTCTAGTGGGAAACAATACATTGCAATATAGAAGACATTTGTGACACCTAAATTTTAATTTGTAACTTTATTTCCTTCTGCCCTTTCCCCACTACCCGTGATAGTTCTCAGTTTCTAAAGACATAGATTAAGAAGAAAATAGCAGTTTCAACTGGAGCAGTATGTAGTGCTTTAGAATAATTAAAAATTAAATTCTTGTGTTTCAATTATATTACTCTTCTCAAAAACATATTAACAAACTTAGAGATGTTAAACCGAAAAAGCATGGCAACAGACAAGCAGTTTCTGGTATCTGTTTAGGTCTGTTTATGTAATTGTCTCAGGGCATATAATGCATGGACAGAACTATGGTAAGTCACCCAACTACTCACCCATATAAGTCCATGACATGAAAGCACAACAAATGTACCAGGAAACCTTCATTATCAGATGTGTGTTGGATGCATTGTATTCCATTCTCCCTATGATTACAGAGAAAGTGTTTTTCTTCTTTGTTGAAAAATGAATTTTTGCAAGACATGTTTTCTACTGTAGCATATAGCAAAATCAGAATAGTTGTCAAGTATTTCTTTGCACTGATACACAACATATCACTATGAAGTCAAGCATAACCCAATATCACATCATAGTTTACTTGGACTTATATAAAAACATAATCATAGAAGTCCAGCCATAAGCATGTCCTGTGATATATAAATCTGATGGAGGCCTAATTTTCACCTAACATGATACTTATAAATATATTTGAAACTATTATTTAAATCCTATGATTATAACATTGGAAATATAAAGTTTCCTAGGAAGAAATGTGTTGCCCTAATTTGTGCATTGACACTTAAATTAGAATTTGCAGGATGGATACCAATGAATAAGAATACCAAGGGAGATCTCAGAACAGCAATAAATATTTAAGAAAGTTCATTAAGAAATTGTCCCCAAATATGCTTCCAGAGCCAGGAGTTCTTCCCCAATCTGCTGCAGGAGAAGTGAGAACAGTCTCTGGAATCACAAGGGGATTGCTTTCTTGAGCAAGTTTTATAGCTTTCAATCTCTCTCTCCCCTCCATTCTGAGTTTAGTTGAGGTATCAGGAAAGTAAGTTATACATTGATGATTAAGTATATTGCAGGTATTAAGTACTTGCTAAGATAAAAAAAGGGGGGGGGGGATAATTGTCCTGATTGTAGTTAGAACTAGAAGTTTGTTATATCTCAGCTCACAAGAGTAAATGAGCTAGTTTTTCTAAGTAACTTCTCTTCAAGTGTAAATGCAATTCAAAAACAGGACAAAATAAAAATCTATCATTTATATTTATATAGATGTTACAGAGATCCTCTTAATTCAGTAAAGCCCTTTAAACATCAGAATGCAGCGGTTTGAGGACTTCTGGAGGGGGTATGGCAAATTGAAGATGTCTCTGTGAAAATAGCTGACAGCCACAGCAAAAATAGTGAAACGTCCTCAGAACTTCTCTGAATAAGGAGGCAATGGGAGATTGCCCACATCTATTCTAGGTAGCTCTTCCTTATGAAGAAACCACAGGACAACAGTTTTCCATGGGTTTAAATACCAAGAGTCAAAGAAATCAGCAATCTTTCTTGCAACTAATGACACTAAATTTGCAAGCCTCACTTCTAATCATTTTGAAAAATTGGCTATTAGCCATCTTAAAATATTAGAAACTTTAGAAACAAAAAGTTTCTTATGGCATTCCTTCTTATGACATACAAGAAATAAATAATAGATCTCGAAAAGAGGGTTGATAAATCTTTGAAGGAATCTGTGTGATGGGATATAGAAGAATTGAACAAAAAACTCATGCTATGGTAATACTTGATTGAATTAAAGATTTTTTAGAAGTAAACAAAATATAAATTGGTTTATTTTATCAAGGTTGAAATAAGATTTCTCCCACTCAGATCTGATAATCCTTCCTAACTTTTTGATTACATCAGGATAGAAAAGTTGATGTTTTATTTATTTGTTTTTACATAAGGAATGGAATAGAGGATAAAGAGCTATCTAATTATGAACCTTAGAGCGGGTGAAAATTTCCTAAATTTGAGTAGTTCTTGTGAAAAAAGTTGGAATTTGCTTCTTTATACAGTCTTTTTTAAATTATACTGTTTCTTTTCTTTTTCTTTATGCCATTTTTCCTGCACTTTTTATTTATTTCTTGTTTTTTTCTTTTTCTTTAAGTTTAGTTTGCACTATTTTTTATATTGTAATCAAAATGTTTAATAAAATTAAAGCTGAGAGAGAGAGAGAGAGAGAAGAAAAGAAGAAGAAGAAGAAGAAGAAGAAGAAGAAGAAGAAGAAGAAGAAGAAGAAGAAGAAGAAGAAGAAGAAGAATGCAGCACTTTGCAAGACAAAAAGATATATTTATATAATTGTGTTCATGGATTCATAGAAATTGAAAGCAATACTAGTTAATTATTAAAATTCCTTTCATATAGAAACTTCATGCCACATAGTTATAATAAAGTAGGCAGAAACACTGAGGTCATCCTTACAATCAAAGTTAGCAGAAATGACATACATTTCCCAATTCACTAAAGCCTTAAAGAATATTCTTTCAGTAGCTTGGAATAATAGCAACAGAGCTCAGGATTTAATTAATTTTAATGGAACACAATAGATCAGTGGGTGTGCTTTTCTGAAGAATGGAGCTTTGTCCTTTGAGAACTTACAGAACATTCCTGTGGCAAACCTACCATAGAGCAAGAGACTGCCACTGTGTGCATATTAAATGGGAAATAATCCGACTAAAGTTGGTTTTTAAAAAGGGGATTTAATAGGGCTGGTAAATCAAGACTGCAAAAGTCCAGATGACTATAAATTATAATATTCTGTTCATGTTTAGTGATATCTAATTGTCTCTGCATCTTGATTATTTACCTCAAGAATGCACAAATAAATCTAACATACTCAACTCCCTAAACATGATTAAATGTTCAGTGTTTTTAAGAAGTTATAGAAGAGAAAACTTAAAATACAGCTGTAGGTTAATTGAGCAGTCTGAAATTTCTTTTAAAAAATTGTATGTCTTAACACCTTTTCAGTTGACAACTTGAGTGCTTGATTCCAGTGTTGTATTTAACTATCTGACAAGAGACTTACATGCTTGCCCTTAAGAAATGATATATTGAAGATGTGATAGACATGTTTTTCTTACAATCTTACAGCATTCATGTACGATCTTCCTGACTTACCAGTTCAGCAGGAACTGTGAAAACTTGCATGTTGCTTAAATTCATAAAAGGGAAGGTAGCCCTAATAATGGATAATTTATGCAAGTCTAATTTAGATGAAAGTTGTGCCCCTCTTCTCCCCCTCCCCAATAATTAACTCAGAAGTTTTTTATATATTGCAAAATCTGATATATTTAGTGTCTCATTATCACAGTCTAGTTATTCAGTAGCTTTTTATAGATTGGGCAATATTTATGATTCATTGCATGCTACCTAATGGTGAAAGAAAGAAAGAAAAAACTTCTTGAATATACTTCGGCATTGCTGATTTCGTATGCTTTAGAGGAATGCAAATAATGGATACTGGAACAACTGTTAAGCTTGCTTTTATTTCTGTCAGGATTGAAGGCCAGTTGCTATTTAAGTTAATACTATATCATATATCAAGTCACTGGGCTGACCTTAATTTAACAAAGGGTTAACTACCAACGGGCATAAATGCATATTCTTTGTAATAGCTGTGACATTTCCTTTCTTTGATATGTTAAAGAAATTATTGAACCATTATGAAAAAGTGCTCACGAGTTTGATTTCCTTTACACCTAAAAAGATCTTGTCTTATGTATGAAATGGAACTTTTTCCATTCAGAATATTTGAAAATAGTTTTACAATGCATTCCCTATAAACTGTATTTGTACATAATGTAAAGTAAAGCACATTTTCCTTCTACTGTATGTTCTTTAAAAAAAGTTTAGGCGTATTTCTGCTTTGGAAACAAAACATGGGTCTGTAGAGAGATCCTCTATCCATCATGATTACTGCATTTACATCTATTTTTTGTGTAACTGGAAGTAATGGCTTCCATTATCTGGTATTAGGCATACCTAAATGTGCCTAATTTGGTCTAATTAGATCAATTCTATGCCTTCTACTTAACCTGTTATATAGTACCACATCCTGCTTATTCTGTATCACTCTATTGTTACACTATTTCATTCTTTGTGCACCAGAAAATTTATTCCAACTCTTTAGAATTACCACAGAAAAGAAAAGTATTTTTTTCACTTGCTATTGAATTGTAACTTTCAAAGGAATGTTCTATGTAACTTTCCAGATTATATCTAAATGGGCATTAAGAGGTATGAAGGGATCCAATATGACATTAGAGAGCAAATGATACAGAATTCAGTAGTCTATATGTTTTTAGGAGTGGAGTGAGGACAAAGACTTATTCAACCCATATTATTGCAAATGATGTTTGCCATTCAAGCTGCTATTACTGATCTAGAAAGTTTTTCACATCTTGGAACCTTGTACTTCAAAGTTTACATCTCGTATCAATGTTGAAGTAGGCAGGAGATCAAAATTGCAACCATATATAAGTACAGCATTTAGCTTCTGAAATGCAAAATGTGATATTATCATCAGGGGATCCTCATCACCATTTTGTAAATTATGGTTCTTCCATGAATTTTCACTGCTATATAGATGAAAGACCAACTGTATTAAGAATATTGTTTGCTGAAATTGGTCTTAGGCTTTGTTAAGATATTACAGATAGGTATACTTTCTTTTCCTTTTTTCTGTAATTGCTGTAAAACATATATGCATTAGATGTGTGGCTGTTGCTAATGCTCTGGTATCTGTTTTAATGAATGTTTTAAGTCACATCTGGCTGTTCCAAAATAGAATATGCTCAGCGAAATATTATTGTCTTCTTAGGGATAACTAATCTTCTGCAGCTCTGTAGATGTCAAATAATACCAGCAGCATTTTCAAGACTTATAGTAGATCTCTTGAGCAGTTAAAATTAAAAGGATTATAATGAATATACAAAAAACTAGCTTAATAGTATTTGTATTTGAAGTTGTTCCTCTCACACAGCAGTAATTCAGTGAATCATGAGAATTTTAATCAAGTGGTCTGTTATTTCACGTGCGTGTGCATGTATGTATATGTATATATGTGTATGTATGTCTGTAAATGTGGGTGTGCAAAATATAATTTTGAAAATATACACTTTGCTTTTAAGAGCTTCATAATTCTTTAGATACTGGGGGGAGGGAAAGAGAGAAAGAGAGAGACAGAGGAGAGAGAAAAAAGAGAAGTCTTTTCTAAGAACATGTCTAATATTTGTACGGTTATGTACAAAAGAATAATTAAGCTTAGGAACTCCATTACAGTACTTACAATAAGATATTCGTCAAACAAGGACCCTCTCCATTTAATTTTAATGCTGCTAATTCCTTCTTCTCGTCCTCTTCCTCCTCCTAGATAAATTCAGTTATAACTTCTGACTATTGTTTTAGACACCAATGAAAACACTTTGCTTCAGCAAAATCATGAAATATGTGAGCTGCATGTTAGATAAATGTTATAACTTGCCTCAACAGCACCCAAACCAGAAATTAGCCAAATTATGGAAAAGACAAGAAAGGAAATTGCGTTAATGGTTGTTGCTGTGCCTACACATATATGCAGTTTGTTATTTAAAGTAGGTTTCCTTTTAAAAAAAATATGTTTACTATGGCTTCTCCCAAGTAGGAAAGTGCTTTTGTGACATTGAAGGTTAGGAGTGAACAGCTTGAGGGAAATTGTGAATAAATGGATGTGGTAGCTTCAGTTCAGGTTGCATCTGGACTAAGCTTCAAGGTTCTGAGCATCCAAGTTTCTGAAGTGTTATGAACTGGTTAGAATTTTCTTAAGGCAGTGTAAGGTACAGCCAACATGAGGATGGATTAGAAGAACAGATACACTTTTACTGTGACTGAGAATTCTGAGAATTCTCCTTAAAATCCAAACTAAAGATTTGGTTATCTAGAACCTGCCACACAAAAGAGGTTGGCTGCCAGACTTTAAATACATAAATGAGCAGTTCTGAACTCTACTCACAAGCAAATTAGTTTCTTTATTTTAGGACTCAGCCACAATATTGAAAATATAATATATCCATGAAAAATCAGAGCACAAATTAAGCCTCTTCTCTCTGGTTTCAACTGTGGACAATGAATAAGCAAACTGGGATTTTCATATGGTTTGACTATAGTTTCCATAATCCCTTACTGTAGTTGGTGAGAGATCAGCAATATTTAGAGGGATGGGAGAAAATATAAGTGCGTCTTAGAGGCAATAGTGGGGGGAAAAACCCAGTTTAACAGGTTTCAGTTGAACCGTGGTAAGACAAGTGTCTATGAGTAGGGGAATTCTTTATTTATTTATTTATTTTTATTTATTATTCGTATTTATAGACCGCCGCTTCTCCCGAAAGGGACTCGGGGCGGTGTACAGTCACTAAAATGCGTTATAAAATACATACATAAAACAGTTAAATAATTAAATACGTAGGTGGAGGAGGTTGCAAGACTGTATATAGAATAATAAATATAGTACATTAAAAGCTTATTAAAACCCCAAACCCAATTAAAATGAATAAATCCCCGGGAGGTAAAACTAAGAAAGTGCCAGGCCAGCTGATTGAAATAAGTGAGTCTTTAACTTTTGCCGGAAGGAACGGAGGTCGGTGGTAGTTCGAATGTCTGGGGGGAGGTCATTCCAGAGGGTTGGGCCCATCACAGAGAAGGATCTACTCCTAGGTGTCGCCCGCTGGCATTGCCTAGCAGACGGCACCAGGAGGAGCCCCTCTCTGTGTGAGCGGATAGGTCGCAGGGACGTGTGTGGTAGGATGCGATCCTGCAGATACCTAGGTCCTATGCCATGGAGCGCTTTAAAGATGGTAATCAATACCTTGAAAATACTTTACCTGGGAGTTTACTGTCTTTGGTCTTGGATGGGGTTGCATTGCCACAGATAGGCCTGATGTGTAATCTGGGGCCTTCTTGGTTTATAGGAGGAGGACCAGATGGTATTTGTGGCTAGGAAGACTTTTGTTCAACATTGTATGCTTCATCAGTTGTACCCTTTCCTGGCTTGGGAAGCCCATTTTTCAGTTGCTCATGTCTGGGTCATGTCTTGAATGGATTACTGCAATGGAGTCTACATAGGACTACCTTGAAGAGTATCTGTGAGCTGCAGCTGCTGTAGAATGTGTCTGCATGAGCAATTTTAAATGCTGCAAAGTTTGGACATGTAACACTTCTGTTATGTATGTTGCATTGGGTGCACTTTGCTTCTAGATCAAAGTGTTGATTACCACCTTTAATGTCCTTCATAGCATGGGACCAGACTCTCTGAAGAATCATTTTGTCCCAATTACATCAACCAGTGTCACCCAGTCAAGCAGGAAAGGTATGTTACAAACCCAGTTGATTAAAGAATTTCAACTTGTGGGTCTAGGAAGAGAGCTTTCTTTGCTATTGCCCCCATCATATGGAACATCCTGCCCCCAGAGATGAGGCTTGCCCCATCACTTCATGAGGGTCTTGCTCTGCCAACTGGCATGGGGATCTAAGAGTGGTATGCAACCACGGGCATAGCTGGTGGCTTGATGATTCATCATAGATGCATCACAGAAGCACATTCAGAACTTGCTCTCATTATCTTAATTAGGAATTTATCAAACTGAATGTTCAAATAAGGCCAAATTTAGGAGGAAAGCAAATTAACATTTTTTTTTAAAAAAACCAGCTGTTCTAGATTTAGTAGAATGCAATTGTATTCTTAAAATTCTAATGCTAATTTTTGAATCTGAACCATTTAAAAGTTACATTCCATATAATCTGGCATTAAGCCACAAAATTACTCCATCTATAGCAGTGGTTTTCAAACTTTTTCAGTCCACCTCCCCCTTGGTGCTACAAACTGATCCTCAGTGCCTCCGACCCAGTGGTGGAATTCAATTTTTTTACTACCAGTTCTGTGGGCGTGGCTTGGTGGGCATGGCTGAGGGGGTCATGTGACTGGGGGGTTTGCACGATGGAAGGAAGATAGTAACAATAAAATTCAAAATTGTAACAATTAATTGAACATTTATTCAAAATCCAATTTAAAAACCTTTTTAGTTAATGTTAATTCAACAAAATTGTTTTACATGATCCAGTTATACCAGGTTTTCAAAGTCTGATAGTCATTTATCAAGAACCTTAGTAATTAGTAACTTAGTAATACTCAGTAAAATTTAGTAACTACTTCACTGTTCAGTACATTCTTAATGTGATGGATGGGCTTGATGAAGTGATACCAGTTTCCCAATGTCTGGTTTTAAGTCACTTAGCAGGAGTTTTAAATCACCACCTTCAGTAATCTGGAGTCGATTTCTTTGCTTGGAGAGAAGTTGGATGACCACACTGAAGCCACGTTCCACCAAATATGATGTTGAAAATGAAACAAGGAGCTTCTTAACCACTGTCCATAGTGCAGGATAGCGATCAGAAATTTCTTTTTGTAACCAAAACCCTTGGTACGATTTCTTAAACTTTGGCTTCAGCTCAATATCATTTTGCAGCTCTATGAGTTGTTCCTTCACTACCCCATCTTCCTCATTATCTGAAAATGGATTTATCACCCAATCTGGAATTTCCATCAAAAGAAGATCCTGATTAAAGTTTAATCACTACTGGTAGTCCTCAACTTATGACCACAACTGAGCCCCAAATCTCCATTGCTAAGCAAGACAGTTGTGAAATGAATTTTGCCCCATTTTACGACCTTTCTAGAGGACACGGTGGCTCAATGGCTAAGATGCTGAGATTGTCGTTTCAGAAGGTCAGCGGTTCGAATCCCTAGTGCCGTGTAATGAAGTGAGCTCCCATTATTTGTCTCAGCTTCTGCCAACCTAGAAGTTCGAAAGCAAGTAAAAGTGCAAGTAGAAAAATAGGGAGCACCTTTGGTGGGAAGGTAACAGCGTTCCATGTGCCTTCACCATTGAGTCATGCCAGCCACATGACCGCGGAGACGTGTTCAGACAGTGCTGGCTCTTTGGCTTTGAAACGGAGATGAGCAGAGTCGGAAATGACTAGCACGCTTGTGTTAGAGGAACTTTTACCTTTATCTTGCGACCTTTCTTGCCCCAGTGGTTAAGTGACTCACTGCAGTTGTTAAGTAAGTGGCAACTTGTCGAGTTGTTTTACATGCCAGTTTCCGAGTGTCCAAAGTTTTGATCACGTAACCATGGGGATGCTGCAACCATTGTGTGAAAAACAATCATAAATCCCTTTTTTCCCTCCAGTGCCCTTGTAACTATTAACAACCACTCAACAAATGGCTGTAAGTCGAGAACTACCTGTACACCAAAATGGTCCCAACCCCCCCTTGTGGTTGTGGAATGAACCCAAAGGGGGCATGTGCCCTAGCCTTCAGCTCAGCCCTCTGCAACACGCCCCTTGCCTCAGGAGTTCTCTCTGCTTCATTTTCTAGCGATGGCCGAAACATTGAGAAAACGCTGCGTGGCTTTGTCCACCCGCCTGCAGCCTCTTGGTCTCAGTTGTACTGTTGCAGGAGCGAGACACCGAGACGGGGACACTTTTCAATGGCCACCCCGCCTCCCTCTACGCCAGGGGTCCCCAAACTTGGCAACTTGAAGACTTGTGGACTTCGACTCCCAGAATTCTGGCAGTTGAAGTCCACAGGTCTACAAGTGGCCAAGTTTGAAGACCTCTCCTCTACGTGGATTATTTACCCTTCAGATATCCCAGTAGCCCAGCGTGGCTTCCAATTTCTCCGCTGGCACTGTCAGACGTGCTCAGCTCTGCCTCCCGTCGCAAGCAGAGACCGGCAGATCCCGAGAGCTGCTTTTATACTTCAGCTGAAGGATGTCCCAATGATGGAAGGAGGTGGCAAGTCCCACCACAGGCAAAAGCACTGATGGGAAAGCCTTCCTGGAGGTGCGGACGATCAGGTGTCGGGTTGCCAGTTCCGCCCCTTACTCGCTGAACCTGATTTTGCATCCGAACTGTCAATCAGCTTCAAACAAGTCCATCTCTTCAGGTGACCTAACACCGGATGCAGTTCGTTTGAGCCAAAGAAGATCCCTCCCACCCCCCACACCACCCAGATTTAAGAGATGCATCTCGATGCCTTAACACAGTGGTTAGCCCCAGGCAGAATTGCGCCCTGTGGGGGGCCACCTCCAGCACTCCTCTGCCATCTCCCTTGCCTCTTAGCACCCCCTGCCGCCACTTCTTGCCTCTTAGCACCTCCCTGTTGCTCGCCTTGCCTCTTAGCACCCCCCTAAGTCATCCCACTGCCCCCCTAAGTCATCCCACTGCATCCCCAGTGGGGGTGGTACCGCCCACTTTGGGAACCAGTGATCTATAGCAACCATTAATTCTGTGGCCATCCTTGTGCTTCCTGAATACATGCTATAAGAATGTGCCTATTGTTTTCCCTGTTAGTTTCCATCACCAGGAAGCTCAAAGATCTTGGGAAATTCATAGGCGTGATTAGCACTTCCAATGACCTGGTTCATTCTGTCTTCCTTGTTTAAGAATAATAGAAAGCCAGACAATTTTCATGGGATATAATACTCATTTTGGTAGCAGAAATAGAGATCATATATTCTTGTTATATAAGTGTTACCTTTTCTTCCTGTGTTTGCTAAAATGTGTAGCTGTATTGGGAAACTATAGTCTGCAAAATCTGACATTTTTTTTTCATAACTTGATATAGAATTATGTGTATAATTAATCCATAGGTTCTAATATTTAATTACTGCAATCACCCACAACAATTTGCATTGCAACATAAGAACATAAGCAATATCTGCTGAATCAGATCCCTTGACCATGTAATACAGCAGCCTGTTTTGACAGTGGTGAACAAAATAGCCTACTACCGGCCATTGTTCTTCATGACTTCCTTTAACAAAATCTCTATGAATTGGGTAAAACAAGAAGAGATGCTGCCTGGGAACTATCAGATAAAAATAGGGGACTCCAAAGCTGTATAACAGACATAGAAATAAATTTAGAAAAGATCCACCGAGCTTATCGGGCTGTAAAAAAGACTGCAAGAGTTTTGTACTTTCATAATTATCACATTTTTACAATGAAATAGTATTAGTTCATCCTCTTTTAGAAAGTCAGAAAGTCTTGTCCAGCTGGTAAGACTGACATGGATTGTGAAAGTAGTCAGGGAGATTACTGGCATTTGAATCTAGGCTATTGTCTCAGTCTGTCTCAAGAATGGGGGGCTATCCCCTGCCTTGAAAAATATTGTGATTCAGTCCTTCAAAAAGCCATCCTTGCATTCAATGGTTTTTGACAATTACCAACCAGTTTCCAAATCTACCCTCCTGGGGAAGGTTATTGAATGAATTACCTTGACCAATTTCAGTTAGGTTTCAGACTGAATTTAGTACTGAGGCAGCCTTGGTCACAAATGTCAATGAACTCTAGTGAACCTGGAATAGTAGTAGTCCATCTATCCTTGTGCTCCTTGATCTCTCAGGGACTTTTAATACTGGCAACTACAGTAGCTTTCTAAGCCAGCTTCACAGTTTGAGGATTGGGGCACTGTTGTATGGTGCTGCCCAGAGATGGGTTGCTCCCAGTTCGGTCAAACCAGTAGTGCTATTTTGGCCTGGGTTGCAGGACTGGCAGTGACCCAGGCTGGCCACATCCCTGAACCGGTTCCCTAGTTGTTGCTGGCATGTTGTTCAGTAGTACGTGGGCATGTGCAGTTCACTGTAAATTGTTCTGCACATGCGCAAAGAACAATTTACATTGAACTGTGAAGCGTGCATGAAGAGAACTGCGAAGCGCACGTGAAACGAACCAGTAGTAAAACCGGGAGCAACCCACCTCTGGTGCTGTCATAGCATCTAGTCTTTCTTCCTTTTTTCATTATCTGCATGAAACTGTTAAGTGAAGTCATCTACTGGTTTAAGGTTCTGTATCATCAGTATGCTGATGATACCCAAGATTATGCACAATGGTGTCTTAAGACCCAAGTGAGGCTATCATGGTTCTGCCCCAGTGTTTGGAATCTATGCAAATTTGAATGGAGAGGAACCATCTTCCAATCAGTTGTACCAAGACCAAGTGGCTGTGACAATTTAGACCATCCAGATCTGAAGCTATTTCATCTTTGACCCTGAGTGGATTAGCACTAGTAATCTCAAGTTTTTCCTGGGCTCACAGCTCCTATTTGAAAAGCAGGTGTCAGCTGTTGCCAGGAAAGCTTAATACCATTTGTTGTGTCCCTTGTGCCCTTTCCTATATCAAGGGCCCTTCATTCATGCCCCAGGTTACCTCACAGCTCAACTACTGCAACATTGTATACATTGAGCTGCTCTTGAAAACCATATGGAAACACACCAACTATTCTAGAATGTGCACCTTGCATGGTAACATGCATGTCTTTGCTTCACAAATTGCACTGATTGCCAGTTTGCTTCTAGGAGTGATTGAAAGTGCTGGTTGTTACCTGTAAATCCATAAAAGGCATAAGAACTGGTTACCGGAAGGAGCTTCTGTCTCTTATAACATCTGCCTAGCTGATTTGATCCTGGGATGATTGTGCTCTGGGTTCTTTAAATCTCTCAGGATCTCAGATTGGCTGTAATACCACTAGCTCTCTAAATGAGGTTCCTCCAAGGATCTGGTTGCCCCCCCTCCCATTCTGCTGTTGTTTAGAAAAGCTGTGAAGACCTAGTCCTTCAGTAAAATGATCCTTACTTAGATCATAGAATTATAGATTACAGTAGTGAAACTTCAACATGTCTAAAACGCCTTTGATCCTGTTTTGCTTTTTTGACAAAATGGAATCAAAACGATATGGATAATAATTTTAGAGGACATTAATCCTGCCAGATTTCATCCAGGTAACTTCAGTTATTTCATTGAGATAACATTGTAAAAGAGTTTCTTGTACCTTTTTCAGAAAGAGAGAGATGAAGAAAGAATACCTCAACAACTTACAATTGTAGGTCGTGTTGCAAAGCATTTATACAGAAGATGAATGAACCAATACAGTGCCACAGTTCATCTTAAAAACTTAAACTTTCAAATTGTGATTAAAAGTAACCTTTAAGGTTTCCATTTGTCCTGGAGTGGTATTCTGTTCTGCTGTCTCTGAATTTCAGATTACCAGATGGGGAGAAGGTGCAGGTTGACTAGGGCATGTTGACAAAATGTAACTTCTTCTGGATATGACTTGGAAGAATGAGATTGGTTTTTATGGGTTTATTGTCTCTAAGAGCTGCCACAGTTGCTTGGCAAGCTTGTGTCTTCCAAAGAAAGGTTCCACTATCCCTGTGATGACTCAGAGTTGGACTGTTGGTGATACACAGTGTTAGTTATGTAGTACAAGAAGCAGAAGCAGGGTGATGAGGTAAGATACAATGATACACAGATATGGCACAGAAAAAGAGTTGGGCACAAAACAGGTAGCATTCATAACTTTCCTCCCATTCTTCAAAACAGCATATGTTTGGAGCAGCACCTAGCAGTATAAACTTGGCTCACTGTAACATGGAGACTTCAGCCTGCCTCTTTCATGCAGAATGTAAAAATAAGATCTGACCCCAAGATGTGTTGTGAATTGGTCAACTATTCTTGAACCTCAGAGTCCTGAGAACCGAACTGAAGTCCCATTTCCCTTGATGAAGTGTAACAATCAATTAGCATCAGCAAAAGGAAAGTAACATTTACGGCCGCCTACAATAAAAATACAGACAGGTCACTTCCGGTTCCGGCGGCTACGGCGACAGGCAAGCCTTTGCCTGCTCCCGCTCTCCCGGTGGGCTTCCCCCGCTTCTGGGGGAGCACAGGACGCCCCGAAGAGGCGTCCTGCCAAGGGAACAGCTTGCGGAGGGTCCTGGCGTCGGCGTCGGCTGGCGGGGGCTTCTCCGCTTCGTTCTAGGCATCGGGGAGCAGTTTTGGAGGGCGCGCGTGCGTCTCGCTCCATGCCGATCGGAGAACGCACTTTTGAATGAAGCAGCGGCGGTATGGTGAGAGGCTTCCTTTCTTCATTCCCCTTCTTTTGAATTGATGGACTTTTCAGCTTTTTTTTTAAAGTTTAACTTTCAGATTCTTGCTGGAGGTGCGGCTAGAGGGAGGGGGATTCCCCCCCCCCTTGGACAAGCGACTTGAAAAGATTCTGCTTTCTCCCCCAGGGGAAGGAGGAGGGGGGAGAGCCAACTAATGATGCCTCACCCCTGTAAAAGTGACTTTCATCGGACTTAATTCCAGAATTTATGGGTGAACTGAGAATTTTCTGAACTTTTAAAAGTTTGCTATGCCTCTGAGCCCAAAGCTGGCAGGGCAAGATGGCACACTTCCGTTGTCTTCATGAACACTGAAACCTGACTCCACCTTTAAAACTCAGGCTTCCGGTCTTTGTCTCCGTGCCACCCAGAAGAATCTCTTGTGGATTGCCATTTTCTGAACCCTCTGGAGAGAAAAAAATTTCTCTATTGCTAGACTGACTAAAGAAACTCCCAGCTGCTTGGATCTTCTGCCCCCTGAACTCATCTGCCTGCTCTACTTCTTCAGCTGTCCAGTCTCTACACTGACTGATTTCTCTGTTTTATAAACTATGTCTCCAAAAAGACCACCACCTGGAAAACCTGGTTTTGCTACCTCTGCACCGACATCTGCAACATCCAGCCCTGCCACACAGTCAAAGATTACAGATCTGATGCAACCTAAGAGTACAGAGATGGATTTGCAACAAATGCTTCAGCAACTCATACAAGGCCAGGAAGAAATTAAGAAACAATTGAAGGAAATGAAGGAGGAAATTAAAGAGAATCAAGTCCAAATCTATAAGAACTCACAGAGACTGGACCTTGTGGAGGGGGGGTGGCGGAGGCGAGGGGTGGGGTAGAAGCTTTGCAGAAGGGTAACAAAGAACTTGATATCCAACAAATGAAAACAGAGTTTGAGAGAATGTCCTTTTATCTTAGATTTCAAAATGTTATAGAAACAGAGGGGGAAAATATAAGGGACATCATGACTAATATTTTAGCTGAATACATACACAAAGATAAACAACAGATGGAATGGGAGATAGACCTGTTCTATAGAGTGAATTCAGCATATGCCAGAACACACAATGTGCCCAGGGAGGTCCATATCAAATTTCTTAGGAAATGCACAAGAGATACAATTCTTGGGGTACAAAGGGGGCAAGCATTGACATATCAGGACAGGGAGATAACCATCTTGAAACAGATCCCCCAAAAAATTAGGGAGAAAAGGAAAAATTATTCGCAATTGGCGAATAAATTATACCAGAAAGGGGTGTGGTTTAGATGGTTGATGCCTGAAGGGATGCTGATATTCTGGGAGGAGACAAGAATCAGAATCAATACACCCATAGAGGCTCAGGCCTTTATGGAAAAAAATAAAGCGATCCTAGAAAAAACAGAAGACTCTTCAACGGTCACACAGGACACGGGAGGGGCCGGAGCTCTGCCAGCGGGGGGAGAAGGGGCAATACTAAGAAAGCTCAGATCACAAAAATGAGTAAGAAAATCACATTGTTATAAACAGACCGAAAGTAATAATGAAATTATACCTAGACTATATATTATAATATATAAGCTGATTGAAATATTTTTATAGAAGTGATATGCTGATTTTATACGATTTTGTATTAATGTTTTATACATAGATGTACCTTATGAGTTTGGAGGGAGGAGGCGTCTGCCTTACTTGCAACTGCCAAAATTTGTATACCATTCCACTTACCCTTTTCCTTATAAATGTTTTAAAAAACCAATAAAACTTTTTGGAAAAAAAAAATACAGACAGGTCAAAAAAATGAATGAAACCTGAAGCAACATTAACCTTTCTTTCATCCCTTTTACAATGTCGCTTAGCAATGCGCATTTGGAAGGACAATAAAGACTCTGTGTACTGATAAATAAGACAATTAGCAATTAGCATCAGCAAACACTCAGCAATTGCCTGGATTGGAAATAAAATGCCCATTCACAGCCATAACCCCAATCCACATTGGGAAAAGCCTTATTTTTAGCCTGGTTTGCCTATCCATTAAATGTTTGTGGATCTGAAATTTAAGCACATCTCAGACCAATCCTAGATGTACTCCAAGGATTCTGTGTACAAGTCAGGAGACTTTTTATGGTTCCTGGGAGAAATGCATTTTCCAAAACTTCCAAACCCAAGAGTTTAAAGATAGTAAGTTTACTTTTCTTCTGTGATGATTTCCTTTCTTAACTGCCCCATTATGTATGCCTTTAACTTATGTGTGTCAAAAACAGGTCCTCATGAGGATAACTTTGACGGACATTGACTTCTAACTCTCAAAGATAGTACATTTACACTTTGAGACTTGTGAGTGTAAATTTACTATCTTTGAGACTTACAAGCCAATGTCCTTCAAAATTATCTTCATGATGAGCTGTGTTTGACACATAAATAAAAAGCAGGCATAGCATATTCTTGTGTCATAGGATATACTTGTGTGCCACACAAATAAAAGGCATGCATCTTCATTTTCTGTGACGGTTTATCCCCCTAAGTAAGACAATTGTAGAAATCCAGATAGTACTTCTAATCAGATTGTAGTATGGAATAGAGAGAAGCAGATTACCAGGTGGAACAAGCTTGGCAGGCAACAAGTTTGGCAGATTGGTATTTGAGAACCAGATGGCACTGTAAGCCAGCCAGGGCGATGTTGGCAGAGAGAGCAAGCACAGAGGGAAAATACTGCCAAATCTATCAGAACTGATATAATATGCCCAGGTGTAGCAGGCTTGGGTGGGCCTGGCAAAGACACTTGGGAAGCTGGCATTTGAGGAACACAAAGTGACACAAACACACACCCATTGGACTGTTGCAGTCCACAACCCATCTGAGTCATTCAGGACCAATGCAAAAAGTACATAGTCATGGAGAAAAACTATGTTCTTAAAAGAAATGAAACAAAGTAGACAAAACATGATTGGATGAAGAGCGTTTTTTTAAAATGAAACAGTTGACAAGATTCCACCCTAAAATTCCACAAGATTCCACCTGACAAGATTCCACCCAAAATTTATGTCAAGATGGCACCTCCAATGGTAGCCTTGGTGAAATGCTCTGTATTCTAATGATACCTTATTGGAGAATACAGTTGTGTGAGATTTCAGGCTCAGCCCATAAAATGGCTATGGGATATGCAACAGCACAAATATACTTTCTTGGAATTGAAATCCAAAGCAACTGTGGGCCTGCGAAATTCTACTATTGAGCCTAATCCTGCCTAGCAGTAGCCCCAGATAGCAAAGTGGGGAGCATCTTTTGCATACTGGAAGGGATCCTATGCAGTGGTAGCTAAAAAGGTGAATCCTCCTCCTGTGTAGCTTCGGCAAGACTACTACACTTTTTTTTAGCTGAGAGAGAAAGAGCAAGGGTGTCAAACTAGTGGCCCACAGGCCAAATGTGTCATATGTAGGCCATGCCCACCCCAGTTCCATGAAGGGGGGAAATGACACAAAACATCACATGACAGCAATGTGACTCCATGAGTTTGACACCCATGAAGAAGATAATTCAGAAATTTCCTCCTTCTGCTGAGAGTCCTCCCACCATCTCCATTATATCCTCTTCCTAATAGAAAGCTCCTTGCCTTCCCCTGTGCCAAAGTATTAGTTGTAACTGTTACTACTGGCACAGGGAGAGCAGCCATGCTGCTATGTTATATCTTTAAACAGCCCACTCCCCAAATATCTAGGTATAAGAGGAAGAACCACCACATTGCATTTTAAATTTATTTAATGAATGTATTTGCTAGTGTAATTAAAAAATAATGTGAGATGGAATGAAGGGAAAGAGCATACACATATTGAACCTGGACTAAAGAACTCCATACAGTTTCTAGACGATAGCAAACTCTCTTTGGATTTCTGTAGCCCTGGATATAGGTAAGAGTAATTTGTGAATAAACCCTAAAGAAGGAATTAGAGTGCAAGTTTGTTGAATTATTTATTTGAATCTTCAACATCTCTATTTTGTAGGGTGTGACTTGTTTCTGAGAGATGACACCCCAAATGTGAAAATGCAGAACAGGGCATTGTACGGGTATCAATGATAAAATGAAAGAGTTTGACACTGCTTTGCATAGAATGAAATTGTATCACTTGGGAGAAAATGGTTCTAGACCTGCTTTAGTCAGTGAAGAATGGAAGTGTTGAACTTTGTAACTATCAACATCCAACCTGGTTGAGTAGGTGTAAACATTCTCCTCTACTGATAATCAAAAATGAATGGAGGAGGAAGCAGAATCGAGACTACTGTATATTCAGTGGATTCTCTCCATAGAAGCAATTACATTATCTCTTTATTGTAGTGACTTACACAAAGTTTGAAAAGAATGTTATTCTGGTTACTGCTATGAAACATTACAGGCAAGAGATGTGAAAGCTGCTTTATGCAGAATCAAATAACTAATCACTCTAATTTACAATTGCTCATAATTAGCTCTCTGGGATTTTTGGCAAGAAATGTTAGGGACTGAACTTGTATCCTTTGTTTTATCGTTGATCTATATACTTGGCCCCAGCTTAAAATTTCTGGTATCATGCACTAGGAAAGCAGCAATGACTCATTGCTTTTAGAAGCAAGTGGCAAGGAACCATTTATTCCTAAAAATAGGGGATGTAGCACAGAATTGAAAAGAATAATTGTAGAAGCTTTTTCATTTTATTTTGTGAAGTCACTTAGGTGTGATGGGTATGTAGAGATGTGATAAATCAGTTGTTCAATAAATCAGGAGCAATCAAAGCTGATAGAAAGCAGTAGAAATACAAGTAAAGTAAAGCAACTGAATAGTCTCATGCATGATACCAAAAACAAAAAAAGCAGGATTTATTAGTTTTAGCATCAAATAAATTTTATCATCTAAGTGATGAATCCCAAAGAAATATTTTGTCCTAGTAACATTATTTTAACTTGACGGGAGCATCCAACCTTGTTGGATTACACACGTCATAATGGGGCAAAAAATAGCCTCTAATTTATCAATGGACCAGTTAAGCGTTTGCAAGTAGAAACTACTGCCAACCATTGTGTCATTTATAGTTCCATTCCTGTGATTTACTGTTCACAAACAATCAGGAGAGACAATTGTTTCATATGGGTTTCTTTCACCCCTGGACACATTTTGTTCCCACATAACAATCAAGGACCATTTTCTAACATTAGTGGAAAAAATCATTTTCTTTTTTCCCCTTTTTTTATAGAGGAGAGTTAAAATTATTTGAGTTCCTGTGCCATTGACAGATTCTGCTCATTCTTCAATGGCTATTCAGAATGGTGCCAAAAAGCGAGAGAGATGAATTGGCTAAGCTCTAGATCATCTCTGTTTAATCATTCAATTGTCAACTCTAAAAGCTTCCAATTCACAAGGAAAATAAAATGTGACTTGGCAAAGGCAAGCTGGCATGATTAGTGCATAATGGACAATGCCATCTATGAAACATTCAGTAAGAAAAAGAGCAAATTCAGTGAAAAGATAGTTGAAATGCATTTATTTATACATACCTATGTATATGCATTCATACAATCACTTGGCTTACTGGCCATTCACAAGTTTGGGTGGCTTTCATTTGAAGAACATAAAAACAGTAATCAGTAAAAGAAAGTATTAAAATCATTTTTGTTATCTACTTAAGTGGAATTCTACTTCTCAAAACCCTTACAGAAGAGTATTGTTTTAACAACTTTAGCAGTGAGGAGGATATCCTGACTTTACATGGCAAGCTGTTTGAGTGTGAGGAAGTTGCTGCTTATATGGTACCCATAAGATTTCTTCTTGGCTAGAATAAATTGGGTGTGCAATTTCCACTTGGAGTAGACAGACAGAAGATCTGGAAGGAATTTATGGGCAATAATAGCAGCTTGAATTGGCCCAAGAAGTCTATGGACAACCAACTTCTGGGTCATACTTAAGAGCAGCCTTAAGTAAAGAAGATTGCAGTAATATAACCAGAAGATGTTAGAGTATAACTCTCTCCTTTCAGCACTTCTTGATCTTCAATCTCTTCAGCGGCCACCATCCTAAAAACGAAGAATTATACTTCAAGGTTCTTTTTGTGCCTTTAGTTCCCCCCCTTGTTACAGGGGGGGAAGCACTTAATAGAATGTGGCTGATTTTTGATAATAGCTAAGCAGGCCACACCTGATTAGTATTTGGATGGGACACTGACAATCCCAACTTGGAAAAAAAAAGCAGAAGTAGACAATGAAAACCTCTTCTACAATATTGCCCAAAACCACATTGCCATAATTTACATTACTTTTCTTAACTAAAATCCAGGGTAAAATCTTCTGATGTCTTTGTACTGTGTAATTAGCTATATCAGAATTTCAATAATAATAACTCACCATTAAGCTAAGAATAATTTAGAAGATAGTTGAAAAACTTGTAACCTTCTGATACTGATGGATTAAGCATTCCATTCTAATTAGCCAGCACTGCTGCTGATAGAAGATGCTGGCCATTTTCTTCAGCAACCTTTGGAAGGCCACAGATTCTACCTCTCTGACCAGAAGAATTTGTTGAACCAAATGTGATTTGAGGATTTTTCTTTAATATATGAGTTGATGCAACTGAGAGTTATTTCATTTTTCATTCATTTTCATTCTATAAAAGTATGACAAAGGATATGTTTTGGGTTCCATGAAAGCATTATACAAAACCATGTAGCGGTTAGAAAAGAATTAGTATTTTTATTTTCCACAATGCCATTTTTAAAATACATCCTTAAGGAAAGAAGTTGTAGTTTTCACAGAAAAGCAACCAAATAAACAGGTCCCATGGTACTCTGAAGGCAAACACCTTTATTTGTGACATATGTTTTGCTCAACTATTTCATCAGATGCTTTATCACATCTGTCTTGATTGTGCAATGGAATGGAGTGACTAAGGTGTATTTAAAAAGGGCTGTTTTATTACGAAAATTAGTGGTACACTGCTATTAAGGGGAAAGAGCTTATGAAGGAGAAGAATCCTAAAAGCCAGAATTGGCAACAGCTATAGATATGTGTTTGCTTTGAATTTCCAACCTTTAAGATTGCTTTATGTTGGAAACATTCCTGTATTTATAGGAAAATATGTCTACTAAGACTCCAAAATTTGCAATAGCCACAGATAGGGAGCATATCAATTGTATCTTTTTTACCCAGAAGGAACAAAAACATATTGCTGGATTGGAAAAGCTGGCAAGTGAATACACTTCTAATTCATGAATATAGAAACTCCAGTTAGAAGACCTACGCAGAATGAGTGCATTTTCTAGTCATTCAAATGTATCGCGGTTTGTAATTCTGTGATCAGTCAATTAAACAATGTACTTTATTGAGCTCTAAAAAACTCATTTAAATAGAACTTTGCATATGTGAGTGAGACTGCATTAAAATAATATGCAGTTTTGACTGAGCCCAGATTTAGGAACAGAAAGGAAGTATTTCATCCGTAACAGACTAAGCATCTCTTTTTGAAAGTAGGCACCCTGGCAATGTCACAATATTTAATTTTATTGTTAAAATATATTTTCCTTTTCTGAATGCATTTATTTTTAATTTACTTTAATAAATTATAAAGTAATAGTATTGTACACTGATTGAAGGCTTCAAGAATTTTACTGGAAAGGAAGGAGACCGCTATTATAAATTCATGGTATTAGTTACTATTATTATGCTTAATCTTTTCTTTTTTTCATTTATTATGTAGATTTTAATTAGTACCAGCACTAGAAATAACAGGCTGGAGTAGCCTTTTTCTTTAAAGGAAGTTCATCTTACAATATACTTATAAGACTGGATATGGAATTAACAAATATAAATCCCATGGAAGTAGAAAAGTGGAAAGCAGTAATGATAACAGACAGTATTATTAGGCTGAGAAATTACAGGCTTTTTTCTCCCTTTGGTCTTGGTAGGATTTCAAGTTTTAAACAATAAAATCACTTCACAGAGGAAGAGATGCACAGAAAAGAACTGGAGTAGATCTTAAAAAGGGCTCCCACTTACTGTGCCCAAAAAACAAGACTAAAATTTGACCAAATGCCACTGTTGTGCAACCTATAAAATATACAATAATTAATTAATTATTTTATGTCATCCATCTCCCTACAAGGTGATTGAAGGCTGAATTGTGTCCTCAGTACAGTGCCCAAGATCAAATATAGTCCTTGAATATATACAGTACATTAAACACTACAGTTGGGAGCAGGTTTCTAAGATTACAGAATAAATCATTTTCAGTATCTAATACATGAGAACTTTTCAGCTATAAATACAGATTATCTTTATTTAGGTAAAGATAAATAAACCTTTCCTTTAAAATTACCTGAAAATATTTTCAAATATTAAGAAAATTCAGAAGTGAACCAAAGCATGTTTACTAGTTAAAATTATTATATTGGCATATAGAACACCAATACTAAATTCTTGCCATAATCTCACAATCTAATTTTTCTTGATATTCACATTGAGGGAAAACAAAGCTTTCGCTTGGATGATATATAATTGATTTGCTGTCAGGTGATAAATAGTGCTAATGGTATAGGGCTTATCTATTAACAAAGAATTGATCATCACAGTGAATCCAAAGTTCATAGAGAAAATATAAATCTCTATTCTTGATATTAAGAGATGAATTATGGAAGCAAACAAAACATCCTCAGCAAAGTCTATAAATATTTGATTCTCATGTTCAAAACTAGATATAAAGTTTTCTCTGAGTTACTTTGTTAGGAGTATTTTATGACGTAGATATGAATCTTCATGCCAGAAAAAGTTCCATTTCCTATAAGACATGCTATCCATGCATGCATGCATGCGATCCATGCATCCATCAATCCATCCTGTTATCCTAGAAATAACTAAACTTTAAATTATAAAGAAAGAGAACAGAACAGCTTCCTCCCTGAACAGCTTCTCTGATACACCTGTCACCTTTGACCAGGAAGTTACCACCATCTCCTTTTCCCCACAGTGTTGTTCATGTTCTGTGAGCTAATAAAGAGGCACTGTGGCTCAGGGGCTTAATGACTCTGGAGAAGGTCTGTACTCTGGCAGTTTGAGTTTTAACACCATGTGACAGAGTGAGCTCGCGTTACTTGCCTCAGCTTCTCCCAACCTAGCAGTTTGAAAGCATGTTACATGAAAGTAGATAAATAAGTACCACTTCAGTGGGGAAAAATGGGGCTTCGAGCAGCAGTATGAATTCAACCAGTGCCACACCTGCCAAAACGTGAGGGGACATCGGTGGTAGAAAAAGGCTAAGATTACACTGCAGTATATCATGAATTCTTATGAGCAGGGAGCTATCCTCCTCCTGTAGTGGATTCTGGGTAGCTCATGAGTGTGAACAGAATAGACTCTCAATTGTAAGTAGGCAAACTACTTTGTAATAGTACTGTAGTCTCCAGGATAATGTAACATCACATATTCTAAATAAATAATAACGTGAGCTACTGCTCCTCATGCCAGTGGTGGACAATGAGATCCTCCATCTGCACCATTCCACCATTCTGCCTCTTTTATTAACTCCATACTGTTGCCTCCTCCCTGGCTCATGATAGCTTTTTTGCAAAGAAGCTCTGCCACACTGCTTGGCTTTCTGGGCACATTCCAGGGTTGCACTCTCATCCAGTGTCTGGATCCTGGGCTAGATGGTGAAGATTATTTGGGGGTGACAAGAGAGGCATGGGTGGGTGACAGAATGTAGAGTAGCCAAAATGCATGGGGATGGGGGAGATAAGTGGGTGGGAGGGAGATGAAGCAGGGACAGAAGAAGCATGACCTAATGACTATGCAATACTCACCTAACAATTGCAACCATGACTAAAAAGAATTTCCACCACTGAATGGCTCTGTGATGTCATGTTTTGCTTAACAACTGCATCTGTTCCCTGATCTGCCCTATCTTAAAGGGCTGACATTGGGGGCGGGGGGCGGCAAAGTATAAAAAAGGAATATAAAATGATGCCTGCATTGATGCATCAAGCAAGGATAGATGGAAAATGTGACAAGCTTTCAAGTTCTTTTGTTTCAAAACAGATTCTTGAGTTGTACCTGGCAGCTTACTGATAGCCAATGGAGCTGCAGAGATTTGTACAGACTGTTAAATTTGTTACCAATCAGTTACATATAGGAAATTCTATAATTCCTTTAAGGAAGTTATGATTTTGAATCCCATGTGATTAATATAAATTATAGGTTGCTGTTTGAAGAAGCACCTTTTCTACAGCAGTCTTATGAAATGGCTTGCCCTCTTATTATACCTAGCTCTGACCTATCTCCTGGCATATTTTAAAAACCCAACATTTTGGATGGTCTTAACAACAAAACATTCTCTTCTCCTAACATTTTTCTTTTACTAATTTTTAAAAGAAAAATCTCCAATGTTATCTACCTCCCAAGTCTTGCTGTCTTTTCTCATTGTGGCTTTGTTCCTGGGATGGAGGAGCAAAGGGCATTGGGAATGTAGGCCCCAAACTATATAAGCCTTTGAGGCTTGAAGCCATCCCAGCTGTCCTGCTAAAGCATGAGTGTCAAACTTGATGATGTCACGGGCCAGATTGTGACATATCACAATGTTTTTTGCCTTTGTGGGACCAGTGTGGGTGTGGGCCTGCACATGAGTATCCAGCCCACGGACCACCAGTTTGACAGCCTGTGCTAAAGCAAGGAATTACCTACAATGGGCAATAGTAATATAGGAAGATTCTGTAGAAGGATTATCACTTCAGAGACAATAGCAAAACTATTGTTTTATAACGCATGGGAGAAGAGAAAGATAAACAACTGCCATAATTTTACAAGAAAGCCCATGAATAGAAAATATAAAATGATTGATGATATAATGCCAGTGATGAGGCCTTCAGATAAGATGAACTCAACATGCTATTGGAGACCTTTTGGAATAATTATTATATTATAATGTGGCTAAATTAAAGCTCTTGGGACATATAGTTGCTATTATTGCCATGCAGGAAACTGCAACTGTACAATGGGAACATACAGTGTAAGAAGCATGAATTGGGGAAAGCTCAAAATAGTGGAAGATGAAATGAGTTGACTATACATTACATCTCAGGCATTAATGAATTGATGGAGAAGGGGGGGAAGGATGATAAATTTTATGATCAAATTCTATCTGAAATTGACAGAACATGTAAGCAAGATATGCTGCTTGTGATTGAAGACTGGAATGTCAAAATTAAAGACATTTAGAAAGAAAATATAGTTGAACTACATGGCCTAGGAAACCAATATTAAGCAAAATGCTTTAACAGTTGTTTCCAATCAATGCATAATTGCTATACTTCTTTTCTACATTCTGCATGATTTCACATGTACACCAAAAAGGTATTGACCTTGCAGCATGACACACTGATACTGATAAAAGATCATTTTAATATGGTAAAAGTACCAACCATCTATGAGTGCTTTTATGTGGATAGATTTTTGCTAATGTATGGCTCATGTAGTTCTTTGAAATTATTTGAATTACTTATAATATGATTCAGGAGGAATAGATTGAATTTGTACTTACTTGCTTCTGCTAAAAGTTCTTGCTGGGACTTCACAAATATTTACTGTATGACGCCAATAGCCTGCTCAGTATACAAGCATATATGAATAATATCAGTTTGTGTTTTTTATAGTTTTAACTACCAACAGTCACCTACATCTTTCTAGATTTAGAATGCAACTTACACTATGTGACAATGAAAAAGGTCATTTGAGAAATGCATTGATAAGAAAGATAATTTTCTGTAATTTTCTTCAGAGACAGTTTTGAAGTTCATGCTTCATATTTTTCTTGGTACAGCAAAGGAATGTGCTAATGTGATCACGTAAGAATCCCATTATCTAAAAGAGAGGAAAATAAGAGAATTAATCCTTAAAACAGCTTTAACGGTTTGGAAATGATGCCTATCTTCCCCTGTAAACAAACAAACAAGATATTAATTTTAAAATTACAAATCAAAATCATTGACTTTCTGTTTGAACAATAACAAATTTCTTTCTCAAATTCAGATGTTCTGTGCTGGGCAGGGGTGGGTTGTTGCCGGAGTTATTGCCGGTTTGCAACCCGCACGCAACTTGCATGCAACGTTGCTGTCGGTTCGGCTGGTTCAGCCGAACTGGTAGTGGTATTCAGGTCTGAGTCACAGAACCAGCAGTGACCCAAACCTGCCACGCCCCTGAACCAGTTCCCTCACTTCCACTTGGCTGTCACCATTTTGGATTTTAGTGACTGTGCGTGCGCAGTTGACTGCAAATTGTTCTACATTCCGCACTCGTTCATGTGATGCTTCTGCGCATGAGCAGGAGCATCCGGGCGGGTGAATGGAGCCTCTCACCACCGCTACTAGTGGTTCGGCTGATCTGGCCCAAACTGGCAGCAAACCACCTCTCATATAATAGATCATACACCTGTTGGATCTCAAGTTATTTCCCATCTGTTGAAAGAGATACATTGTGAGTGGAAAGAAAATGTGGTGGAATTTTTACAAAGCATCAGAGAGCCATTCCTCCTGCATTCAGTAATTTTGAAACATCAATTGGATGTAGCTCTGAGCTGGAAGCAATTCTCATTTGACTGAAGAGGATTATTTTAATATCCTTGTGCTACCATTAAATGTTCCATTTAAAAACATCATTAAAATATATTTTCATATAAAGTATGATAGATGTCTATTTACATTAGCTAAAATTTAAGGCTCACATTTGAGATATTTTCAATTGTGGAGGAAAATAGTGCAAACTGCATTTTGTCTCAATATACCTCGCTCTTTTCAAACTCAGGGAGCATGTAATACATTCTCTCAGCAACATACTTCGATCAGCATGACAACACAAAGTTTTTTGATAAAACAACATCAAAAAAACACTGAAGACCATAACTTAACTGAAATCCATATTGCAGTGCAGTATTATCCTTCAGCTTGGGACAATTTATGACATTTTAACATGTTTGTTTTGTGGCTGTCAACTGGATTACTTATCCGGATAGTGCCCTATTCACTCCTGTAATGTTTTGTAATATTTTGGCGCTTGGCTTTTCAGTAAAAAACAAACAAAAACCCATTATTTTGCAATTTCTACAGTTTGAATGCACCACCCCAAACTCACAATTGCATGTGAAATCAAAAGCTCTCATACAATCCTATGGAGCTACCAAGAATACTAATGCCGATCCTCAACTATTAATTGCCTAATTATTGCTAAACATATTTCTAAACAATTGATCCTATGCTGCTTATTGCGATTCAAATGGTCTATCATATCCTGTGGCTCCATGAGTTAATTCATTTTGAGAAAATCATTTATGTTTTTTGTGAGAAAAGAAATGAGAGAATAATCAAGAATGATCCTTGGGTCCCTGTATACAAAGCAATTGCACTGATCTAGTATCAGTGCTACACTGTTCTGTTCCCATGACATCATCTGCCTTGGCAGCAAACCAATTTTCTTTGGCTCCGGTAGAGCTCAAAAGACAAATCTTGTTTTCTTATTTGTGATGCTGACTCTCCATGCTTATTGGGAGCAGACTGTTTTCTCCATTGCGGAAACTCTTCCATATCCCATTGCCACAACTTGAGGCTTTCTAGTAACTTTATAGGGAGTCTTATCAGAAAATCCAGCAGTAGCTATTTTTTTTAAGTCTGTTTCTAACCAGTTTTCCATTATCGGCAAGGGAGCTGCCCAGCTGAAATATTTCTTTGATCATATAAACAGCATGCATAGAATTCTTGTATCACTCCAGCTCCCGGTCCCTAGGCTCAGATGACCCATTAATTTTCCTTTTCTTTCCTTTTCCTTCCTTTTCCTTTTCTTACTTTACCTTTTCTTTCTTTCCTCCTTTCCTTTCCTTTCCTTTCCTTTCTTTTCCTTTCATTTTCCTTCTTCTTTTCCTTTCCTTTCTTTTCTGGAATTGGGCAATTAAACAGCTTCAGTATTACAATTGAAAGGTAGGATTCTTTGCTTATTTTTCTCTATAGTATGCAATGAAAGCATGGATAATTGTTCTAGAAGAGGGATGCTGTGTCTTTGATCTCTGCTAGATGCAACTTAAGTCCATATTCATGAGTAGCTAGCTTATCCTATCACACTCATGATTAATGTGGTTCAATGAAGTCTGCCATTGTAGCTTGTAAATCATAGTTTATGTCTTGATATGTTGTGCAAATCCAACCAAATAAATCATGGTTAATACAATATCCAAAGCCAGCAAATAAATCCATGGTTTCATGAATCATAACTTAGAAATTATGAAAGATCATGGAAAAAACCTGAATAAACTGTATTTTTTTACTTAGCTAAGAAAAGAGGTCTCCATATAACATTTAAAAATATTCTGAAATTGAAAGTTGGATCATAGCAGAAATAAAACCATTTTATTTCATCCTTTTTATACCCCAAATTTGTAGATGCCTATAAATATCTTTTCCCTAAGAAAATAAGACATAGTTGGAGAAAAAAGAAAAATAAATTATATGAATTAAGTAAACTAGGAACATTGTCTGAAATCAATATTTGGCTGGGAGAAACACTAACAAAATTCTCAGTGTTGATTTAGAACTCGTATACTAAATATGTAACTGTCAAACCATTTCTAATAGCCGGGTGAATTATGGTAATGACAATAATATAGATATATTGATTGATTATATGCCATCAAGCTTGTGTTGACTTTAATGGCCACATAGATTGATTTTCTCCAGGGTAATCATATATTACTAGAAATATCAGTTAATGCATAAACCACATAGATATCCATAAGCTTGCCAAGAAAAAAAAGCAGAATAGTGACTGAATGTATTTATTTTAAAAAAAAAATACGGCCAGCAGTATTGTATAAAGCAGTGCTAGGTGGTTAGCAAATACAAAAATAATAAAAACAAATTAAAATTCTAATGTGCCATTAGTGCTATAAAAACTACCTTCCCAAAATACTTAAAAAATGCTGGGCTTTCTTCCCTTTATGCCAGGGTGTTTGATGGAAAAGACAGATTTTCACAGCTTCTGGAAAGCAACTACATTAGGGTTGTTCCTTAGGTCAGGCAACACACAAGGGGCACAATTTACATCATGTGACAATATATTTCTTTCACTTTTTCCCAGGGGTGGGTTCCGGTTTCCTCTACTGTCAGTTCGCTCAGGGAACTGCACCCGGGTGTGGGTACATTTGATGCGCGCATGCACGGATGTGCAGTAGGTAAAAAATGAACAAGATGGCAGTGCTATAGAACCAGTTCGGGGGTGTGGCCAGCTGAATTACTACCTACTCGGCCGAACCAGTCCAAACTAGTAGGAACCCACCTCTGCTTCCTCCCTTAGTGACACTCATGTTGATGAGAGAGTCATCTATGATTTTGCTTTAATAGGTTGCATAGTTTAAATATATAGTTTTTATATGCCTTCTACTATGTTTAATCATTGTGCACAAATTCATCGCTCATTCCTAAGCTATGCTTGGGATGCCTTACGAATTTTGTTTCTTTGTTACATGGAAGAATTACTATAGGGTTGCCTTTGTAGGCCTGGATCAATGCTTTTCAAAAATACTTGGGAGACAAATACTATGCAATTTTTAAAAATTCAACAGTTTAAATTAATCTATTTTACATTTAAAGATAATGAGCAAATTGGTTTTTTTTTTTCGCTTATTTGCAGAGAATTATTCATTTTTAGATAATCTCTTAATCATGTCAGAAGAATATCCAAACCATATCTGAATCCCAAAACTATAACTGATGTTCTCTATGTACTTCATTTCCTCATTTGATTAGGAAATGTAACAAAATTTGACTTCTTTGGATTTAATATTTGAATGTGTTACCAAGCTGATACATGTCTAAATGTCTAAAACTCATGAGTGATATTTACAGGTACCCTGTGCCTATGACCTATAATTTTGATAATTGTTAGACTTATGGAATTGGCAATAGCGCTTAAACTTATATACCGCCTTATAGTGCTATACAGCACTCTCTGGACAGTTCTATTGTCAGCATATACCCATATAATAAGTGGGTAACTATTGTCTCAATTTATATATTAATCAGTACACAATACTCACTAAGTAGCACTAAGCACTAGCACTAAGTTAGGTTTACATCAGAGGTGGTATTCAGCCAGTTCTGACAGATTCTGGAGAACCAGTAGCGGAACTTTTGAGTAGTTCAGAGAACAGACAAATAGGCTGGCCCCGCCCCTGCTGCCTCCCTGCCTCCCAGCTGATCTTCTTTTCTTGCCCTGAACAGGATAATGGAGCTGGAAAGCAGGTAAGTGGGATGGGGAGGGAATGTCGGAAGCCAGTTGTAAAGTGCACAAATGTTGATCACATAACTGCAGAATGCTGAAGTGGTCACATGTGCAAGGGCCAGTCATAGAATTACTTTTTAGTGCCATTGTAACTTCAAAGATTCACTAAACAGAGCAGTCATTAAGCAAGGATGATTAGTATGCGAGTCTGAAGCATTTCGCTTTTCAATTTAATGTAGGAATTTACCTGACTGAACTGTGACATTTTCGTTCTTACGAGGTGGTCAGTAAGTGTGCTACTTATTCTAACTTTCATTACACTTTTTAAAAAATAATCTGGCTCCCCTACTTCAGTTAAATGGTTGAGGAAAATGTCATGAGTTATTTTTTTCCCAATGGACAATTTCAGATTCAAAGTACTGACAGCCAGGATGACTACAAAATAGTAGAAAATTGAGTACAGAAAACAACATCAGCATCATTCTGTCCCCTCCAACAAGAACATAAGTTCAAAACCAGTAACTATCAAAAAAAGACGTCAAAGACACAGAAAAAAAAACTTGAGAAACAGAAGCCTCTTTTTCAAGGATCGAATACAATCATTAGAGTTTATCCCCTTTCAAGAATAACTCAGGAAGATTATAGCATTGAGATGCATAGGTTAATCTCTTGGGTCACTGAAATCCGTTCAGGAAGAAAACTTTCTGTGTTTATTTCCATCTCCAGTTTGTTACTTTTGATGCCAGTTTAACTCCTAAACAGCTACTAAGCTAAATAATCTCGGGAGAGATGGTATTTGCATTTTGGTTCCTTTTTATGTATGATTTTTTTTCTCTTTATGTTTCTCTGCTTTACCTCACTTTCCTTTCCGGTGATGTGAGCTCCTGTCTTTGGCAACACTATATCTGAGGTAGTACCATCTCAGCAGGGTAGGGCTGAAGAATTTGTTCAGTATCTGCAGGATAAAACGCTCCGGACAGGCTTGGACTCTGACTGGGTAGATTCGGGCGAGTCGACGGGGATGAATCTTGTGGAGACAATCTGGGATGAGTTTGACCCTGTGACCCCCAAGGGCATGGACAGGATTATGGGGAGACTCAGTGCTGCCCCTTTTTTGCTGGACCCGTGTCCCTCTTGGTTAGTTTCGGTTTCCCGGGAGGTGACACGAGGCTGGCTCCAGGTGATTACCAACGCTTCATTGAGAGAGGGGTTCTTTCCCACCGCCTTGAAAGAGGCAGTAGTGAAGCCCCTCCTTAAGAAGTCTTCCCTGGACCCAGCTTCTTTAACCAACTATCGTCCGGTTTCCAACCTTCGCTTTGTAGCGAAGGTTGTCGAGAGGGTGGTAGCACGTCAGCTTCCCCAGTACCTGGATGAAGCTGTCTACCTGGATCCATTTCAGTTGGGTTTCAGGCCCCAGTACAGCATGGAGACGGCATTGGTCATGTTTGTCGATGATCTCTGGCGGGCCCGGGACAGGGGCTGCTCCTCTGTCCTGGTCCTATTAGACCTCTCGGCGGCTTTCAATACCATCGACCATGGTATCCTACTGCGACGACTCGGGGGTTTGGGAGTGGGAGGCACCGTTTTACGGTGGTTCTCCTCCTACCTGTTGGATCGGTCGCAGTTTGTGTTGACTGGAGGGCAGGGATCGACCCTGAGGCATGTCACTTGTGGGGTGCCCCAGGGGTCGGTTCTCTCACCCCTCCTGTTGAATATATATATGAAACCGCTGGGTGAGATCATCCGTGGTTTTGGGGTACAGTATCATCAATATGCTGATGTTACCCAACTTTTCATCTCTACCCCAAACCATCCAAATGAGGCCCTCAACGTGATGTCCTGATGCCTGGAGGCTGTGTGGATCTGGATGGGGAGGAGCAGGCTCAAGCTCAGACCCTTCAAGACTGAGTGGCTGTGGTTTCCGTCATCCTGATTTGTGCATCTTGTTCCATCTTTGATGATAGGGGGAGAAATTTTAGCCCCCTCAGAGAGGGCCCGCAATCTGGGAGTCTTCCTGGATATGTGGCTTAGTTTAGAAGAACACCTGACAGCCGTGACCAAGGGGGCCTTTTACCAGGTTCGCCTAGTATGTCAGTTGCGCCCCTTCCTGGATCGGGATGCTCTGTGCACAATCACTCATGCCCTCGTCCTTTCTCGCCTGGACTACTGCAATGTTCTCTACATGGAGCTGCCTTTGAAGAGCACCCAGAGGCTTCTGCTGGTCCAGAATGCAGTTGCACGAGTTATCATGGGGGTACCCAGGTGCTCCCATGTTACACCCCTTTTAGGCAGCCTGCATTGGTTGCCGGTTGTTTTCCGGTTGCGATTCAAGGTACTAATTATGACCTTTAAAGCACTCCATGGCTTAGGCCCAGAGTACCTGCAAGACCACCTACTGCCACCAGTAGCCTCCCACCGTCCAGTGCGATCCCACAGAGTTGGCCTCCTCAGGGTGCCGTCGGCCAGACAGTGTCGGTTAGCGACCCCCAGGGGGAGACCCTTCTCTGTGGGAGCACCTTCCCTCTGGAATGAGCTGCCCCCGGAGCTTCACATAATACCCGACCTCTGGTCCTTCCGATGCGCCCTAAAAAGTTAGCTTTTCCAGGAAGCCGGCCTGGCCTGAACAAAATGAAATAAATGATTGATTTAATTGTTAATTTTAATCTAATTTTTAAAATGTTATTGTTAATAGTAATTGGGTTTGTTTTTGGATACTCTATCTAATTTCCTTTTTAACTTTTGTAATACGTGTTTTTTTAATGTTGTACGCCGCCCTTTCGGAGAAGGGCGACATAGAAATCCAATAAACAAACAAACAAACAAACAAACAATATCTTTGTCTACTTTTGTCCACTTTATCTCAGCTAGTACCATCTCCATCACGACAAATAAACACCAATCCAGTCTAAACATAATGAAGTTTGATATGAATGGAACATCATAATTCTAACTTACTGTAATATCCCTGTTGATTTTCTTATGACATTCAGTGCCTAATGGTTAAATTTCCCAATACATGTTTTAAACTGCTATTGAAATTTTCAGTGGTTATGTGTCTATTTGACTTAGTGCCTGCCTGCCTATCTATTATCTGTCTGTCTGTCTGTCTGGCTGGCTGGCTGGCTGGCTATCTATCTATCTATCTATCTATCTATCTATCTATCTATCTATCTATCTATCTTCCTCCTCCTCCTCCTCCTCCTCCTCCTCCTCCTCCTCCTCCTCCTCCTCCTCCTCCTCCTCCTCCTCCTCCTCTTCTTCTTCTTCTTCTTCTTCTTCTTCTTCTTCTTCTTCTTCTTCTTCTTCATCATCTATTCATCATCATCATCTATCTATTATCTCAGGTTGCAGGATTCATGAACTGTAATACAAAGCTTCCAGAAGCTGCTGTTATTGCAGTTTCAAACTTTGAGAAAATTCTTTCTTAAATAGATTTTTTTTAAAACTTTAAAGAAAAGCTTAAAAAAGAAAGCTTTCAGAAAATGACCAGGTGCTGATTTAAATGCTTTATCTTATGGGACTCATGCAAATGTTAATCATTCAATAGTTTAACATCTCTGATGAATTACCATCTTTATTTCTGACCTTCCTGTCAGAACAGATTTGCAAATGGTAGATGAGTCATGACCCATAAACCCAAATGCAAAATCCAAATTGAAATATTGAAACATTGAAACTTTAGTCCCATTGGCCTTACATGAGTTCAAAACCATCTTCTACTTGCAGTTCAATGAAATATAGATTTTAGTAAATATGAGTAAGGTATAAGGCTACAGTTTTAAATTGGCAATTTTCAGATCATATAAACTACTGTATATAATCATATAAAAAGGAGAGAAAATTTCCTTAAAGTACATAGGAATTTCTCAAAAGTGACAAGAAAGAGGGAATTACAGATTCAGGTTCCTAAATGCCTAGAGAAGTTGAATCTGTCACTCTGGAATGGGAAAAAGTGAAAATCCCATCATAGCTGACCACACTTTGACCATTAATGACTGATAGACTGGAATACCATCAATGTAACAAGAACTTGTTATTTGAAAAGGAAACATACATTTATAAGAATTCAAGGACATTTTTTTTCCCAGCAAAGGTCAAAGAAAGGCATCTGAGCATTTATCTGAGCCTCCTTTCAGCTTCCTCTCTCATCTCTTTTGATGCATAGAGAACAATAATTTGAATAATAAGGACAATAGTTTGAGTTCTTTGATTTCCTTTTTTCTTCATTGTTACAATACTTCAAAACTTCCCAAAGTTTAGAATTTTTGAACTATTTTGGAAATTTTAGCACAGTTTTGAATTTGCACTTTCATGTTTGTTACTACAGTTAGATGATGTGCTTTTCACAAAAGATTCTACATTTGATTAGTTTATTATTCAGCTGCTTTTAAAAATCAGGAACACCATTTCACTATTAAGAACATGAAAAATTAAAAGTACCGTTCTGTTACCAATTTACATTCAGGGTGATATTTCATTATTGTCACAGCTGACTGAATATCAGGAAGGAAAAATAAAAGCTCATCAAATAAATTATTCAATTAAAATCCGAGCATGTTTGCTGAATAGAGTTTTCTTTTGAACAACAGGCAAGTAACTCTCATTACTGGAATTAACAATGCAGCTGATGAAGCTGGAAAATAATGTTTGCAAAAGGAAAGAGATTGTATCTCTTTTTGACAAAAATTACTCTCTGGCTAGACATATGGTCTATGTAGGACATAAATTAGTTCCAGCTGGAATTGGAAACAATGTTTGTTTAGCCCTTCAACAATTCATCATTTGGGGAAAAAAGCTTCATCATTCTGAACAAAAGCTGCAATGTTTTAAACTTGTAATTTTAAATTTGCTTTCAGATTCAACAAAATTTGTGGTTGGAGAGAAATTTAGAAGTATCTTGACAAAGACTTAAAAAGAAAAGGCCAAATGGTTACTAGGTATTGACTTTTTCCAGGATTACAATGTCAGATTCTGCACCTGCGCTTTGTGTGCCTTGCTAAGCCATCATGGTTTTAGCTGTCATTTGTTAAGCCTTAATGGCTTGATAAAGTTGAGCCAAACTGGATATAAAAGCTGCTATGCCTATGTTTACCTTCATGCTAATGTAAATAAAGATATGGACCAACATGGTAGCTGCTTTAGCCATGAAAGTTAAGTGACTTTTGACCAGTTACTCTTACTCAACCAAATCCATCTCAAAGGGTTGTTGAAAATAGGAGGAAGGTGTATTGAATATCCCAAAGCTGCTTCTTTGAAAGGCAACTGGACTTTGTTTTTTCTTGAAGATGTTTCGCTTCTCATCCAAAAAGTTTCTTCACTTCTAAGAAGCTTTTTGGATGAGAAGCAAAACACTTTCAACAAAAACAAAGGCCAAGTGCTTTTTGAAAAAGCATGTTTGGGACAACCATGACCTGGATGATTGAGAATCTCCATGGACATGTGTTGAATATGAACATGTATAAAAATAATCAAGGCAGGATATATAAACAAATTTGCAAAACTAGCTTTTGAGACCAAACATAGAAACCCATATTAATGTCATGGATTCACACTCCATTGACCTTATTTTATAATACTGCAGCCCATTGGACTGCTTCAGTTGCTGGTTATCACATTTCCATTCCATGCCTCCCAAGCTGCTGAGAACTAAATTTATTTGGTGTAAAATGTGTTGCTGAAGAACGTGACTATGTATCTTCAGTCTGGATTAGTTTTATCCTTTCCTTAAATTGAGATTACATTATTTGCAATCTGCACTTTGAATTGTATGAGCTTTGTTATTAACATTTGTTACAATTACTAGTGGCAGGGAAACAAGGCAAAACAATATAGATAGGAAAGTGACCATAAATAAATAATGCATTCTGCAAAGCACCATGCCATCTCCAGGACTATCAAGCCTCTAGATATTTTTGTAGTAGAAAAGAAAACAGACTAATTTAGGTTTAGTTGATATATTACCCAATAAACCAAGCAGAGCCCATCAGAACTGGATTGTGTCTTTTCCCTTATTCCTGGCAGGTAGAAGAAACACATGCATTTTAAATTCTACATTTAGCTTGTGTATTATAGCCCTGTGAGATTTGGTTTTGCTGCTTCAGTTTAATTAGTGAAGCCTAGTTCAGGATAAGCCTCTGTTCACTTTGGATGCATATATCCATAAACAGAAAATTATCAACTTCTTTTAACTTCAGAATGTTTCAATATATGATGCAAATCTCCTACGCTTTTTAGGGAACGCATGCTTGGGCATCCTAATATTCAATATGTCATGCCCAAACATCTGTGCTGTGTGAGGTTTTCTTTCCATCACAATCATCCAGTATATGTATGGAACCCTGTTGGGCCACCGGTATCATTAAAAATGTTGAATATGTGTCATTCAAATTTTCATGAGACCATCAAGTATCTTACCCTGAAATTTTTGGAAGCTAGATTATGCCAAAAAAAAAATATCATACAGGATCTCATGATTTCTGCTGTTTTCATATAAAATGAAAGATTTGCTAAGACCCCCACCCTTTTGGGATATCACTATTTTGTGGAGGCAAATGAAACAATTAGTGCCTTTTTAAAAAGAAAAAAACAACTTGTAAGAAGACATAGAGAAGATAAATCAATAGAGATCTTTTCCCCCCCTAAGCATCACAGAAGCAACCTAGAAAGTCAACTGACTGCCCCTAAAAACAAATCATATGACTTTTGGGGACAGATTTATTGAGAAAAAGGCCAAAGGAGCAGCTACAATATGTAACAGAAAGTGGGTTTTCCAGGATGAGAAAACAGGGTACAGAACTGTGCTGCCTAGAAGCAGAAGAAATTTTGGACCAAATTAATAGTCAATAATCCCAATAAAACTATTTACTTATCATATTTTTACTTTTAAAAGTTGGTAGGAACTTTCTACTTACAGTGTTTACTCTATTTTTTTTTAAGTTACACAGCTGAAGTTTGGCTTATTTCCAAAACTTGTTTCAGGCATGAAATTAAGCTATTTTCTTTAAAAAGTAATAATCTACCTCCCCAAACTTCTTAATGCTCAAGTCATGAGTTTTACTGCCATTCATCTTTAGGTACATTTCATGAGGAAGGCTGCTTTCATATGCCAAGCTTTGTTTCAATCTTAGTTTCTAATGTATGGTTTTATAACAACTATCTAAGCCTTGAGAGACAGAGTGAGCATGACATATAGTGTACAATATACAGCAGCTTCTGATCCTGACATGTGATAAGTATGTTCATAAAAGTGTGATATGGCTAGTTTTGTTTTGTTTTTACAGTCTCTTAAGGCTTGGGAAACCTCAAGAAATAAGAAGCGAGACTCCTATATCGTAGAATTTCACAAGTTTCAACAAAATTCCTCCTTGATTTTTCAATTCCTTAAATAATTTTAACATAGCAGAACTATTTCACTATTTAAGTCCATTCTCCATGCAACCTCATATTAGTCCAAAGAGCACTATATTTTTGAATGTGAATGTGAAAGCTTCAACTTGGATTATGGTCCTTTATTTCACTTTCTTTGCTGAATTTTCATCATTTTCTTTTATCATATGTGTGTGTGTGTGTGTGTGTGTGTGTGTGTGTCCAAGAGCAACCACAATATTTTTTTTCTTATTTCGTGTACCTCTTATATTTCCTAGATAAATTATTGTTTGCAAATCCCATTTTTGAGCTGTCCATTTTCTCTGACTCAACACCTTTCTAGCCCTTATTCTGTGCAAACATTCAAGCAGAATTTCTTTTATAATTGCTTGTGAGATTTGACATAACTATACTCTTGTTTTTATCATAAAACATTGTTTTTCTCCAACTGTCAAAGAAGTGATGACTAAAGGCAGCACTTACTAATGAATGTCTCTGATTGGTCTGCTTTTGTGGCTTGCTTGTGGGGCATGCTATAGAAAATCAAATTACATTGTGTTATTTTGTCATTATATGAAAAAACCCCTATTGTCTGTCTACAAAGTTAATGAAATTCTTAAGATTTGTGGGGAAAAAATTCAATCTTGAATCTAAAATAGCTGTTTTGAAGGTTCACATGACTCATTACCATGTGACCTCCGAAGACAACTATCTGTAAATAAATATTATCTCCCCTTTTTGCATAGATTGTTTTTTGCTTAGTGAGATCTGAAATCTCTTTTGGTCAGCTTTTGAAAGGCATCATGGTGTAACATCCATATTAAGAAAAGGCGCAAAATGAAAACAAAGATACTCCTGTTGATTGTATTTTTTCCATTATTTAAATTGTTTGTTTAATTTGTGTTAAACGGTTCTTCCAAGGAACTCAGAATGTTGCAAGAGATTATCTTTCTAACTCAACCATCACCATTGTTTTCCTAGGATAATATGGGAAAGAAATTTGGTTGACAGATATTCACCAGCTATATCATATGACTGCTCTTGCATTTTCTTGTATCTCAAATTAGAAAGAAGTAGCTAGAAACATTCGAATTTCCATATTTGATAAGGTGTAGTCCAAAGATATCAAATGTTTGAGGCCCATCTTTCCTAGTATACGTGCGCGCGCACACAGACACACAGACACACAGACACACACACACACATACATGTGTGTGTGTGTGTGTGTGTGTGTGTGTGTGTGTTGTATTTGTGCTGATAAATAAATAAAGGGAGACTAGTATAGATCCATTTCAAGCTATTTAGCTCTCATCAGCTAGCCATACACTTACTGAGATTCGAACCTGGGCTGTATTACATATTAGGCAGGAGTCTTAGCCACTAAGCCACAGGCTCTCCTCCTTTATCAGCTGAGCCAGGGAAATAGGTATGTATTTGTGTTACAACCCCTGGTATGCCCAAATATGGGAGGAAGCTCACTACTCCCTCTTTCTGTCCTTCGGCTCATTACAGAAAACCATCCAGGCAGAAAACCATTTTTAAATTTTTTTTAATGTTGCCTTTTTATATTTGTGTTGTATTTGTGCTGATAAATAAATAAAGGGAGACTAGTATAGATCCATTTCAAGCTATTTAGCTCTCATCAGCTAGCCATACCCTTACTGGGTAAGTAGTGAGCTTCCTCCCATATTTGGGCATACCAGGGGTTGTAACACAAATACATACATACATACATACATACATACATACATACATACATACATACATACATACATACATACATACATATATATATATATATATATATATATATATATATATATATTCGGGTCTTTTCCCGTGTAAGATTGAGATTGTCTTGGCAACGTTTCGGCGAGGTCCTACTCTCCATCTTCAGGCTGGTGTTTTCGGCTTCGTGCTTGTTACTTGCAAGTGGGACCTCGCCGAAATGTTGCCAAGACAATCTCAATCTTACACGGGAAAAGACCCAAATACAACAAGACCAGCATACCTACACCTGTGAAAATCTACGAAAACATACATGCATGCATGCACGCACGCACACACACACACACACGCGCACACACACACACACACACATATATACACAGACACACACACACACACACAAATCAGTGGTGGGTTCCTCCTGGCATTACTGCTGGTTTGGTGCGCACACGTGCACATTTGCACAAAAATAGAGAAAAATGTTTTAAAAAGGGGAAAAAACCATTAATTTGTGCAATTACAATTGTTCTGCGAATGCACAGAACAAAAAATCAAGATGGCGGCCCTGTAGGAGAACCAGTTCAGGGACGTGGCAGGCCTAGGTCGATACCAGTTCCAGCAACCCAGGCTACCAAACCACTACTGGTTTGGCCGAACCGGTCCAAACTTGTAGGAGCCCACTTGTATTCACACACCTATATAGTGCCCGTGTGTGTGCCTATATATCATATATATACATACCTGTAGTTTTTTATTTAATATACAGTATTAAATATCATCCGGTATTTTGATCATATGAATTAGATGACTATAAAATTCTTTTTTTCCAAAATAGGTCTTTTAAAACTTTTTTCCTATGATAAACAGTATTTATATTTCATGCATCTCCACGCCTTTGAGCTATATTAAGAACTATTTCAGAAGAGTCAAATTCTTATGCTAAGAAATCTCAAATGCACATTTTTCTAAAGACACTAGAGGAAAACCTCTTTTTTCTTCTTTTCAGCTGTTACGCGTATTATAATCTGACAAAAATTTAAAGTTCCCAAGGTTTCTGCACTGAGGTTTTATTACTAGGTAGATGGAGATTGTTATCTTTTCCACAACCTTCTGGGTAATCCCCTTATACATCAGGTTTTTGGCTATATCCATTGTGAACAATTTGTTAAAAATGCTTATCTGGAACAAACATTGTTACAAACTCAAAACAATAAAGTAATTACCGTAATCCATATCATTTACCTTGTAATATATGGATTCACTATAATAATAGAAATTTCTAGTGTCAAATTCTCTTTCTTTCTTTCTTTCTTTCTTTCTTTCTTTCTTTCTTTCTTTCTTTCTTTTTTTCTTTCTTTCTTTCTTTCTTTCTTTCTTTCTTTCTTCCTTCCTTCCTTCCTTCCCTCCCTCCCTCCCTCCCTCCCTCCTTCTTTCTTTCTTTCTTTCTTTCTTTCTTTCTTTCTTTCTTTCTTTCTTTCTTTCTTTCTTTGAATAGATAAAGCTCCTGTGCACCATTAAACTTCTCTCTGACCATGCTACTCCTATGTGCTATACACAACCTTCACAGAACCTCTTACACAACTCCATGTATCTTTCTTAAGCAGTGCTGGCCCAGTGTGGCTTCCATGACTTGGGGAGCACCTCTTGTGCATACCCATGGATGCTGCTTGGCCCATACCGAACCCTGACCTGCACAACATCTCTTGTATACTTTCAAGCACTCCAAGTCATCCTTTCAAACTTGCACCACCCTGCCTGCACAGCACTACCTGAGTTGCACCTTTTGCACACCTCTGTAAGCTTCCTTATATCCTTCTTCACCCATTCTGCTTCCTTGTACCTACTTGATCCATATGTGCCCTCCCTGACCCATGAAACATCTCTTGCATCCTTCCTGACCCATACCTCCTCCCTCCATCCCACCACACCACAGCCATTTACCTTCTGCTGCCCTTTAACTTGCAATTTCCTGCTGGTTTCTCAACTGACTTTCTCCTTGCAAACTTACCACAAGCAAAAGGGGAGGAAAGGAAGGAAGGATGATGCAAAAAAAGGATGAAAGAAGGGAGGGAAGGGGAGAGGGGAGAAGGAAAAAATAGAAAAGGAGTAGGGAAGAAAGGAGGGATGGCTCTTAGGAGGGATGAAGGGAGTGAGGAAATGAAGGAAGGGTGAAGGAGGCAGAGAGAGAAAAAAATGAAGATTTTTTTTTATGTTTTATGCCAGCTTCTCACAAGAAAATTCAAAGGCAATTCAAAAATCCACTGAAATTCATTTGTGTGGTACCCATGAAAGATCTAATGTTCTGATTGTAGTTGTCCATCTGTTCTTAGATAAACCCAGTGGTGGGTTTCTACCGGATCGCACTGGATCGTGCGAACCGGTTGAAGAATGAACCCGGAAGTAATTTCCGGCCCCGCCCCCTTGGCGTTTTTTTTGCATCGGGGCTGACTCCCCGCCGCCACTGCTGTTCCTTGTCTTCTGGCCCGTTTCCCAACTGGCCTTTCCTCGCTTGGAGGGCTTCGGAGGGAAGCTTCTGCAGAAGCCCGGGTGAGTGACAACAAGTTCCCGCCGTTACGAAGTCTCGGAGGCTGTAATTTTCTGAGCTGTGCACGCCGCCTGATTTCCACGGCGTGGAGCAGCAGCGAGGCTCTGCGAGGCCGGCAATGACTCAGGATGCCATCCGGGAAGACGAGGAACGCGAGGGGGGACCGTTGACGGCCTCCGCAATCATCGCTCGCCTCGCAGAGCCTCGCTGCTGCTCCACGCCGTGGAAAACAGGCGCGCGCGCACAGCTCAGAAAATTACAGCCTCCGAGGCTCAGAACGCTTCGGAGGGAAGCTTCTGCATAAGCCCGGCCGAGTGACAACAAGTTCCCGCCGTTACGAAGTCTCGGAGGCTGTAATTTTCTGAGCTGTGCGCGCGCGCCTGTTTTCCACGGCGTGGAGCAGCAGCGAGGCTCTGCGAGGCCGGCAATGACTCAGGATGCCATCCGGGAAGACGAGGAACGCGAGGGGGGACCGTTGACGGCCTCCGCAATCATCGCTCGCCTCGCAGAGCCTCGCTGCTGCTCCACGCTGTGGAAAACAGGCGCGCGCGCACAGCTCAGAAAATTACAGCCTCCGAGGCTCAGAACGCTTCGGAGGGAAGCTTCTGCATAAGCCCGGCCAAGTGACAACAAGTTCCCGCCGTTACGAAGTCTCGGAGGCTGTAATTTTCTGAGCTGTGCGCGCGCGCCTGTTTTCCACGGCGTGGAGCAGCAGCGAGGCTCTGCGAGGCCGGCAATGACTCAGGATGCCATCCAGGAAGACGAGGAACGCGAGGGGGGACCGTTGACGGCCTCCGCAATCATCGCTCGCCTCGCAGAGCCTCGCTGCTGCTCCACGCCGTGGAAAACAGGTGCGCGCGCACAGCTCAGAAAATTACAGCCTCCGAGGCTCAGAACGCTTCGGAGGGAAGCTTCTGCATAAGCCCGGCCGAGTGACAACAAGTTCCCGCCGTTACGAAGTCTCGGAGGCTGTAATTTTCTGAGCTGTGCGCGCGCGCCTGTTTTCCACGGCGTGGAGCAGCAGCGAGGCTCTGCGAGGCCGGCAATGACTCAGGATGCCATCCAGGAAGACGAGGAACGCGAGGGGGGACCGTTGACGGCCTCCGCAATCATCGCTCGCCTCGCAGAGCCTCGCTGCTGCTCCACGCCGTGGAAAACAGGTGCGCGCGCACAGCTCAGAAAATTACAGCCTCCGAGGCTCAGAACGCTTCGGAGGGAAGCTTCTGCATAAGCCCGGCCGAGTGACAACAAGTTCCCGCCGTTACGAAGTCTCGGAGGCTGTAATTTTCTGAGCTGTGCGCGCGCGCCTGTTTTCCACGGCGTGGAGCAGCAGCGAGGCTCTGCGAGGCGAGCGATGATTGCGGAGGCCGTCAACGGTCCCCCCTCATGTTCCTCGTCTTCCCAGATGGCATTTGGAGTGATTGCCGGCCACACAAACCTCGCTGCTGCTCCACGCCGTGGAAAACAGGCGGGCGCGCACAGCTCAGAAAATTACAGCCTCCGAGGCTTTGTAACGGTGGGAACTTGTTGTCACTCGGCCGGGCTTATGCAGAAGCTTCCCTCCAAAGCCCTCCAAGCGAGGAAAGGCCAGTTGGAAAAGGGGCTTTGCTCCTGCTCCGGGCTGGAGGCTTCCCTCCGAAGTCTTAGGATGTTCTGAGGAGCCCCCCAAGGAAAAACGCCGCTGCCAGGTAGTTAAAAGTACCTCTCTGATTCTGTCAGACTCTGTCAGTCTCTCTCTGATTCCCTCTCTCACTCCCTCTCTGTTCCTCTCTCTCTGTGTCTGTCTGTCTCACTCACACACACACACACACTGTGGTCACCTTGTTGAGTGTTCCAATCACATTTGAAACACTCAACAACTGGCCTGCATTTATGGTATTTTGCAGCATTCTGCAGTCATAGGACCAAAATATATGGTTAAAAGCATATATTTTGGTCCTATGACTGCAGAATGCTGCAAAATACCATAAATGCAAGCCAGTTGTTGAGTGTTTCAAATGTGATTGGAACACTCAACAAGGTGACCACAGTGTGTGTGTGTGAGTGAGACAGACAGACAGACAGAGAGAGGGAGTGAGGGAGGGAATCAGAGAGACTGACAGACACACACACACACACACACACACACACAGAGACAGAGAGGGGGAGGGAGGGAGAGAAAGATAGAGAGACACACACAGAGTGAGTGATTAAGTGAATGAGTGAGAGACAGACACACCCACATACACAGAGTGACAGAGAGAGAGGAAGGGAGGGGAGAGAGACAGAGGGAGAGACAGACACACACACACACACACACACACACAGAGTGAGTGAGAGACAGACAGACACACACACACAGAGTGACAGAGATGGGGGAAGGAGGAGAGAGAGACAGAGATACAGAGAGAGAGACAGACAGATAGACACCCAGAGAAAATGACAGAGGGAGAGAGAGAGGGAGAGAGAGAGAAAGAGCCAGAGAGAGAGAGAAAAAGAAAAAGAAAAAAAGAAAGTGGGAGAGAGAGATGAAAGAAAGAAAGAAAAAGAACTTATGACCACAATTGAGCCCAAAATTTTGGTTGCTAAGCAAGAGCATCGTTAAGTGAGTTTCACCACATTTTCCAAGTTAGCCATGCCCACCTGGTCACATGACTGCCAAGCCACTCCCACCAGGTCACATGGCCGGCAAGCCACTCCCACAAAGGAGGCCACACCCACAGAGTAGGTTCCAAAAAAATTTGAAACCCACCACTGGATAAACCATATCATGGACAGTTACAAATTAACAGAAAGAAATAAAAGAAAGAGAGAGAGAGAGAGAGAGAGAGAGAGAGAGAGAGAGAGAAAGAGAGAGAGAGAGAGAGAAGGAAAGAAAGTTAGAGAGAGAGAGAGAAGGGGAGAGAAAGAAAAAGAAAGAAAAAAGAAAGAAAGAAAGAAAGAAAGAAAGAAAGAAAGAAAGAAAGAAAGAAAGAAAGAAAGAAAGAAAGGTGGTTTTTATAAAGATATCAGTTTTCTAAAGTGTCTTCAGACCTGAAACATGTATATCATTTTGAAAGCATATTGCTTTCATTAAATGACTTTTGTTGGACAATTTACACAGAATCATCAAAATTCTCTTCTTAATGTCTGCCATAATTTATGACAGCAATAAGCTATAAACATTTATGATCAGAGAAAAAGGAACGTGTTTATAGTGCTTTCCATGACTCTAGCAAGATCTGGCTAAAATATTTATGCCACCATACAACATTCCTGCTTAAATTGTTAGTTAATGTTAGTTAAACCAAGTTGATATCTTAAAGCCTTGATTGAGTTAATATGAGATAAGTTCCCTATACAATTATCTCCTTGTGAACGTTTAAAATCGATGCAGATTTGTGTGTAGATTTTTCAGCAATTCAACTACTATCTTGCCTTGGTTGGTCTAGCATCCTTTGGACATAGCATGGCTTGACAAACTGAGGCCTTTTGTCCAGGGGTGGGTTGCTGGTGGCATTACTGCCATTTTGCAACCCACGCGCAAACCAGATGTGCGCTGTGTGTGCATGTGCAGTTCAATGAACTACAATGAACAATCACCTGTGCACGAGGTAACTGGTTTGGGGGCGTGGCAAGCCTGGGTTGCTGCCGGTTCTGTGACCCAGGCCTGAATTCCACTACTGGTTTGGCTAATATTTCAGCAACCCACTACTGCTTTAGTCACAGGGTATGTACATTATAGTAAAAATGCATTCAATTGCTTATCCGATAAACTCTATGTTGGCAGGACTATGCTTAAAGATGTTGAATTTGGGGATTTTTCCATGTAAGCACTATATTTACTCATTATGCTAACCAGGGACGTGCGGTCAGGGGAGGCAGGGGAGGCAGAGCCTCACCGCTCTCATCACGAAAATAAAAAAAAGGGAAAAAGGGAAAAGGCGCTGAGGAGCCTTCTGCACACGTGGTCCAGGAATGGGACCACGTATGCAGGAGGCTCCTCTAGCCTTAGCCTCCCTCCTGCACATGTGGTCCCATTCCCCGCTTTCCTGAGTCAACATGAAGGGGACCGCGGAGCACGAGCCGCTGTCCCCTTCATGTTGACTCAAGAAGGCGAGGAATGGGACCATGTGTGCAGGAGGCTGAAGCTGCTTCAGCCTCCTGCACACGTGGTCCCATTCCCCGCCTTCTTGAGTCAACATGAAGGGGACCGCGGCTCACGCTGATGACATCACCAGCCTCACCAGCCATAAACCTCACCGCACGTCACTGATGCTAACCAATATCTTAGTTTCTTTAGAGTACTGAGTTAATTTATCTGTTTATTTTATTTATTTATTTACTGCGCTTCTAGACCGCCCCCTCTCCCAAAAGGGACTTGGGGCGGTGTACAGTCCATGCAAAGAATACATCACAATATAATAAATAGATAAAGTTAAATATGCAAAGTTAAATATGGAGGAGGTTAAAAATAGAATTAAAAAGAACTGTACAGCTAAACAGTATATATAAATATAATTTTAAAACCCCTAAAAATATAACACAAATTAAATTAAAAACAATTCCCCTAAAATAACCAGTTGATAATACGTCTACCAGGAGGTAACAGTTGTAATTATGCCAGGCCTGCTGTTGTGGTTAGTAAAGTATAATTATGACTGGGGATAGTAAGTGAAGCCAGTTACTTGGTTATTCAATAAGCAGCCATTATTGTCATGAGATATTTTATTGTTTGAATCCAGCTATGGCTCTGTCTTGCAAATTGGATCTGGTTAAACTGGTTACATCAAGTAGCTATGACTATTTATTCCATAACTGTCATAATCACAGTCAGTATTTATTAATTAATCCCTGAATGCTATCTTTGCCTTTATGATCAATTAAGTTACATTGATTTGTGTTTTCTATGGGTATAGGAAGTCTGCTTTGCTATCATGGGAGATCTATAGTAAGAGATTGATCCTCTATAGTAAGATATTAATCCCCTTTAATGTCTTCTTATATTTCATTTCCTAAGGAATGAAAATCTTTTATTAGTTACAGTTAGAAATTGGACCTCAGATATTTTAGTTTTAGACAAAATGGCTAAAATTCAAAATGGAACAAATTGGCTTTGTGTATATGTCATGTATTACTTGACCAAAGGGGATTTATCATGTTATATATAGTAAACAGTAACCCCCTGTTGGGGAGAATAGAGAATGTTATTTAGGTCTTTCTGGTGCTCGATTATTTTTCTCAGCCAACCATGACTTGTTAGGAGCTATATTTTATTTCTTATATATTACTCTGGTTCTTCAATCGAAATAATATTTAACACTTAAATTTAATATAATAATCACTTAATATTAACATTAATGTTAGTATGCTAACATTAATGTAATATTAATTATATGATCATTATATTAAATATTTCTCAATTAATTGTCTTTAACATCAATGACCTTGCAATATCTGTGGCAAATATCTGTAGCTCAGGAGTAGGATGAGAATGAACTTTCATTCTCTAAGCTTGTGGGTTGGTTTCTCGACATTTTGTTATCAAGCCAGGTAACATCTTTAACAGATTTTAGGGGGTGTCAGTGTTCTTCTGTTTATAAGAGCTTCATGTGGTCAATAGGTCTTGTGATGGTGACATCATGTCAGGTGAGGGTTCCATCTAGTCTTGGTCCTGTGATGAGTCTTGTGATGGGTCAGGTGTGGATATGTCAAATGAGAGACTTCTGGTGTGTCTTTTGATAGGTCAGATGTGAGTCACAAGTGAGAGTCTTGTGATGGGTCTTGGTGAGGGTCATTGGGAGGTGAAGTACTGGTTGGGGGGGTTGGTTGAGGGTCAGTGCTGTCTCTGGTTGGCTGTGCAGTTGATTTGCGTAGCAATAATCTTCCCTAATCATGTGAGCCATCGGTTTATTTATACAAGCTCATAACAAATTATGATGAAACCTAAGGTTCATCACAGCATCAAAATGGATTTTCTGATCCATTTTGCCATTTGCTTAAGAAAGCTGACATTAGGTTATATGTGTGGAAAAGTTTTCATTATTCAACAGCTCAGTGATAATATAAGTGGCTTCTTCTTGTGTGGATGTACATTAATATTTCACCTTTGTCATGAAAAACTTTGAAGCTATATGCCATATCTATCTCATTATAATTGAAGGCTATTCATCAGTCCATGATGTTTTCCCATTTACCTACAGATGCTCTTTATTACATTCACTCTTTCCAGTGCTGTTTATTTATATTGTGCTATTTATTAATTTAATGTTTGCTGTGTTCTCTTCCACTTTGTTTTTTTTTTAATAGTTTGTGTTGCAATTTTGTAATCTGGCCACTAATTTGAAGCAATTTATGAAAATAGCAATTAATTGGGAGCCACCCCTTTCATACATATACACAAACCATATTTACCTGAAAGTTTTCTTTGAAACTATCTCTTATCAACTATCTTTGGTAATTATCACTGTATTTAATTAGGTGCAGTTATTTTTGTTGAACAGTACAGTTACAATTCTATGAGTAAAAACAGTCTGCCAAAAACAAGGGCATATTGTTCACTTCGCTTCAGTGTTGTCAGTCTTCTTAAAAACAACTATTTAAAATAGGAAGATAGGGCTGTGGTATGGCCCTATGTTTCTAAATATCTTGCATTTTCAACTTTTATTACTGGTAAGAAAATATGAAAACCATATACTATTTTTGTTAAATTGGTTGTTCTCAAACCATGTATTCAGCAAGCAGAATTCATTTAACAGAATACGGTGATATTGAAAACAGTAATTAAAGCCATTACTTTCATAGAACATTTGCCATGGACAACCACTTGCACCAACATTCAAAGATGGAATTAACATGTTCTCTGCTGCTTGAACTCTCTTAAAGAAAAGAGTTCATTTAAATGCCATTCTACACAGACGTTAATTTTCTAGCTTGGACAGTCAAGAGATTAAAATTCTAAATTTCCCTATTTTATAAAGGTCTGTATTTCTTATGTTTAAGAGAAAGAAACCCATCATAATCTACTAGTGCTGATTTCACCATAAATCCAGAGGAAACATAAGTCTACTTACCCTTTATTTATCAAGCATGCAAAGAAATAGTATCCAGATATGGGCTTACTCAATTTTTCTTTTAGACTGTTTCATTGCTCTTCATTATTATATTTCATGACTTTAAAGTAGGAGCAAGCAGGAAACAATCTTAGAACTAGATTATAGTTTTGGCTTCCCAATAGAAAATCATTGATTTCAGTAGCCTACCTAAAACCCTGCAATAGTATCCACTTTTGTTTTAGTTTGCTTTAAAAATGTTGAATACAATGTGTAGGAGAAATCCCTTGCTTTTTAAATTTACCAATAGAGTTAGCATTTTAAGAAAAGGTTAATCATAAAATAGCTGCTGTTGAAAATGTCCCTATTCCCAAAATAGAGGTTGTGGAGATACGATTAGGTCCAAATTAGGGATCTTCCACCCCTAATTTCTCAAGGAGGGGAATAAATAGAGGGGAACAATGTGTAGAAGAAGAATAGATGGGGACTCAACTCCTTATGAAGGAAAATGCGTAGAATATTCTTTATTGACCAAGTGTGATTTGACACACAAAGAATTTGTCTCTGGTGCATAAGCTCAAAGGGATAAATCATACATCATAAACATACAATCATAAATCATAAGATACAACCAACAAAGTGAAGTTGTAAGATACTAATAGAAGGTGAATAGAAGAAAAATGAGAAGGATAATAGTAACACAACCCTACTACATGGTTATATATCCTTAGGCATAAGAGAGTGCTAAGGAAATTAGGTGGTTAGCAGAGTGATGGCATGGGATAATGTCTAATTGTTTTGGCATGCAATGCCCTATAGCGGCATCCTGATGGGAGAAGTAAATATGTCTTTCTTTAAATATGACTTTATTTAAAGAGATCAATAGTGCATACTGGTGAAACTCAAAAAATTAGAATATTGTGAAAAAGTTAATTTATTTCAGTAATGCAACTTAAAAGGTGAAACTAATATATGAGATAGACTCATTACATGCAAAGCAAGATAGTTCAAGCCGTGATTTGTCATCATTGTGATGATTATGGGTTACAGCTCCTGAAAACCCCAAATCCACAATCTCAGAAAATTAGAATATTGTGAAAAGGTGCAATATTCTAGGTTCAAAGTGTCCCCCCTCTAATCAGCTAATTAAGCCATAACACCTGCAAAGGGTTCCTGAGCCTTTAAATGGTCTCTCAGTCAGGTTCAGTAGGGAAAGACTGCTGACCTGACAGTTGTGCAGAAAACCATCATTGACACCCTCCATAAGGATGGAAAGCCTCAAAGATAATTGCAAAAGAAGTTAGATGTTCCCTAAGTGCTGTATCAAAACACATTAAGAGAAAATTATGTGGAAGGGAAAAGTGTGGAAGAAAAAGGTGCACAAGCAGCAGGGATGACCGCAGCCTGGAGAAGAGTGTCAGAAAAAGGCCATTCAAAAGCATTGGGATTTTCACAAGGAGTGAACCATGCTGGAGTCAGTGCATCGAGAGCCACCACACACAGACGGATCCTGGACATGGGCTTCAAATGTCACATTCCTCTTGTCAAGCCGCTCCTGAACAACAAACAACGTCAGAAGTGTCTTACCTGGACTAAAGAAAAACACACTTGGTCTGTTGCTCAGTGGTCCGAAGTCCTCTTTTCTGATGAGAGCAACTTTTGCATCTCATTTGGAAACCAAGAACCCAGAGTCTGGAGGAAGAATGGAGAGGCACACACTGCAAGATGCTTGAAGTCCAGTGTGAAATTTCCACAGTCTGTGTTGATTTGGGGAGCCATGTCATCTGCTGGTGTTGGTCCACTGTGCTTCATTAAGTCCAGGGTCAACACAGCTGTCTACCAGGACATTTTGGAGCTTCCTTCCGCAGACGAGCTTTATGGGGATGCTGACTTCATTTTCCAGCAGGACTTGGCACCTGCCCACATTGCCAAAAGCACCAAAACCTGATTCAATGACTGTGGGATTACTGTGCTTGATTGGCCAGCAACCTCGCCTGACCTGAACCCCATAGAGAATCTATGGGGCATCGCCAAGAGAAAGATGAGAGACATGAGACCAAACAATGCAGAAGAGCTGAAGGCCGCTATTGAAGTATCCTGGTCTTTCATAACACCTCAGCAGTGCCACAGGCCAATAGCTTCCATGCCACGCCGCATTGAGGCAGTAATTGCTGCAAAAGGAGCCCAAACCAAGTACTGAGTACATATGCATGCTTATACTTTTCAGAGGTCCGATATTGTTCTATGTACAATCCTTGTTTTATTGATTGCATGTACTATTTTAATTTTCTGAGATTGTGGATTTGGGTTTTTCATGAGCTGTAAGCCATAATCATCACAATTATGACAAATCACAGCTTGAACTATCTTGCTTTGCATGTAGACTGCTTTGCAGTCTATCTCATATATTAGTTTCACCTTTTAAGTTGCATTACTGAAATAAATGAATTTTTGCACGATATTCTAATTTTTCGAGTTTCACCTGTATGCCTTTATTTGCTCAGAAACAGAACAGATACTCTTTCAGTGTTTTTGAAGTGTTGAAAAAATGCATATGAAACACATTCCTGCCCCACCACTTGCAATGGTTTCTCCAAGAGACAGGTTTTTTTTTGGTCTCCCTTTATTCTACCAAATGGAGAAAAATGTTGATATGTGGGAGGAAAGCTGTCTTCTAGGATGGGTTGAAGCAGAGAAACAAAAAGCTTGCTAAAATGTCAGCATGGTCTTATAGGTTTAGTGGTTCCATTACCTTCCATTCCAGTCATAGAAGTAGACTTTTGGAACAGACATAATACCTTTAGTGTATTATAACTAGGATTTCATTCTGAATTCAGAGAATTGAAAACAATCTCTTTTGACTTGGTCTGATTTGCTTCCTATATTGTATTGAGAGTCAAATCTGAGATGATGTTTGGAGATCCAGAGTTGAGAGTCAAATCTGAGATGATGTTTGGAGATCCAGAGTTGAAAAGGAGAGTCATGTGAGGTGGGCATATAATAAGCAAACAAGCAAGCAAGCAAACAAACAAACAAACAAACAAAATGTGAGTGCAGTGTCACTTAGACATATACTGTCCCATAGCACTTTACGGCTTGCTCTCAGCACTTTATAATGTCAGCATATTATCCCCAACAATCTGGCTCCTCGTTTTACTGATCTCAGAAGGATAGGAGGCTGAGTAAACCTTGACCAGTCAGGATCAATTTTTATTTATTTATTTATTTATTTATTTATTTATTTATTATTCATGCTTCTAGACCGCCCCCTCTCCCAAAAAGGGACTCGGGGCGGTGTACAGTCCATGCCAAATATATCAAAATACAATAAAAATTGAATATGTACAGTTGGAATGGAGGAGGTTAAAAATGGAATTAAAAGAACTGTACAAAGCAATATATATAAATATAGGATTTTGAACCCCTAAAACACACACAATAAGTTAAAAACAATACCCCTAAAATAACCAGTTAATACATTTGCCAGGAGGGACAGTTGTAATTATGCCAGGCCTGCTAATCGGAACAGGTGAGTCTTCAATTTTTGCCGGAAGGAGCGGAGGTCAGTAGTGGTTCTAATGTCGGGGGGGAGGTCATTCCAGAGGGTTGGGCCCATCACAGAGAAGGCCCTGCTCCTTGGTGTCGCCCGTTGGCATATCATTGCCAATGATATCTTGCAAGCACACCATATGTTTCCATTGAAGAAAGCCTGAATATATACATACCATATATATTTTAGAGAAATAAATTTAGGAAGTTTATATTAGCTTTCATACATAGATACACAAAAAACACAAACATTTGTTGTTTGGTGATATTTACAGAAACAGGTCTGCCAAAATGTGAAGCAATTTTTATACTTACTTACTTTGTCAATGCTCTAAAAAGAACTTTTTTTTAATAGAACTGAAAGAGTCCATAAAGCTGGACTCAAGCTAACCATTACACAAGACTTAGAGTAAATCATGTTTATCTGTTATCTCTTAATTTTTCTCCCCTTGCTCAAATTAAAGAAGACTTTTTTTTTCTTTTTACAGAAATGTTACCTTTTTGCAGCTTCTAAAAGGCTAAATTACTCACCGATGTAAGAAAACGTTTAGATTTAGTTGTGATAAATTTAAGGAACCACTACTTATTTTGCCCTGAAATTCACAGAAGTGTTTCAAAATGTCTATTCCACTATAAATTTGGCATTCAGCCAAGTCCAATAAACACTACCACTAGGTAAATGTACACAAAAGTATATGCTTTCAAACGGATGTCTGCTTTATTATTATTTTTCTGACAGTTGAGTATAAAATGAGTGTATTCAATATTTTTTGGGGGGGAGGTTGTTCAATATCTGCAATGCTTAATGTATAAATAAAACACAAATTACACATAGGAATAGTAAAAATACAATTAAAATCAAAAGACAATTAAAATTAAATCAAAAACAATCCTGCTGTCATTAAGAGGTGGTGGTGGAGAATTAGTTTTTGCCATCTTCTTAAGTACAGAAGAAGCTAAAACATTTCCTTAGGAATAGGAAACTTTTCCAGATAGTTCTAAACTATGACTCTCTTCCAGCAGCTACAGTTGCATGACCACTAGTCAAGGATACTAGCAGATGTACTTCAAGACTATCTAGAAGAGCTCAGATGTTGCTGAGTTGTAACTTGTTGCTCCAGTGTCACTCTTTTTGGCCTTACATGAATGTAGCATTACTGGAATTGTAGTCAAAAATAAAACAGATCTGATTGAACTCTGATTCAACATTATGTACACGAAACATTCAGAAAGAATGCATAGTACTACCAGATCCTACAGGCAAGTTCTTCCTTTCTTTACCTTCATATTTTGTTGTCTTTTGCTTCTGGTTACCAGACATTTGAAGCCCCTCTGTATGTAGCCTACTTTGGTGGCCTATCTACACTGCTAACTTCATTGCAAAATGAATGTAAAATGGCCAGGGTTGGCTTAGGTATGCATGGTCAGTGCCAAGGTTATTAACAAGACACTTGCCTAGGGTGATGCAGAGTTCATTATCTGTAGAACATTGTGAGGATGGGTGAACTGATGGCAAAGCAGCTGCTGAGTAGGATTTAACCCAGGGAGGGGGATAGGAATTTATACAGACAGGGAGATCCATAGCTGCAGGAATTTCTACTCCATTTATTTTTATTAAGCCTCATAAACACTGAATCGTATATCCAACTCCACTGGGAGACTTGTTCATAGACTTATATGGCTCATTATATGATGTTCTTTTACACTATTCATCTTAAATGCCCTTGTTCTTAATAAGTTCCATTCCTCGTCCAAATTATGGATTTATAATCTATCCCATGTTTTGTCATCTTATTACAGCCATGCTTTAAATCTACTTAGGGAATATTAGACAATAGGCAATTAAATATTACTTTAAGGGGACCTCAAATCCCAGAGGATATCACAAAGTGGGTGAAAACTAAAACTTCTTATATTTCTCAGTTGTTTCACAAGAGAATTAGGGTTATTTTCTTTTGAAATTGGTGCTCTCCTTATTTAAGGGTTAAAATGACACTTTCTTGTCTTTCCTGTTCCAAATCCAACTGATTTTTGAGAGCTGCAACTGAAGGAACCTCATAAGCTTCCAGTTCCAAAATGCAAATCTATAAAACCCAATATAGATTCTTCAAGTCATCCAAGGACTTACTGCACTGGTGAGGGTGATCTAGAATTCAGAATAAGGATGACTTAACTACTGCTGTTTATAAAGCTGTAAATATGTCTATGTGTTTATGAATAAATGTACCACTTGCAGATGTGCATTAATGTACTTTGTACATTACAGCTTGTTAAGTTGGCAAATCATTTCCAATGCAGTGTGTATACAAGCAACTTTCATTCACATTGCCATTGTTTGTTGACCAAACAGCTTCTATCCTGGTGCTGTCCTGGAAGGATGGAAATGTTTGTGGGGACAACATTTAAAGCTTGCTTTCTGATTTGCCTCCAATTTAATAAACCACTTGTCCCTAGAATGGGTAAGAAAGTAAGATGTGGATGAGGTAAGGCAATTTTTTTAAGTGCCATTAAGTGCCATGGAAGAAATATGCAGGGCATTTTTTTCTAGTCTTGAAGTATAGGAGAAACCAAAGGCTGTTATGTGTAATGCCATAGTTCCACATAGCTTGCATATGCTGCCTTCTGGGTGGCAGCACTCCATTAAACAGAACAGTCATAATTTCAGAGTGTGATAGGTTTTACAAAAAAAAAAGGACTCAGCTGATTTTCTGTCAATTAAGTCAGGTGATTTTCTGTCATTATTTTACAAGAGTCCCATTGACCAATGGCATGAGACTAGCCATAAATGACTGCCATCATCATAGGATTTGATTATGTCTTATATTTATGTTTTTAGCAGGTATTAGTAGTAGTAGATATCCTGGCTATTACTTTCAGATCAATAGATACAGGATTATCACAATTGACAGAAGTCTGTAGAAGACATAACCCTTCCCTTAATCATACTAGTTCAGGAACTGTATATCTGCGTAACAAATCTAGTTAATTATGGCTTCACTTATGTTGCTATAAACTATTATTGGGAAATATTTGTACTGATTGCTGTGTCAATGTGTATACCAAAATTGCTGCATTGGCACTGATGCAATCAATATGATTCTCTATAAATTATAGACAGTCAATAACTTGCAATATTACAATAAAATATTTCCATGTCTTTGTTTCTGCTTGTTTATATGATCTTCATGCACATGGAATTTCATTTTATGACAGAAAGTCAGTAACACAAATAGCCAAGACCACTCTGATTTAGCTCCATAGAATTAATTATAGGACTATTAAAATGCATTGATTGTGTATCAATGCACAGCACATATGTCCTATTTGGATGTAAGAAAAGTATGCTGTCCTGCAGTGTAATCTCTATATTAAAAATTCTAGCTTGCAACAAATACCATAATGCCCACAGATAGGCTATGCTGTGGATGTGCTTATAGCATCCTGACAAGCAACTGACTGAGTTGACGTAAGTGTCCTTCCTGTTATGTAATGTGACATGTCATTCAGTGCAACTAAGTCTAGGAATCTGATTGACAGCTTCTCTATATTATTATACTGCATTATGTGAAAACATAAAGAACGAAGTTTGAGGGACAGCATACAGTATGTTAACTTCTTTCCCTTTTCCCTCCTCTCCCTTCTCCTTCTCCTACTTCTTAACTCCTGGTGACTGCCTGTATAAATCCTTGAAATGTTCATAGAAATATTTTAGATGGTTTACTGTTGTATTCTTCATGGGGCTCAGAGAGAGGGATTGGCCCAAGGTCCATACTAAGACTGACTAGAACTCATGGTCTCCTTGTTTCTGTCTCTCTATCAATATTCATGTTGTGTATCCATAGATCTGTTTTGCAGCCCTTGTTGCTGGAGAATCACCCACCTCCAATCTAATTTAAATGACTATATGGGGATCAAATTAATAATAACTTTAGTTATCCATTTATTTTCCATTTTATTTGCCTTTATTCTCATTGTCCACCTTTATTTCCCTCCCTTTACAACAGTGTTTGTAATCTGCCTATTTCATATAACTGTAAAGCTGCTAGGAGTCAGTGAAAACGTATGCCATAATAGTGTTAATCATAAAAATGCCACGAGTTTCTGATCTACTATATAACTGTAATAACATGCCTGAACCCAACTCATAAAGACTTCTAAGCTTTGTTTCTCAAATTTGTGCTTATTTAGAATAATCATACTAAAGTCTATGTTGCATTTCATTGGAACTTATCTAAGTATGGGTACATCTGAATTCACATCACAACTGCTGCAGGGAGTTTCAGTTCCAACTACTTGCTACTTAGAATATTATGCATTACTCCCTGCTATATTATTTCTATCCAACAGAGCATCAAATCCAGAAACTTCATTCTATTTAATAAGTATGTCTGCAATGCATGCACGTCCATATATGTGTATGCCCAGTGCACAGAGAATAAAATAAATTGATATGCTAATCACAATATTAAATGAAATTAAGGGGTACCTATTACACATTCATTTTAATGCTATTTTGAATAATGAAGCTAACCATCTGTCAATCCATGGGGTTGGGTGGGAAGGGATAGAATCCTGGCACTGTTGATATGCCATTCAACATGATGTTATGCTGAAATATATCTACTTAGTTTAATGCCAATGGCTGTGTGCCTTTATGAAGCTGACTGTGGAGTGTAGTCAAGGTTTTTTTGTTTTTTGTAAAGTAGCCCCCCTTGAATATATTCAACTTTCTTATAGACAGGCATACTTCTTGTAGCAATTGCTTATGATCAAAAACTAAAATACTACTATCTGAGTGTAGAACTCAGTGGCTGTCACTTGGTTTTGGTGCCATAACAGTTTTTTACCATTAAAAATACAATCTGTTACTCATTTTAATCATCAGTTGCTCCCTTGTCATTGAGAAATTGAGAAACACTTTTTCTGTTCTTTGAATAATATTCCATGTCTTCCATGTGTATTGCTGCTATAGTAAAGAATCCAATTTTAGCATTCATTTATCCAGATTCTGGGATCTGGTATAAAGTGATGAAATAACAGAGAAAAAAAATGTTACAATCATAGAGGGAAGACCAAGGGACTGGCATCTACTGGACATAAAAGTCAAGGTCCAGAGACTATTATGTCGAAGTTTGATTACCTGGCCTGCTTTAGTATGAAAATTCAAGAGTTGAGGGATAGTCATAATAAATGGCTGCAGTGATAAGAAAATGTAATGTCTGAATACTACAGTGAAAATAGAAGCTTTTATGTGAATCCCTTTATTTGAAGAGTTCTGGGTACAGTGCTTATTACCTGGGATATCTATGAGAGATTCTGATTTATTTCTTTAAGGAAAAAGTTCAAATCTTTATAACTTTCCAGAGGTAATGTAATTTTTTTCTTTATCTTATGGTGCAAAAGAAAGGTTCCTGTGGAAAGAATGATAGTACAGGGACCAATAAATGGGGGAGTGGTAGAATGTAATACAATTTAAATTAAATTGCATCTTTAAATTAAAGCAAAAGGAATCACTGATATTATATGTAGGGCTTGCCTTAATATCACGATGAAACTCGTGCTGATTCAAAATTTTCAGAATTGGATAGAAAAGGCTTTTATACTTCTTGGTACTTGAAGTTACCTTCAGGCTTTTATCCTTTCTGTGAATTTTGGAGAATGTGCAATGATTTGAATGACATTCTCTAGTCTTTTTCCTTCTTTTGTCTTGCATTTAATGTGATAATGATCAAAGGAAATGCCAGAGGAAGAGAGAGTGTTTCTCACTTTTTTGCCTCCTTTGGCCTTTCTTGTCCTCAGTTGCTGCCTCTGTTTACCATCACTCTATTAATGACTGTAGGCTTTTGTCAGAGAAATCCATCCTTCCACAACTTTCAACAGAAAAGAAATGGGGCACTTCAATATAACTCATAATGTACATTTAAAAAAATATAGTACCGCACACAATCAAAAATAAAAGATATGTGTGTCTTTGTGTAGACTGTTACAGAAATACTTGGATTAGTTAAGTAGAATGTTGTTTCTCTATCCCAGACATGTCAAATCCAGCCCGTGATAGGCCCAGATTTGTTCTGTGGTGACTTTCTGGAGACACTAGCCTGTGCCACCCCAGCCCTGGCCAACCCTGACCCCATCCACCAAGTCAGCTTTGATGGCCAGGCCAGGCCCACCCTGGCCTCCCAAGGACAAACAAAATCCCAATAGAGCCCACAATGGGATCAAGTTTGACACCCTGTTCAATCCATTTCCATTTAGAAGACCATCTTTGGTTTGTCTACATTTGGATGGCTGTGTACAGCTAAATAGAGCCCATTTGAATAATATTTCACAACAGTGATTTTTCTAGACATTTCAGATTGTTTTTTTTTTTTTACCTTTCTCTTGTTTCAAATTCCAGTTCTCTCTCTTTTTTTTAATCTGTACAGATTATGTTGCTTACGGATCCTGAGATTGAAAGCAGCCTGCTGATCAGTTCTGATGAAGGAGCCACCTATCAAAAATACCGGCTGAACTTCTACATCCATAGCATGCTCTTTCATCCCAAGCAGGAGGACTGGATTTTGGCATACAGTCAGGATCAGAAGGTTAGTATTACTTTTACGCTCTGCTAGGACCAAATCTATTATTGGACAGAATAAAGTGTCAGTTAACAGCCAGCATATCAGGAAAGACAGCAGGTTCAAAGGCTATACCTGACATTTACCTCCTCTAATTGCTCCCTAAAATAACCAAGTGCTCAATTTATATATTGAAGAGTACATTAAATTTGTAAGTCTGAAAAGTAGAAGGTGGACAAGAAAAAGAATTAAACCTGTTTTAATTTCTTTAACTTTTACATCTAATTAAATTAATGCAGTTAGTATCCATTCATGTGTTTAAGTATTTTCCTCTTGTGTCACATTCAAATTGGAATAGACATAAAGCTCTGGAAATCAAGGCAACTCATCATTCCAGAGACTCTTACCTGGTCAATTCCTCATTAATTTAAGAAGCCCTAGAGTAAACATGGAAGTTGGTTTATGCTTTGCTCAATATGTCTTTGCAGGATAGGTGCTACACAACTTTGCATAATGTATATCATATTAAATGCCTATCTTTTAACACAGAAGTAGGCAACCTGTAGCACTGGACTGGCAAGCAATATTCCTATATTGCTCCCTACTTCCCCCCCTTTTTTGGGGGGGAAGATACATGTTTCTTTAACCATGATTTGAGAGTAGCGTTTTTTATGATTTTGGGAAGGGAAACACACCCAATTACAATTTCAAGCACTTTGCAGGAAAACCCCCATAAACTATGAGGATTTATGAAATAAAAACTGCAAAATTCTTCCCAGAATAATGACAAGATCAAGAAAATCCTGATTTCAGCCACTTTACTTCATCACTCTTCCTTTTTGTTCCAAAACATATTAAATGCCATCTGAACGAGGCCAAAGATTGTCCATTCCTACTCTGAATTTCTTTGTAAGTGAGATACCTGCATTATGTTGTCTATAGAGTGTAGATACAACAGATGGATGGGAGAATGTCAAATGACTGACCATTAGGTCAATGAACAGGCCAGTAAGCAGGTGAATTAATTATAATATTTATTGTCATTGTACTTTAATACAATGAAATTGGTTTATTGGTTTAATGAAATTAGAATGATAAGAAAGCAGTAGTGAAAATTAGTTAGCAGCAAATATTTGTTTTACCCCAGGTGATGGTTATCCCAGACTGTCTTTATTCTTAGATGCTATTTCCTTAAGCCACAGATTGGTTAGGGAACAGTTTTGTATCTGGCTTCTTTTTCTGACAAAATGGGAAAGAATTCACATCCATTTTTAGGTAATGTAGGCATTTAGTTCTGCATGTCTTCAGATCATTTAATAAAATCATGTAAGCTAATGTATAATATTAGATTCAACATATTTAAAGAATGTAGAACAGATCATCAGTATCATCCAAAATATTTTAATATTCATAGGTACAAATCCTGGCAGTTAACTGAATTAGTTTACTCTAGAAGATTTAAATCAAGTCAATACTATTAGATTTTTGAGACACCACATTCTTAAAGTATGCCTAAAAACAATTTTAGCTTTCTGTCATAAAGCAGGGCAAAATATCCTGAGCATGAACAAATTGACTATATTTTAAGAAAAATACATATATGTCATTTAGCAGGCACTTTTCAAATTGGCTGTCTCCAAGTATCAAATTTATTTCTATCCCTTTCTCCCCAAATAAGGTTTATGAACAATTTTGCTAGGACAAAAATGAAAGAAATACTCAGTTTCCTCATACGTTTTCAGCAAATGGCTCATATATTTTATTAATATGGCAGAGTTCAACAGTGAAAAGAGAGATTAAAGGAATGGGACGGGACAAATATCAAAGTAAACATATTAATTTTGAATATTTTTTACTAATAACAAAAGAAACATATAATTCTGTATATGACCATTACAAAAATCAGGCCTGTGTTTTACAAGGTTGTGTTTACACTCTTGTGTTTTACAAGATTGTGGAATGAGGGTTTCCCTGAGATACATATGGCTCCCATCTGATGGTATTCTGTAAGACCTTGAAAACCCCTCTAGGTTTGGGTTGAGAGTCTCCTATTTGTAATGTTTTATATCTTTAGAAGGTAATTGTCTGGATTACCATCTTGTAATTATCTCGTAATCACCTTATAATTATTTTGCAGTTATTCTGCAATTTGTAAAGATTCGAGTATCGTATGTCCTTGTTTTTATGTTGTTCTTTACCCTGTGAGTGGTCCATCTTTTGAACAGCATCAAAACTGAAAACATTTGCCATGTTATGGCAGTGGCTGTGATAAGTACATATGTTTTTAATCTATAAAAATGATTAGACAAATTCCAGAAGAACATTATTAGATTTCAACTGATAATGAGCTGCCAGCTTCACAGTTAACGTCTGACTATCACTGAGAAATAAGCAAGAGATGGTTACGAACTTGCCAAAGTACTATCTGAAATCAGTCAGTTTGTTTGGTATATTTCACCTAAGTTTAAGGGAGAAAATAGTACCCTTGAATTGTACCTAAATTTCATTATAGGCAGATAAAGGGGAAGAAGTTTAAATTTTTGTAGCTAGATGTGGGATGGTAATTTAACAACCAGTTTTCTGTCCTAATGATTTCTTCCAACAACCAGTTTGCCAAGCTACTCAGAAAGTTAACAACAGGTTCTCTCGAAGTACTATGAACTGGCTGAATCCCACCACTGAGCCAGATTAAAAATAAACAGTATAGCCAAATGTCACCATTTGCTGACCAATGGAAGGCAAAATGATTTTTATATGAAGAACTATGTCAGGATGGACAAATGATTTTTAAAAACACAAATGATGTCATGTATGAACTTTTGTGCTCTCAAAATAACGCAGCGCACAACCATTAATGTCTGTATGAATAGTGTGGAAATTTCCCTCTGGATCTAGTAGATATTCAAAAGAGTTTTACTCTTAAAAAGAATATCAATATATAAAGTTTGATTTTACCTTTATCATGTGTGCATGTGTGGGTATCGGTAGATATATGTATCTGATAATTTCAATGATGCTGATATAATTTTATTGTTATATTTTCATAAGTTTATTTCATATTTTATACCCTATTCTACAATTGTGTACCATCTTGATTCTCTGGAAAAGGAAAATAAAACAATATTAGAAGAGAAAATATCTTTATTATATTTCACTTGGTTGTATAGTAGATTGATTGACTCCCCGCATTCAATGTCACTGGACATGTTCCTCTTGGTCCTTGGAAATCGTAAATAAGAGTGTGGGGGGATGGAAACCAAGTGGCTGCTGCTGAACACAATTGCCTATCCCTGGAATGTTGTCTGATATGGAATTATAGTACTTATTTTCTTCAAATATCTTGATCTATAAATTAAAGATTTTGAAGAAATTATCCGAATAGCTACAGGTGAAACTCGAAAAATTAGAATATCGTGCAAAAGTTCATTTATTTCAGTAATGAAACTTAAAAGGTGGAAGATATAATATATGAGATAGACTCACTACATGCAAAGCAAGATAGTTCAAGCCGTGATTTGTCATAATTGTGATGATTATGGCATACAGCTCATGAAAACCCCAAATCCACCATCTCAGAATATTAGAATATTACATGCAATCAATAAAACAAGGATTGTATATAGAACAATATTGGACCTCTGAAAACTATAAGCATGCATATGTACTCAGTACTTGGTTTGGGTCCCTTTTGCAGCAATTACTGCCTCAATGCGGCATGGCATGGAAGCTATCAGCCTGTGGTACTGCTGAGGTGTTACGGAAGACCAGGATGCTTCAATAGCGGCGTTCCGTTCTTCTGCATTGTTCGGTCTCATGTCTCTCATCTTTCTCTTGGCAATGCCCCATAGATTCTCTATGGGGTTCAGCTCAGGCAACTCTGCTGGCCAATCAAGCACAGTAATCCCACAGTCATTGAACCAGGTTTTGGTGCATTTGGCAGTGTGGGCAGGTGCCAAGTCCTGCTGGAAAATGAAGTCAGCATCCCCATAAAGCTCATCTGCGGAAGGAAGAATGAAGTGCTCCAAAATGTCCCGGTAGACAGCTGCGTTGACCCTGGACTTAATGAAGCACAGTGGACCAACACCAGCAGATGACATGGCCCCCCAAATCAACACAGACTGTGGAAACTTCACACTGGACTTCAAGCATCTTGCAGTGTGTGCCTCTCCATTCTTCCTCCATACTCTGGGTCCTTGGTTTACAAATGAGATGCAAAAGTTACTCTCATCAGAAAAGAGGACTTTGGACACTGAGCAACAGAACAGGTCTGTTTTTCTTTAGCCCAGGTAAGACGCTTCTGACGTTGTTTGTTGTTCAGGAGCGGCTTGACAAGAGGAATGTGACATTTGAAGCCCATGTCCAGGATCCGTCTGTGTGTGGTAGCTCTTGATGCACTGACTCCAGCCTCAGTCCATGCCTTGTGAAAGTCACCAACACTTTTGAATGGCCTTTTCCTGACAATCATCTCCAGGCTGCAGTCATCCTGCTGCTTGTGTGCCTTTTTCTTCCACACTTTTCCCTTCCACATAACTTTCTATTAATGTGTTTTGATACAGCACTTTGGGAACATCCAACTTCTTTTGCAATTACCTTTTGAGGCTTTCCCTCCTTACGGAGGGTGTCAATGATGGTTTTCTGCACAACTGTCAGGTCAGCAGTCTTTCCCATGATTGTGATTCCTACTGAACCAGACTGAGAGACCATTTAAAGGCTCAGGAACCCTTTGCATGTGTTATGGCTTAATTAGCTGATTAGAGTGGGACCCTTTGAGCCTAGAATATTGCACCTTTCACAATATTCTAATTTTCTGAGATTGTGGATTTGGGGTTTTCATGAGCTGTAAGCCATAATCATCACAATTATGACAAATCACGGCTTGAACTCTCTTGCTTTGCATGTAATGAGTCTTATCTCATATATTAGTTTCACCTTTTAAGTTGCATTACTGAAATAAATGAACTTTTGCACGATATTCTAATTTTTCAAGTTTCAACTGTAATATCTTTTCAATTGTTGGATATCAAGTACATGTCATTTCACAAAATACTTTTGTAAGAAAAGAGAATTATGTTAGAAAACATTGACTAGAAGTAGCTTTGCCTAAACACATTAATGATGGTGTAATAGTTATTTGTTTTGTTTTGTTTGAAAAATTAAAATGGCATGAGAAAAACTAGTGGTTGGACTGTTAATTTCAATACATTTTAAGTAATCTTTTCTTTTGTTTAGGGAAATATCATAAGGCTTGGTCAATATCAATAGTCCCCATCAAGAATAAATGAATAAGAACTCAGACACCCAGTGAATCATATTAATGGCTTTTGTGCAACTTAGCTGATTGCTTGGATTTTCCTATCTTGGGCTTTCATTTTCTGCATTAGTTAATTTTTAACCTATTGAGTATTGGAAGGACTTAACTGAACACAAAGGAAATGGCAATAATACTAGATGGCCTAACTAGTATTAACTAGCACATGGGGTTTCCCTAATCAACTTGCTCAGACCGACAAAATTACTTGTATAAGCAGTGAAACATTTCAAACCAAAAAAGAAAAATAAGTCCAGTTGCCATGAGTCAACTTCTAGACAACTCTACCTGAATGACTGAGAATCTTGATTGATATAAGGACATAATCTTAAATTCTTAGTTAAATGAACTGGAATAAGCTTTCAAACAGAAATAACAATTGACATGCTCTGTTTTCTTATGCACTGCTTTTATTATCCAAAAAGTATTCTTTTTTAAAAAAAAAAAGTATCCTGATCAGATTGTTGCTTAGATGAAGCTCCGAAAGCAAGATGGATCATCACACTTACTGAAATGTTACACTGCATTATAGGTTTATAAAGTTTAAATGGTCCCTTTGATCAGTTCCCACGGGTATTGGATTCCATCATATTGGAATAAGTAATAGTTTTTAATTCGTTTGTTTATTTTTTCACATGTTTCATCCGCTCATCTCTCTCAAAGAGGGATTGCTATTGCTACCAGGACTAGTAGCAGTATGAGCAGTAGTGTGCATGCTGGAAAGGGTTGATACAGTTTTACAAGAACTAGTTATTACATTTTGTGAAAGTGTGAGTGCTGATTGAGAGTAGAAATAAATCACAATGCCTAGCAATGCACCAGTCAGCTGATGGTAGCTCATGGTGTGGCAGCAGTGCTGATTGTTATACATTTATTAGCACACTGCTGTGCATAAGCCAAGAAAGTTGGAGCTAGCGCTACAATGTATATACTAATATTTAACTCATTGTTTGATAATTGAATATACTGTATATCACACTATATCGTTATTAATTAAAAACTCTAGAAAAGGTTTTTTTTTCATTTTCCCTTTCTCTTTTTTCTTATTTCCTTTTTAATTTTCTTTAGGGTTACTGTCATGTTTATTTGTTAGGGTGTAACCAACAAGTTGGGTAGACAATATATTGCACAAGGCATGTTATATATCTTTAAGAGAGGAGATCTACTAATTAGTAGATTACAGCATATAAATTGCAGCTGATGTTCTCTCTCTCTCTCTCTTGCTTGATGTATGATAACTGCTGTCTAACTGTTATTACTGTTGCTACTACTTACTGTGTGTAAGTTATTGGACTGTTTTTCTCTGTGTATGACTTTTTGGCTGTGTTTATGGATTTTGCTATATTCTTCAGAAAGTAAAGTTTATTTTTGTTACTTTACTATCCATTATTCAGTGTGGTTGCTTTATATATCGCACGCTGCGTATACTTTACAGGGTTGCTCTGTTATAACCTCGACCTGGGGTTCATTGCTAGTGCTTAATCGCACTAGTACCACTAACATTGGTTATGGGCCCAGACACCCTGCCTTAATCATAATTTTTTTTATTTTTATGCACCACTTTTTGGATAGTTTATTTTTGTGAATATGGCACAAGAACAGTCTGCTGCACTCTCCATGATTACCCGGTTTGATGGAACCAACTATGTTTCCTGGTCCTTGAAGTGTTCCCTACTTCTGCGTAGAGAAGGACTGTGGTTTGTGGTTCAGAACCCACCAGATGTTACAGATTGGGATCCTGCTGATGATGAGGATGCGAAGAAGATTGCGCAGTTTAACAGGGACAATGAGAGAGCTCTCTGCATTATTGGACTAACACTGAATGACCAGCAACTGGTCCATATTCGTGGCGAAGAGTCTGCTGCTAGGTGTTGGAACACATTGCGGAGAATTTATGTTCGGGACAGTGTGGGTGCTCATATTCATCTCACACGGAAACTGTTTAGAGCCCGTTTGCAAAAAGGTGGTGATATGTTGGCTCATTTAGACTTCATGAAGAAAACTTTGCAGGATTTGCAAGAAAAAGAGTTAATTTTTTCTGAGCTTCAACAGGTGTATATTATGCTATCATCGCTTGATGAAAGCTACGACTCTTTTGTTTCCTCATTGGAAGTTCTTTCACGTGATGAACTGACATTATCTGAGGTTACCGGGAGATTGCTTGAAGAGTCCAGACGAAGAGAGGATAGAGTTCAGTTCAGAGACAATCAATCACAAGAAGAAACACAGTTTTCAACTGTAAATTTTGTTAAGAAATGTTATTCTTGTGGTGGTAAGGGGCATATTGCTAAGAACTGTAAAAATAGCAAGAAAAGGAATGTTGCTAATAGTAAAAGAAAAAGCAACAATGTTACTGTAACTGTAGCTAAGGTAGATAAGGCTGTAAACCATAGTTTCTGGGTGGTTGACAGTGGCGCATCCCATTCTATAACTAAGGTTAAAGAAAGGTTTGTTACTATGAAGGCTAGCAAACAGCACATTTCCTTAGCAAATGGTTGGAAAATCAAGGCTTCAGGTGAAGGTACAGCTTATTGTCCATGTATTAATGAAAAATTGGAAATGTTATATGTACCTAAAATGAAATTTAACCTATTATCTGTAAAAGACCTTGTGAAATGTGGGTTTACAGTAACATTTAAGAATGATAGATGCATTATTGAAAAAGAAGGTAATAGTGTTATTGCCAATTTGGAGAATAATTTATTTATTCTACATGAGAACTCTTTAAATATTGCAAGTTCTGAACCTGGTCATAAGAATAAACAGCCCCATGATAACTGTATACATCTACTTCATAGACGTTTAGGCCATGTAAATTTTAAAATGGTACGTCAAACTGTTATTCTATCTAATGGAATTAATTTGAAACCTTGTTCAAAATATCTTAACTGTAATGCCTGTAACCAGGCTAAAAGTAAGGTTACCCCTGCAAACCGGTTTCAAGGATTCAAGACATCTAAACCACTGGATGTAGTGTTTGCAGACCTAATTGGCCCTAAGAAACCTAACTTAGGAGGTGCCTGCTATATACTCAGCATTATGGACCATTATTCTAGATATGGTTTCTGTTATGTAATGAAATCAAAGGCAGAAACTTTCCAACATTTTACTAAATGGTTAAAGTTTGTTGAACGTAAGATGGATAAAAAAGTACTTTGCCTAGTCACTGATAATGGGTCTGAATTCACTAATCATAGGTTTACATCAATGTTGGAGAATGCTGGTATAGAACATAGGCGTTCTGCCCCCTACAGGCCAGAACATAATTCATTTATTGAAAGACGTGGTCAATCATTGCAGGCAATGACCAGAACTATGCTGGTTGATTCTGGTTTGTCAGAAAAGCTTTGGGGTGAGGCTATAATGTGTGCAAACCATATTCTGAACATAGTAGTTAACTCAACTACTGGTAAGATTCCTTATACTCTTTGGCATGGTAGGAAGCCTGATTTGAGTTATTTACACACATTTGGTGTCCCTGCTTGGGTGCATATTCCCTCACAGACTAGACGGAAGGATCAAAGCAGAGCTAGGAAGATGGTTTTTGTTGGGTACAATTCCAATCATAGATCGTTTAGGTTCTGGGAACCTGGAACTCGGAGAATTATGCACAGTGCTAGTGCTAAATTTTCAGAACATGTTGGTTGGGAGAAGCTAGAACAAGAGTTTCACAAGGTTTGTGATGATATAGATGTTGATCGTTTGGTTAATCACGATACACCAAATGAGCAGTTAGAGAATCAGGATAGTCCATCTATTACTCTGAAAGGGGAGGAAGATGTAGATGTAGAATCTACTCGTGAGGTGGAACAGGATGATCCTGCAAGTCCTGTATTGCCTAGGAGGTCTACTAGGGACAGGCATCCACCCGACAGATACCAAGCCAGTGTAGTATTGCAAGTTAGCATAGAACCTTCTAGTTTTGCAGAGTTAAGGCTGTATCCTGAAAAGGAAAAGAAATTGTGGAAGACAGCTATGGAGAAGGAGTTGAAATCCTTACAGGAATTGAAAGTTTATGAAGAAGCTAAGCTCCCTTCAGGGGAGAGTGCAATTGGCTGTAGATGGGTGTTTAAAATTAAAAACGATGCTGCTGGCAATGCTATTTATAAGGCTCGTTTAGTTGCTCAAGGGTTTTCCCAAACTGAGAGGGATTACGATGAGGTTTTTGCTCCGAGCTTGAAAGCCTCTACGTTGAGGGCAGCATTGGTGTGGGCTGCTAAGTATCAGTGTAATGTTACCCATATTGATGTTGAAACAGCGTATCTGCATGCTCCATTGCAGCATACCATTTATATGAAGATGCCACCAGGTGTGGATTCTAATGGCCAGACTGGTTGTTGGAGACTTAAAAAGAGCCTTTATGGTTTAAAACAGTCCGGTTTTGAGTGGAACAGATGCATAGTAAATGAACTAAAAGCTATGGGATTTATTCCAGGTTTGGCTGATCCTTGTTTGTTTAGACGGGTGAAAAATGGTTTGATCTCGTTGTTGCTTTTGTTCACGGACGATATAGCTATTATTACTAGGTCTGAACAGGAAGCTATTGACATTGTTTCACAATTAGAGAGTAAATTTAAAATCCGGAATTTGGGTGAAATTAAGCATTATCTGGGCTTAGACGTGGTTAGAACCAGTAAAGGTTTTAAGCTGTTGCAGGCTGGTAAAATTAATCATTTACTTAAGAAATATAGCATGGAGCTATGTAAGACTGCAAAGACACCAATGGCATTGGAGTTTAAACCTGAGGTTACTGAGGGTACTGGTTTTGATAAGGGAATCTATCAATCTTTGATAGGTAGCCTAATGTACCTAAGTAATTGGTCTAGACCAGATATATCATTTAGTGTGAACCAACTGGCTAGATTCAATGATAGTCCTTCAGAGAGGCATTGGCAAGCAGCAAAGCGTGTGCTGCGTTATTTGAAGAAAACTATCCACTATTCATTGTATTTAGAACCAAATAGGGATTTAGTTTTGACTGTTTATGCTGATGCGAATTTTGCAGCTGCTATAGATAATAGGAAGTCAACTTCCGGCATAGCCTTTATGCTAGGTGGTGTACTGATTGGATGGAAGTCGATACGACAGAAACACATAAGCTTATCCACAATGGAAGCTGAGTTTTCATGTTTGTCGTTGACATGTACTGAGCTGATATATTATAAGCAGTTGCTTATAGATATGGGATTAAGTATCAATGAACCTTTTACTGTTTATGAAGATAATCAGGCAGCAATAAAAATGGCGACTAGTTTAGCTATAAAAACGAGGTCGAAGTATACTGATTTGAGGTATCTTAATGTTCGACAAAGCATTAAGGATGGCCTGATAAAGTTGGAATATTGTTCAACTGAAGACAATTTAGCAGATAACTTCACTAAGGCACAAAGTTCAGTGAAACATACCTCATCATGTGAAGGTTATCATCTTACATTGTGAGTGGATATATTGATCTACCCAAAGGGGAGAATGTTAGGGTGTAACCAACAAGTTGGGTAGACAATATATTGCACAAGGCATGTTATATATCTTTAAGAGAGGAGATCTACTAATTAGTAGATTACAGCATATAAATTGCAGCTGATGTTCTCTCTCTCTCTCTCTTGCTTGATGTATGATAACTGCTGTCTAACTGTTATTACTGTTGCTACTACTTACTGTGTGTAAGTTATTGGACTGTTTTTCTCTGTGTATGACTTTTTGGCTGTGTTTATGGATTTTGCTATATTCTTCAGAAAGTAAAGTTTATTTTTGTTACTTTACTATCCATTATTCAGTGTGGTTGCTTTATATATCGCACGCTGCGTATACTTTACAGGGTTGCTCTGTTATAACCTCGACCTGGGGTTCATTGCTAGTGCTTAATCGCACTAGTACCACTAACACTGACTATATATTTATAGTTGCTGTCTACAGTTGATATAGTTTTTGGTATGTACTTATGCCATTTCAAATGAAATTAAATTTAGCAGTTTTCTATGTCATTGTTCTCATTACAGTGTATTTAAAAAAATACTATCATATTTTAAAAATTTGTTCTCATTAAAAAAAAAGCTTGCCTAAAATAAGTTACCAAAAGCCTACCATGAGAATATAAAATCATAGTTTAGTACACTACAGTATATTCATTTTTTTGTCAAATTGTAAGTAGAGCATCATCACACAATCTGAAAAACTTATTTCAGTGTCTTTTTTTGAAATATTGGCATTGCTCCAAGCTTGGGAAGGAGATGTTGATAATAACCAGAATACCTTCATGGCTGCATTATTCACCTGATGGAACTAGAGAACTGCCACAAGAGAGTTTGCTTGTAGAAATGTGTGAAAACTGAGAAAATTACCCTGAGGTTTGGCTGGTGAATTCTCCCAAGATATCTTGAATAAGTACATTAAATGTGCAACAATCTCTTACAGGAACTTTTGCCATTATTGCCCACTTGCTTACCACTTAAAATCAAAGATAATTTGTTTTAAACCAGTGATTTATTTAAAATAAATATGCACTTTCTACTGCTACACCTTCAAATTGATTATATACACACAAACACATATCTTTGTACAGCTTTCAAAAGACTTCATCAATTTAACCTTTATTTGTTTAATAAAACAGGACAAAAATTGGAAGGAATTACACACAAACATACTCACATGTACACATGCACTTAAATGAATGCTTATGATCTGAAATCTACCATCCTGGTCCAATTCAGGTTGGTGGATAGATTTTTTAAAAACAAACTTCATTTGATTAGAACTAAAAAACAGTGCTTAGTGATTCACCTAAAATCATTTAGCCATCTTCTCTTCCCAAAGAAGGACCATGTTTGCATGTCTATCTGTGCTTAGTAATATAATTGTGAACTCTTTCACTTTGCAACTCCTTTTTCCTAATCTTATTTTTTACATTTTTCAAAGAGCATCCAAGTGGTTTCCCTCTAAATTTAAGATGAGGACCCACTTCAAAACCAGAGGATAGGTCTCATATTATAAGAAATACACCAATGAAATATTCCATATTTCTAAGTCAATTTACAGTGCTATATTGGTACACAAAATCTCAACATAATAATTCTATACTTCCATGTGACATTTTTCACCTCTTTCAAATTGTTCTCTCCTTCTGCCCCTTTTCATGATCTTTAAATTGGTGACAACCAATGAATAATTCTCCTGCATGGATCTTTGGAAATAAATGCAAGATCTCATAAAAATCTCATTCATTTTAGTGTCTCAGCTCAAAGTAATATAACAGTGGAAATGTCATCAACCTTTGATTGATGACATTCCTAGCTCAAACTATTTCATGCCCATACTCTGTACATCTCTAGAATAACAAACATGCAATTATAGAGGTATGTAATATTATGGTACAAATGCAGTTTAGAATAACTAAGGATACAAATTATCTGTGCAAAGATAAATAGTTCTCACACATTTTCCCATAATACTGAGGAAAAAGAAAATGGGAAAAAATACGGTAGATGATTCCACGGAAGACAAGATCTTGAGGTGTTAATTCAATCTGTGCTCTGTGTAACATTTATTTTTTATATTTGAAGGAAATGAAAAGAAACTTGCCCATCAATAGTGAAATACTTTTTGTTTCCAGTATGCATATTTTGCAATTTAATCAAACAATGAAGAATTGCCAACTTGATCCTAGGAAAATGAAGGCAATTGTTTATGGCTTATCTGATTTTATCTGTTGTTAAAACAATATTTTTTTTAAAGGAACACCTTGTCACTTTTATATAGCAGCGTAAACAACTGGAAGACATGTACCATTTTCAAAGGATTAAAAGCATGGCTAGGTTATTTCCAGTCTACCAAATTTCTGCCTAGCCACAATAATATGATTCCCCAGCAAATGTTTGACAAAAACTCCCTGTTGAAAGCTTTTTATTTATCTGATATCTTAGGTAAGGTCAAATTTGTGAAGCTTGAGTGCTTAGATTTAACTTGACACACAATTCTGTTTCATAGCTATTTCATGATTTGGTACTTTTTTTTATAAATACAGTCTGAGTACTATTTGAATAGAGCATTTACCCACAGTAATATGTCAGTATTACAGCAAAATATTCATTATTGTGCTGTGGTTGTCTAATTTGTACTGCATCTTTCTGAAAACTGGAAGCATGAAGCCTAAAAGTAGGATACAAAATCTTGTGGTAGAATCTGGTTGGATGTGTTGGGATTCTTGGATAATGCAAATATTCTAAGGAATGATTCAATTCAAATGAAATATTTGAATCATATTTCCAAAATAATGGGATGTCATCAAATCCAGTACCTCCAATTCATTTGGACAGTTTTGAACACAATTTGTTAATTCAGTGGACTTACTGGCTTTGCAGTCTCAAATATTAGGATACATTTCTTTCCAGTGATATAATGGGCTTTTTCTCACATCAATTAGTATTTTTCACCTCCAAAAACCCACCCTTGGAGTAGATCATTCTGTTCTTTGCCTCCCATTATTTGATATTTAGTTGTAGTTCTTTATCAGCCTTATTTCCATTACTTTTAACTCCTTTTTATTCACCCCACTGTCTCTCCCCCAATTTAAAATAAAATAGTTCCAATATAAGTAAATATATGTTGTTCAGGAATGAACTGTGGAGATCTTGATGCTCTCTGAACTTGATTGTTTGCATGCAAATGTTTCATTATCCAACTAGGTAACATCATAACTGCCAGAGATAAATTTGATTAATAAATAAATGCATTCTACCACTTTAAGTTCATTGTGTTTCTACAGAGTCATTTTTAGTGGTGATCAATAAGTCTCATCTTCCTTCCTCCTTGCTTAATTGCAGCAAACTTGTCTGCTTTTCTCCAGCAAATGAAAAATCAGGACAATTGAAATCCCATTACAGGAACTCACTGTCAACTTGACCCAACCATAAAGATAAAACACATTCTGTTATATAGGCTCTTCCAAACCTTCTGATAAAGCTGCTGAAAAATTTAAAGCCATTCTTTTGTGCCAAGTATTCTATCATTTGTACTGCACAGATTAAGATCCAAATTTCCAGGTTTACTGAATTCTGTATTGTTGCACCTTTAAAGTCTTTTCATTGTGACAGTACTGTCAATTATTTTTATTCCTGTTGCCCATAGTGTCTTGCATTCATCTTTTGAACGTAAGAAAATTGAGATTTCTTCTGCATTAAGTTCTATACCTAGCATAGTTGACAGCACATTGTTAACTGGGTCACAGAGTAGAACCTACTTTTTAAACAAGAGTCTTTTTTGTCAATTTAGCAAAGACATTCCTGAATGAATAGTGGCTAATGAAGTTCACTATTTGGGATTTATGCAGTGAGAGTTATCCCTACCTTTCTTCACTTTCATTTTCCAGATGGTTATTTTTTTGATCAGAAGTAAAATATTGTATTGACATCAACAGTTCTGTGTCAGATGCAGAGAGGGGGCCAGGGCCATCTGGGAGTTATGTGCTACAGAGTCAGACATCATGAGGAAGAGTGCTCATGTGCAGAGCTGCCAGAAGGCAAGAACAGTTAAGACAAAAGAGGTAACTCGGGAGTAAGGCTTGGAGATGATGGTCCCTTCCATAAGCCATTAAGGAGGAGCAAAGGCACATGAGCCTTTTCAGGAAGCAACTTTGTTTGTTCTGGTCAGTTTAATTCTGAAGCTTCGTTTTCACTCTGCTCCATGTGGCCTTGCAAATCTAATTGCCAATTAGGTCTTTGGGAACATTTCAAGGGAGATAAAGATGGGTGCTTATCAGCCTTATCCTGAAAGACTTTGGCAGACTTCTGTCGGACTCTTTACAAACTATTAGTGACTCATTACGGGCTGTGAATGAATATAATTCACAGCCATTGAAATAAAAAGAGGGTTTTTGGAACTAAGCATGTGCTTTTTACTGTCTCAGGAAGCCTAGGTCAGAATAGTAACTGAACAGTCACTAAATGAATAGTTATAAGTCAAGGACTACCTGTATTCTGGTTTTTTATATATATTTCCTCCCCAACATTTCTAATCTTGCAGTTATATTCCAAAGAAAAATGTTATCAGGGAACAGCTACTATCGAATCACAAAACTGAATATTCAGGAAGCAGGAGAAACAAAATGAGGAAAAGACACGTATCAACCAGCCCCCTTCTTCCAATAATAACCTTTCTAGCATGTTCCATTACTTCAAATTCCAAAGACTTTCTAAAAGACATGAATGTGAGACAGAAAAAAACCCTAAAGTGACAGGAGATAATTAAAAAGAAACATTTTATAGAACATATTTTTAGATTATCAAGAGCTCTTCTTTAGAGAATATTTTTGTAAACCTTCTTGGCAGGTGTGAAAAAGGAGACTGAGAGTTAAAAACAATCTGGATAATCATTCACATCATAAAACTTTAAGAGAATTAAAACAGGATGAATGTTTGGCAGAAGATTAAGACACTGTATTTCTTTTAATGTTTCTTCTTAGTTGTACAGTTCAGTTGAATTTGGAAGAAGATGGCTACTTCTACAAGAATCCATAAACCCGAATAGATTCTACTGGTAAGTGAAAAAAAATTTTTTTTTCTCCTTTCACAGGTCTTTTTTCTAATAATGAACAATATAATTAATTTATTGAATTTGAGTCTTTATAATAAGCTCCCAGATATCTTCCAATTTATTTTTAGGCTATTTTGTGTGTGTGTGTTTTGTTTTATTTTTTACAAAAAAGTTGCAAATCTATAACTGCATACTTTTTTGAAATGCTCTATATACTGGAAAACCAAAGCTTTGGTTCCTGTTTATGTAGCCATATCATTTAATTTAGGAATATAGTTTATGAATACATGAATGTTTTAGGACCATGATGGAGAACCTACGGCATGTGTGCCACAGCTGGCACAGGGAGCCATATCAGTGGGCACGCAAGCCATTGCCCTAGCTTGGCTCCAGTGCACATGCATGCACATGCACGTGCTGGCAGGTGAGAGCTGGCCAGATGATTTTTGGCTGGCCTGCCCATGCTGCCCTTCCCATCCCAGGAGTCGCCACACAATGATAGGTAAGTACAGGGCTTGCACAGAGGCTCTGAGTGAGTGTTTTCAGCCTCCAGAGGGCCTTCCTGGAGCTTGGGGAGGGCTGTTTTTGCCATCCCCAAGCTCCAGGAAAGCCGCTGGAGCTTGGGGAGGGCAAAAACTGGTCCCATCACAAGTCAAAAAACAGGGCATTTCTGGTGTCTGGAGGGCCTCCGGGGAGGAGCAGAAGAGGCCTTTTTTTGCCTCCCGAGGCTCCAAAAAAGCTGTGCACGCATGCACAGGGCAGCAGGGGGAGTCACATATGCATGTGCAGGGGGAGCAGTTCAGGGGTGGTGGTGGCTGTAAATATGGATGTGGGCATGCATACTTTTGGCACCCAAGTGAAAAAGGTTCACTATAACTGTTTTAGGATAACACAGAGGCTTTTATAAATACTGATATTAAGGAGTCCATTGTAATTTCTTTCTGAGATTTTCCCCCCTGAAATAATGTATCATATTTTTCAGAGTATAAGACACACCGAGGTATTTTAGAGAAGCAATTTTTTTTAAAAAAAATGCGCTCTTCAGGCCTCCCCAAAATGGCCCATTTTTCGCGAAAACAGGCCCGTTTTTTTTTCAAAGAAAGGGCACTAATAGCCTTTAGGAGATTGTAGAGTGTTCCGGAGGGGTCAAAACCGAGCAAAAAGCAGCCTGTTTTTCACAAAAACAGGTCAGTTTTTTGTCAAAAAAAGTGCAGGTACAGCCTTTAGGAGGCTTATAGAGTGCCTTTGGGGACTGGGGAAGGGCAAAAGTGAGCAAAAAACAGCCCGGTTTTCATTCATTTCTGCTCTCTCCAGATCCCAGGAGCTCTCTGAAAGCCCCCTAAAGGTTCTGCACAGCCATTTTGGTGAAGGGGCGGGGTTTCAGGAGGCAAAAAGTGCTGTATCCAGTGTATAAGATGCGCCCATATTTTCAGCCTCCTTTTTGAGGGAAAAAGGTGTGTCTTATACTCTGAAAAATACGGTATTTTAAATAGTTATCTCCACATTATTTTCATGTTTTCTTTACAAGTCCCAAAGTTATCTGTGGGAAAGAGAAAATGAGTAGTTTTCTGATATCTTCTGAAAATTTAAAATAGTTGATTTGGATAACAATTTGACTGCCTTAGATTCATATGTTTTTTTACATTTGTAGAAATATGAGCAAAGAAATATGAGCAAAGAAAACACAAAGAAGAGAATGAATACAAAATTGGCAAAATAGAAAGAATGTAAGATTCTGTTCAGTTCTGGAACAGGATTTTCACAATTATTTCCAAAAATATCTTTAAAAATATACCCTATGATGAAATATACAGTTTGGGAGAAAGATGTAATCACATATAGTTTAGATAGATAGACAAAACTACCACCTTTAACAAGTTTCCAAGTGAGTTCTATAATTTTACAGAAATTGCTGCTTGCCATATGTTGTCCATTCCTTCTGTGTTCCCAATTTTATGGGAAATAAAATTGATGTTTGGATGTTTGTTTAGCACGCTTCACCATTTTGGGTTATAAAATTAGTTTCTGTTAACAAAATTTTTAAAAAGAATATAGATTTTGGAGTCTCTATGTTTGATTCCAGTGTGGGTTCTTTATACAATTTTTCATATTGTTCCAAATTAATGTACAAACATTGAATGATATTCCATCTTTGTCCTTGCAGAGTTTCTTGATACTCTTCTACTTCAGAAGGAACTACTAAGTACTTGGTTAGGTTCATAAATATGTAGATTAAACTGTCCTGTCAATTATAATTTGAATGGTGGTGTTCCTATGTGAGAACATTTCTACTGGATTTTTCATAATACTAGATGAGTTTGTCAGACAGAAAAGGAAAATGTCAGGAAGAGGTATATTTAATGTTTAGGCAATATGACGCATGTTGAACAATATGGTCTTGATTATTTATTACAGTTCCCACTTCACAGCAATTAATTAAATGGCCATAAGCTATAGTCACAGATTATTAATTATATTATTTAATTGAATTTATTAAAGCTATCCATGCCAGCTGAATATGGGATCATATAAAATTTCATACTAAGTTAAAACAGTTAAATCAATTTAAGTTTCTCTTAGGTAGGCTAAAAAATCACTAATCCATTTAGTGATCCATTAAAATATCATTACAGAAGATCTAGTGTACGAGTCTGTATATATTCAATTTATTTTGCACTTATTTGTTTACAGTGTGGTGGTTAGATTTGATTGTGTTCTATCAAGTTGGTATCAACTCTTAGAGACATCACATAATGTTTTTCTTCCTGATAATCTATCGCTAACCAGATCTTTCAACGGTTTACCCATTGCCATGATAACCGAGTACATTTATCTTGCTGCTGGTCACTTCCTTTTTCCTCCTTTCACCTTTCCAAACATCTACAATACTAGGATCTCACATAATGTGTCTGAAATATAATAATTTGATCCTGGGCATGTGTGCCTCTAGTGAGAATCCAGTGTGATGATCCATTGGTTTATTTACTTATCTGTCCACGATATTCGCAGAAATGTTCTCCAAATCAATGTTCCAAATTCCAATACTCTTCTTATTCTGCTTTCCAACTTGAAGGTTCTGGCTATTCTGTGATAAGGTATTTTTTACAGTGTGTTTAACTTGAGATTCTTTCAATCAACATTTACTTCTGTTTCATGATCCTGTATCTTAGCCCCTTCCAATATCATGCTCTAATTACTCATCTACTTTCTGCAAAAATGTTATCATATCATGTGAAAAAATAACTAAGACCTTATTTTATTTTCACCAGTACTTCTTGTTTTAATGGCTATGCAATAATGGTTATTACTCAATTATAATTTCCAAAAATACATTAAGAAAAAAGCCAAAAATGGAGACATCTATCTAATGAAAATCTTAATCAGTCTCCTAGAAAAGCATTTTGTTCTTGGTTGGCATAGTGGCCGCCACACACCATCCTTAATGAAGCATGCAAACCAGTTTCTGTATTTCCTGTGTCAGATGAGAAAAGCACACCTTTCTCCTTCTGTCCTGGCCACTTTTTACAGAGTTACAATTGAGAGCATTTTAACAAACTGCATCACTGTTTGATTTGGTGGCAGCAGTGCCTCGGGTAGAAAGTCCAAACAAAGAGTGGTAAGGACAGCCAAGCTTGCTTCCTATTATTCAGAATTACTGCTTATAAGTGCTATGTGCTTAGAGCTCAAAGCATTGTTAGAAACCCCACACACCCACTTCATGGTCTGTTTCTGTTGCTCCCTTCTGAGAGGAGATTTCTAACAGGACTACCAGGTTTTGTTCCCTATGCCATCCATCTAGTAAACTCTCAAGATTCATTTTTCTTGCCATGTACATGTATACACCCAAATTAGATTGTGTTGTTTCTCTGTGTCATATAATATATCTGGGTATGTGCATATTTATTTATTCATTTATTTAGTCATGTTTATATGGTATATATTGGAGGTGGTGACGCTTTGAGAGTTTCCCGCAATGAAATTTTATTTTATGCCAACTAGTGTACATTCAAAGTGGCAATAAAGTTATTTTCTTTCTAAAGCTTAGAACTATTTGTCCTGTTAAGGTAAATTTTATTCTAAATTATCCCATTCTTTTTTTAGAATGTTCTCACACACAACCCTGATATCTCTGAACTACTAAGCAGAGGTCTTCTTCGGCTGACTATGTGCCATTTGAAACTCAGATCATCTTTTAAATCAACATTTTCAGCCTCAGACAATTCTTCCTGAACAGATTACCCAGAAATGCTTGTGCAGAAATTCAGACATTGGGATAAAGGGAAAGTCACCATAAGGCTAGATAGCATAAGCAAGAAAAGAAGTCATTTGCTTTGGGATTTAGGGAAGGGTGACAGTTTGTGGTCCAGATGGTGCTATGCTATAAAAATGACAAACCCTGAATGCTATTTTTCTTGCCAGGGAATTGAGTAGATGAACACTCAATAAATGGGGAGAGACAGGGCAATGGATGGGAAAGCAAACAGAAATAAGGTCAGGTTGAGGAACTGATGAGTTGAAAGTAAATGCAAAAGCAAATGTGAGGTCAGTAGTGTAATTGGTTGGATTATGTCTTCTGAGGTACAGTAGAGAAACCAGTCCAAAATCCTATTATATTACCCAAAATATTCTATTCCATAAACTAAATTTCTTTGAAATTTATCTTCAGAATAGAGCTATTGATGAAGAAGTGTCCTGCTCTTCAGTAAAAGATTTCTGATCTCAAGTCCTGATGTCATCACATCTATTCTTCCTAGTCCTAATGGAGTTCAAACAATAAATGTGATAAATGTTACTTATATCAACAAATGTAAGAAACTGCTTTTTTTTTTCTAAAGTCAGACCAAGTGACTTGTAAATACTCATGTGTGTGGCATCTAAGAACACCCTGAGGCATAGTGAGAGTTTCTAGAAATATTTTCAAAGCTTTCTTTAGATTACAAGAATCATTACTAATATTGTTATTGGTACGTAAACTTGTTAAATAAATATATATCCAGACTGATTTGCATTCTGATAGCAACATGTATGTCTCAGAATTTTAAAAGCTACTTTTAACAACTTGACCTTACTTGTTAGATTGAACTTAATATCTTCTTATCTGGGAAATCAAAGTAAGATGGTGTGGCTATGTTTGCAAAAATTACATATCAGTAATTCAAGTTTTTTTTTTTTTTCCATTACGATGAGCATTTGCTGGAGGCTGATGCAAAACTTGCCAATCAAAGTGACACCATGACAGCACATCTAGGGAAATCATTTGAGTTGAAAGAAAAAGCCACAGTAAAGGACAGGTTCAGGGAAAAATAAATAAAAATAGATACATTTCATAGCTTATTCATAGAACAAGTGAGTGTGGGCTGGCAGTTTATCTGGAGCTCCCTAAAACTAGGATTTCATGAAATATTTTTATGGCCAAGTGGTCTTTGAATTAAGAAAGTCTGGGTCAAGGTTAGTGCCTCAGGGTAAGGTGTTCCATTGCTGTTGTATTTGAAAAGGTTGGTTCTCTGAGTAGACTAAGATAGGTGGGCCACCATAATACAGAGCAGGATGAACTATGCTTCTATGTGCCAGAGGACCTGTACAACAAAATGTTTTGAATTATCTGTAATTAAAAGATGTTGCTTCCAGAACAAATGAAGGAAGCGTTATACTTAAATAAATCAAGGCATCAATCCAGGCCTCCGGCAAGTTCTGTAAGCAAGCCAGAAATGTTTGTGTAACATCTTTGCCTCCTGAGGTGACCGGAGGAGCATATGCTCTATTTGGCACTTTGTTCTCCATTGGGACACCAAAATTGTTGCACTCTATTTGGTGAAAACGCCTTGCAAAAATCTTTTGTCTTTTTGTCATTTATTTTGTCTTAGGGATTTACTTCCTCATTCAAGCATGATCTATTTTTTAGATGCCATATTAAAGCTTATTACATTTGACTTCTGGGTTACTTATTAACCAATTTCAAATGCAGAAAAACCAGGACTAAAACCCTTATTCAAGGAATAATTAAGCTCCTCTGATTTTTTCCCAAGCTTCCAAGTTTAGATACAATATGATAACTTAAGCAAGGATAGCCCAAGTGACCTCCTATTTAAGAAAGAGAAGAAGTCAGACTTCTCCTCTAGTGCTTCTGCATCCCTTCCCCTGATGGGCACTGCACTGCATATCCCCTGCCATAACATTTTTTTTCAATGTGATACCTTCCAGTTACACTGAATGACAAATCCCAGAATTCCCACCAGGATAATCAACATCTTAAGCGGGGAAAAGACAGCTTTAAAACTGGTTCTATTCAGTCTTTAAATTGTGGTATTCTATAAAGAAATGTCACATTTTAACAAGGGGAGTTACAACATGCTGAGCTTTCGATATAGTTTTAGGAAGTTATTTGTTGGCCTACTGAAGTTGAAAGAAAATGAACCACCAAAGGCAATATTTCCACCAATCAAATTGCATCAATTAAACATGGATAGTTTGTGATTCCATTGTCACAGGGCAAAACTTTTAGGAATAATTATGCTTTGAAGGTAATTTCAATGAAGGAAATACAGAAAACAAGCCTTTTTCTTTCTTTTACTGATCTTCTGTAGCAAAACAGCCTTCAGAGGAAATGGTGTAGGAGAAGATGATTATCGCCTTTGAAAATGTATCTTTTTTGTTCAGGCTTTTCCTTATGCTTAGTTTGTGGTATCTGTGTGTTACATTTGTGTTTTATTTAATAGCATTATTATGGTTTATATATTCAGCATATTAGAGACTGAGTTAATGAGAAACATTTTAGATAAGGTTTGTTTTTAATAAATACATTATTTAGTTTAGACTTTTAGAATGTTGTGCCCTGACATTGCCTCATTGAATGTAGGTTGAGGTTCATTAAGATTGGACAAAATATTTTCCCTTCATCCCATTCTGAAATTCAATCTGTCCATACTTCTAAGTCAGGGTGCATTTTAGTTTAAAGTCTAAACTAAATAATTGAGGCTTTAATAATTAGACTAATATTTAGTCTAAACTAAATAGTTTAGGCTTTAAACTATCCACCATATAACTTTACCTCATAGTTAGAGTTATTATATACCTGAACAATCAAAGAAGGACACGGACAATTGGAAAAGAAAAGAAATGGAGGAAAAGAAACACACATTAACTGTTTACGTTTCTTGGTATCTGCAACAAAATTATAGCAAAAAATGTTCCTAGGCCTATGTGTATATGAAATTGCATATTTCCAACATCACAAAGACTGGCTTTTCAATCTCAATATTTTTCTAACATTTTTTTACCCATTTTATGATATTATTGATCTTAGTGTAATAATAATATAAATTACTATTTCAATAGTGTTTATAAATAAAATTTATTAACATTCTTTTATGCATATACTTTAACTTACAGTTTTAGAAATAAACAAAAGAAAAATATTCCATCAATAGTAAGTACACATTAGGATGTCAATATTACAAGCATAAAATTATATGATTTTTTTTCAATCAGAATTGTGTATAACATTAAAAAGGTGAATGCAAATTAAACCACAGTGATGTGTAATAAAGGTTTCAATTTTAAGCTTAGTGTTAAAGGTTCCATTGCATTTTTTTAACATATAAATTAATAAATCCTTTTGCATCCCAATGAGAGGTATGCATCTTCCTCAATATCATTTCCTCTATCAGAAGCCTAAGAGTTTCAGGGTTCTGTGTAGTATTTTTTAGCTGTATAGATGTTCCTAGCTTGCAGTTGTATGGATCTGGGATTTGCTAGAGCCACTCTATTAGTTTAGAAGTCACAGCTCCAAGTGCTCCTATCACCATTTGGCTTTTAATTTTCACATCCTGTTGAGTTCCTCCTTCAGGTCCTGGTACTTCTCCAACTTTTCATACTTTTCTTCTGGATATTGCTGTCACTTGGCACTGTTACACCTATTATCTTTGCTGTATTCTGGTCCTTGTCCACTTCCACAATATCTGTGTGATTGGCCAGTACTTCTCCTATCCATCTGGATATGAAAGTTCTATAGAATCTTAGCCCTGTTATTCTCCACAAATGTTTATGGAATTTCCATTTGAACTTGTAGGGACAATACCATATACTATGCAAATGTACTTGTGCACTACTTGGTTTGTGCCATTCAGGGCGTGCTGTTCCTGTCTGCATCTTATACCCTGTCACTATGTATTGGATGATCTCAGAAGCATCTATGCACATCTAGTATGGTAGATCCCTGTGTCTATGGATCTGGTGCTGTTCTAGTGCCTGTTCTGGTGTTGCTATGATCAATGCCTTAGAGTTGATTTTTTAGCCAAGCCCTTTCCAGCCATTGGAAGGATTTCTCAATGTTAGATATCTGTTGGTGGTATATCCCATACAGGGTCTTGTCTTGCCACCATCCTGTGACTGTTGAATGTGTCAACAGGTGAGGGAAAGAAACAGCCAATTTAAAGGGTCTCAATACATGAAGGATTGAATGATTATTTTTTATTAAAACAACCCTCCCTTCAAAAGAAAACAAAACAAAAGCTCAAAAAGAAGACTCTCCAAAAGTCACGCAATATTTCATTTTAAGGCCATGCTTGCTAGGACAGAGGACATGAGGCCAAACAGGAGAACATATCCTTCTTTTGCTACATGTCTCTTAATGCAACACGTCTCGTAATGCAGTTGTCATAGATTCCTTAGGAAAAGTCTATTTGTTTCCACATCATTTTCTTGTATCATTCCTTTTAAACTGGGGTTATATTTTAAATATATTTATGTTAATAAAACTGTCAAACCAATGAACTAGCTAGGCTACTGATAGGATCACAGTTAAGGTAGTTATGTTAAGCAGGAAAAGACTTTGATATGAGAATATTGAAAGAAGAAGTAGGGGATTCTAAATATTAAATCAACCATTTATTTACCTAATTTCAATAATTCTCATGCCTATTCCATTTGTAATATTGGAATAATAATTCCATTCCACATTGCAGATTTCTGTGAATGGCTGATATTTATTTTTATTTTATGAGCTATAAAAGGGCAGTTTACTTACCTAAAAACCTGTAAATGGAATTAAAACAATAAAAGACAAACATCAGTATAATAATGCATTAATCTTTCTCCAGGGTAATACGAGTCAAAAACAAGCACCCCAAATTTGGTGATGAGGGGAAGGAATACACATAATATCTACTGCTCCCATGACTGATGAAACAGCCGGGTTTTTATAGATCTGCTAAATCCAAGTAAATTTGGGACCAATTAAATTCCAGGGAGGATATTGTTGCATGGAAAGGAGATAGATATGTAAAATGAAGTGGGATGGAGCAAGTTTATTATGAGGTTTGTAAAGAGACTTCAACTTTTATATTAAAAAGCATTAGGTTGTTCTTATTATTTTTAATCAAAATGGATGCCTATGGCAAAATTTAGCAAGTATGCCAAAAACTGCTGAAGAGTTAATTAGCATGAACAAATGTGAGAAGTAATTTCAAATACTGTTTAAGCATTGACCTCTAGAACTGCTGAATGTATAGAAATAGCTGAAGCATTTCCTATGCATTGCAAAACAAAACTTTTTTAACAGTTGTAAAATAAAATGCCTAATATAAGATGCTAAGACTAAGGATTACAAAATTGTGTTCAGTTTGAATGCCTTGGATTCTATTTGCCCAGCCTGAAATTCTACACAGGGACATAAATTACCAAAACAGCATGGTATGGTAGTCAGAGTTCAAGTTGGTGCATTGGCACACCAATATTAAACAGGGTAAGTTAAATCTTTTCCATGTCAAGCTCAGCTGCTAAAACACATCCATGCTGTTTTCTTGGCAACAGTGCTGAATTGATTTGTCACTCCCTTAAACATTGAGTAAATAATTGCGTCTCTGAAAAAAAAATGTTGATAATGGTGAAATATTGGGTGTGAAGATCTGTGTCTCTTGTTTGATTATAAAATGAAAAGTTTAACTCTCTTGCACCACTTCTCCATTACTGATTTGCAGAGTTAAGGACTTTTTCACACTCATAAATAAATATAGCAGAGGGAAGAGTATGTGTCAATGGCTTTATTGAATTTCTTGGGCATAACAAATAATAGGTGTTTTTGAGAAACACAATGGAAGGACAGGGTTAGAAATAGCAACAGATTTGCTTAGCAATAAAGGACTCTTTTTACATTGAGATAGAGGTTAGTATTTTCTCTCCATTACTGCTACAAGACAATCATTTGATATAGGTTGATATATATGACATAGATAAAGATATATTGATCAATGTATTGTTTTACAACCAAGCTGGAGATAAAAACTTAAAGAAGATAACCACATTTGGAATTACTTACAGTATGCTGAACATATTGCTTTACAATGGAATAATCGTATAGACCAAGCTTTAAGGTTGAATTAGAGAACTGGTTGTAAAAACTGAGTACAATATTGAGCATGGGTTGCTCCAAATAGTTCCATGTGATTAAAAAACGACAAGGAATGTTGGCATGTTTATAGGTTCAAATATAGCAACTCTTGAAATAAGCTCTCTTAAACTCCAGTTACAACCAATGCTTTTAGCATACTAGGAAGCAAGATAGAGAGGGATACGGGTTTGGGAACGTCACTATATTTGGAGATATCTGTGGTTAAAGATTTGATCAATAATATGCTGAATTGTACATTTTCTACAGTTTCATAAAATGTATATTATTATTATTATTATTATTATTATTATTATTATTATTATTATTATTATTATTATTATTATTATTATTATTATTATTATTATTATACGATTGTATCACAGCGGCCAGTTGTTTCGCCGGATTTGGCATTGATTACTAGTTGGGCCCCACCCAGGGGCCTAGGACGTCGTAACATATTTTTGTAATATACGTGCAGATCCAAGCAGTGCAGCTTTTTGCATTTGACTGATGGTGATTTTGTCAAGTTTTAACTGTTTTAAATGTAATTCCAGTGCTTTTGGAATAGCACCCAGTGTGCCGATTACCACTGGAATTACCACTGCTGGTTTGTTCCATAATCGTTGGATTTCAATTTTTAAGTCCTGGTATTTCGCGACTTTTTCATGTTCCTTCTCCTTGACCCTGCTATCACCTGGTATTGCGATGTCTATGATTGTAACCATATTTTTCTCAACCAGTGTGATGTCTGGCGTGTTATGCGCTAGCATTTTGTCTGTTTGTATACGAAAATCCCACAGGATCTTGACCATCTGATTTTCGGTGACTTTTTCAGGCTTATGTTCCCACCAGTTTGTTGTTGTTTTAATATTATAATTTTTGCACAAATTCCAGTGGATCATTTGTGCTACTGAATTGTGCTGCAATTTATAATCAGTCTGCGCAATTTTTTTACAGCAGCTGAGTATGTGGTCAACAGTTTCATCAACTTCTTTGCAGAGTCTGCATTTGGCATCATCAGAGGATTTTTCGATTTTGGCCTTAATGGCATTTGTTCGGATAGCTTGTTCTTGCGCAGCCAGGATTAGTGACTCTGTTTTTTTCTTTAATGTACCTGTTGTTAACCATAACCAAGTTTTTTCACTGTCCACTTTATCTTTTATTTTTTCCAGAAATTGACCATGTAATGCTTTGTTCTGCCAACTCTCCATTCTTGATTTTATCACATCTTTTCTGTATTCTTGTTTCGTCTGTTGGGCCTTCAGTAGATTTTTGTTCTTTACTTCGATTAATAGATGTTCTTGACTTTCTTTTAATTATTATTATTATTATTATTATTATTATTATTATTATTATTATTATTATTATTATTATTATTATTATTATTATTATACGATTGTATCACAGTGGCCAGTTGTTTCGCCGGATTTGGCGTTGATTACTAATCGGGCCCCACCCAGGGGCCTAGGATGTCGTAACGTATTTTCGGAGCTATAGATCATAAACTTCCATAATCTGAAACTCCATATCTCCACAGCTATTTTGCCTTACCAGGATTCGTTTCCAGAAGCTAATTTATTTATTCACTGTTGTCTTTGTTGGCCTGGTGTTTGTAATCTGCTTTTTGTTGGCAGATACACATCACAAAGAAACCCAGCATGTGGCAAAAAATGCAGTCTATCAGACAAGATCAGAGTTAGAGCTATAGCAATTAATCATAAAGGTGTTTTACATTGTTTTAAATAATGAAATTACCATTTATATTTATGTAGGAAGGCTCTATGTTGGTTTATTTATCTGAACATATTATGAATTTTAAATGTACGAGTCTCAAAAAATAAAGAGTAACTCTTGAGGTTACGCCTCTAGTATTGGACTTCTGCTGAAAGTAATCAAGTATTTAAATTAAATTAAAATAAATAATATAACAAAGATAGGAATAAAGAACAGAAAAGATTATGCTGCCCATGAATAATGATAGTGCTTTTTCAGTATTGGTATGACAACATCTTCAGATTTCTCATTATCAGCAGGAATGAAGACATAAGCGGATTCATTTCAATCCCAACTGGAGTGTAGTTGAAAGTTTTGCCAAGTTAGACTTAACTTTGGTTGTTAATTATATTAACATTTGCTTTAAGCGTAATGAGAAGTTTTTTAATTAGGTCAGTACATTTTTTGAAAGATGTCATGAAAGCTTTTGTTTTGGTCAAAATGCCTTCTCCAGTTACATTATGATAATGTTCAGTATTAAAGGAACGAAGCAGTGGTGCTAAGCTAAGGAATTTAATTTTGAGACGTATTATTCTTCCTGCCTATAAACCTGCACAATAATTATGAGGACAGGACACTCAAAGATAAGATGTTAACCTCTGATGGCAAAAAGTAGAAGTCTGCAAAGTCATTGGTGTTTTGTGACTTTGAATGTTTGCTTGTAGACTTTTCATTACCCAATTGGGTTATGTCATCAGTGTTAACAATACACTGATAATGTTACACAGCCAAGTAATGGTATGTCTGCAAGCAAATAAGCAAGCTCACCAGAGCATCTAGGACTCCACAATTCAATTCTGATATATATATCTGGTGTGTGTGTGTGTGTGTGTGTGTGTGTGTGTGTATTTGTGTTACAACCCCTGGTATGCCTAAATATGGGAGGAAGGTCACTACTCCCTCTTTCTGTCCTTCGGCTCATCACAGAAGACCATGCAGGCAGAAAACCATATTTTTATTTTTAATGTTGCCTTTTTATATTTGTGTTGTATTTGTACCGATAAATAAATAAAAGGAGACTAGTATAGATCTATTTCGAGCTAATTAGCTCTCATCAGCTAGCCATACCCTTACTGGGATTTGAACCTGGGCTGTATTATATCTTAGGCAGGAGTCTTAGCCACTAAGCCACAGGCTCGCCTGCTTATCAGTTGAGCCAGGGAAATAGGTATGTATTTGTGTTACAACCCCTGGTATGCCTAAATATGGGAGGAAGGTCACTACTCCCTCTTTCTGTCCTTCGGCTCATCACAGAAGACCATGCAGGCAGAAAACCATATTTTTATTTTTAATGTTGCCTTTTTATATTTGTGTTGTATTTGTACCGATAAATAAATAAAGGGAGACTAGTATAGATCTATTTCGAGCTAATTAGCTCTCATCAGCTAGCCATACCCTTACTGGGTAACCATATAAAAATATGGTTTTCTGCCTGCATGGTCTTCTGTGATGAGCCGAAGCTCACGCTTGAAGATGGCAGGTGAGATCCTGCCGAAACGTTGCAAAGACAATCTCAACCTTACACGGGAAAAGACCCGAATACAACAAAACCAGCATACCTACACCCGTGAAAATCTACGAAAACACACACACACACACACACACACACACACACACACACACACACACACACACACATATATATATATATATATATATATATATATATAAAATCTTCTATTGGAATCAGGAGTCTGTAAAAAACCTTTTCTGACTAACAAATGTTATTGAAAGGCATACATTTATATCTTTTTATTTAAAAACGTGACTTTTAATAATATTGGTTAGTTGGAAAAGGTGCTGCTAGATTCCTTCTATTTAATTATCCATATAGATTATTGATTGTCAGTTAGTAATTACTTATAAATGAGTGTTTTGGAATAATAAAGGTGGGATAAAATTAAACAAAGAAAGCATTTATTTATTTATCCATAGCAGCTGTCGAAGAAAAACAGAACCTTCCAGTTTCAGCTCCCTGGTACTTTTCAGAAACATGAAACCATAAATATTTTCCCCTAGATTTTAATAAATCAGGCCATCATTGGCCACAGATTCTACCTGCTGTTCTAGTAAGACCTGTAAGTCTTGAAGGATCTCCAAATTGTGAATCTGACCTTTCATGGATAGTGCTTGCCAACAGACAACACTAGTGACAACAAATAACTCTGATGAAACAGTATTTACATTTCATTTGGGTTCAGTTTCACCTTGTTTCTTTCCTAGCCAAACATTCTCAAGGCACCAAAAAGAATATCAACAACATATCCCTTACAACCCAAGATAGCAATGTACAATTGACCTTATAAACATACTGAGTATACTTTACGCAAACTGACTTCAATCTGTATCTATATGCAGATGTTAAATATCAAGGGAAAGACGACAAATCTCTGTAGTACACATATATAAGGAGGCACTAGCCAATCTCTTCTCCCTTCTCTCTCTCTTCTCTCTTCTCCCTTACTGACAGATACTGAAAGTGCCATTGAAAAAGGATAGCAAAATGTGCACTGTAAAATGGTCCCTCAAATCCTTAATCCCTGTAAACAGTCTAGTAATATGCCTTCGTATCAAAGGTCACTGAGATGTCCAAGAAGACAAAGAGGGATACAGTCCCTCCATCCATCTTGACACAGGTCATCTAAAGAAGTCAAGAAATTACTGATGTCAAAATAGGTGTCTATAAACAACTATTGCGATTTTCAAATCCTAGTCTGGCACTTGAAACCAGCCATCAATGAACAGTGATTAAAGTAAAATAGTTTTTATTTTGATATTTTAATTGTTTACTTTATGAGAGAGGAGATGGTAAATCAACTGAAGTTATTCTACACATTCCACATCTCAGATTTTAATCATAATACTCATGCCAGTAATTCTCCCAAATACAGCCAAGGACAAATGATGCATGGCATAGTTTTAATGTAAGTTGAGCAAATAAAAAAAGTATCTTTGCCTCTGGGGAAAATACATACGTTGCAGGAAAAAAAGATTTCCTTATTAAATGTGTGGACCTTGAGATGGTGCATTTGAAAGGAACTATTTCCCCATGTAAACAAATAAGTAGTTGTGAGATGTTAGTATCAATTGAGTGAAGTGGAAATGCAAGTAATAGATTTTGAGATAGCATGCTTTGTGTGTTGAATTACATTCATTGTTTGATGTTTACCTGCTGAATATTGCTTTATTTGTTTTATTCTGCATGGTAATGTTTTATTCTGTAGTACCATGCCTCATTTCTTCATTTTTGTGATTTCTAGTTCCAATATACTTCCATGCAAGATAATTAATAACGATTATTTCTGGGCTTCAGCATAAATTAATTTGAAACTTGAAATTCTTGAAGTAAAATAAAAAGTTTAAAGTTATCCAAATTCTGATGGGTGTATTGAATATTTCTGAATATAGGAATTTTCTACAAAGGCAAACAAAAAGTTTAATTTTCTATATCCAGGGTTATATCTCTGCTTTCAGATCTTTTTCCATCAAAATCTCTATTCTCCTACAATTTGCTTTAAAATTCATACAAACAATAGGGAAGTATACAATAACTCTCAGTAGACTGAAACCTAGAGTTGTTTTTGTGTGTACTTATGATAATAACACACATTGTGAAAAATGGTTGAAGCATAAATTACAGCTGTATTAGAACTATAAATCATGTATAAAGAGTTTTAGAAATAGATCGTGACATTTAAGTGAACAGAACCTCAGACATTTTGCAAAGTGTGATCTTGCTCATATGAACAAAATGCTATCATTACAAGATTTACAAATAGAACATTTTGTGTGGCAGATGCAACATATTTCACAGTATTAAAATTAATTATAATGTATCTATCCTATACATTTGGGGCGGGGGAGACTGGATGAAAAACTGAATTTTGGATTTCTATCTGTTTCACATGTTTCATTTTCATACTCATCCTCTAATCAAATACCAATCAACTTATCAAATATACATAACTTGGATTTTGTATTATTATTATGTGGTTAATCTTTGGTGAGATTCACAGCCTTTGGGGTTGGTTGGTAGCTCAGCAGCTCGAGTCCTAACCAAGGATCTAGGAACTGTTAAGGTAACATTGGAGGATATAAGTTGTTCCAAGTAGGCTGGTTTTTTGTAGAGTCAGAATGCTCAAGTCAGGTAATTTTAGAATTTTCAAATAGCGAGGTAGCCCTTTAGGTATTGCTCCAAAGGCACCAATTACAATCGGGACAACACATGATTTCTTTTTCCACAGTCGCTCAACCTCAATTTGCAAGTCCCGGTATTTTGTGATTTTTTTCTTGCTGTTTATCTTCAATTCGTGCATCAATTTGTGTATTATTATGTGGTTAATCTTTGGTGAGATTCACAGCCTTTGGGGCAAGCTCTCATCCTCACCCCACCTCCTTCCAACTAGCCATTTGAAAGCATGCAAATGCAAGTAGATAAATAGGTACCACCTTGGTGAGACATTGTGCTGGCCAATGATCATGGATGTCTGGACATCACTGCCTTGAAATGGAGATGAACAGTGCCCCCTATAGTTGACAATGATTAGGGGAGTAAAATCTGCAGAGACACCTTTATCTTCTTTACCTTTCTGTAGTGTGGTATGTTGTATGAATCCAGGTTTTTTGGGTATTTCAGTCTATCAAGAACATCCATAAAATGAATTAAAATATATTTGTGATTTGGGAAGAAACCCGTTTTTGCCATATGTATAGTATGTATCAGTATATAAGGTATCAGAGGCAGCAGCGAAAAATGTCACCACTGCTCATTTGTGCCACCATAGAGTTGAGATATGTGACATAGATACTTCATGTTTATTTGCTGAGCCCCAGACCTAAAGCTCACTTATAGTAATGACTCCTGTTACTCCCCCTGCCTGGGTTGACAGATTTTGGTTAGATATAAATTCCCTGCGATGTCTGAACCATGGCTGAATGTCCACTCAATTGTCCAGTTACTCAGGCAGATGAACTTGTAGGACAAGAAAATGTTATCTTCTCACTTGATTTTTTATGAGATCCTTCAAAAGTGAAGAGTACAAAAAGATGTTGGCTCCCTCTGGTGGCTTTGGATGGCACAGGAATTAAGGAATCTAACTCTGCTAAACAATAAGCTGACGTAGAGTCATTCCTTGAAAGAGGGGTAGGGGGTGTTTTTTTGTGTGTGTGTGATTCAGGTGAGCTACAGCAACAATTCAGCTTTTAAAATTGTAGTTTCTAATTTGGAGAAAATAAGTTGTATGTTTTAAATCCTGACTCCTGTCAAGGAGCAGAAGCCAATTATAGCTTGGAGGGCCTTTGCACAGCTTCAGATTGTGCATCAGTTCCACTATTTCCTGGACCTTGAGTCTCTACTCATAGTCACTCACATTGTGGTCACCTCCAGATTTAATTTCTGTAATGCACATTATATGAGGCTATCCTCAAAGGACATGCAGAAGCTTCAGTTGATGCAGAGAGCAGCTGCGGTAGATAGCTATGTGTGTGTACCCATATACAATAATACAATAGCAGAGTTGGAAGGGACCTTGGAGGTCTTCTAGTCCAACCCCCTGCCTAGGCAGGAAACCCTATACCATTTCAGACAAATGGCTATCCAACATCCTCTTAAAGACTTCCAGTGTTGGGACATTCACAACTTCTGGAGGCAAGCTGTTCCACTGATTAATTGTTCTAACTGTCAGGAAATTTCTCCTCAGTTCTAAGTTGCTTCTCTCCTTGATTAGTTTCCACCCATTGCTTCTTGTTCTACCCTCAGGTGCCTTGGAAAGTAGTTTGACTCCCTCTTCTTTGTGGCAACCCCTGAGATATTGGAACACTGCTATCATGTATCCCCTAGTCCTTCTTTCTATTAAACTAGACACACCCAGTTCCTGCACCCGTTCTTCATATGTTTTCGTCTCCAGTCCCCTAAACATCCTTGTTGCACTTCTCTTCACTCTTTCTAGAGTCTCCACATCTTTTCTACATTGTGGTGACCAAAACTGAATGCAGTATTCCAAGTGTGGCCTTACCAAGGCATTATAAAGCGGTATTAACACTTCACGTGATCTTGATTCTATCCCTCTGTTGATGCAGCCTAGAACTGTGTTGGCTTTTTCGGCAGCTGCTGCACATGCTGGCTCATATTAAATGTTTGTCCACTAGGACTCCAAGATCCCTTTCACATATGTACACCTCTAGGCTGTGCATGTTATACCTCTTATACAAACTGCACGGACTGCCACTTTATTTATGAGTGCAATTCAAGGATATGTTTTTTTGGCTTTTAAAGTCCTATATGTCATAGGATCAAGGCTTTGGGGAGACTGACTTTTCCTCTTTACATGGGATGCATCCACCCCATCAAATGCAGCAGGAAGAGAATACTGTGGATCCCAAATACTAATAAGTTCCATCTGACAAGGCACAGGTAGTATATGGCTTTTCTGCTGTAGTTCCTGCCCTCTGAAACGGTATTTCTCCTGGTGTGAGATTTCCCCATCCCTGTCTGTATTCTGGAATATTCTATAGTTTTCGTTTTTCCATCAGACTTGAGGATCAGCGTGGTAAGCTTGTAAGATGGTTATCCATTGCTAAATGGCTGTGTTATCCTCCTGCATTTTTTTTTTTTTTATTCCTTATTTATGTGATACATTATATGATTTTAATTGTGAATGCATTTTACATCATCAAGAGTCATGTTTTGTGAGATGGACAGTTATATAAATAAAATAAATTGTGGGTGGTTACATAAATAAAATAGGTGTTTTAATATATACTCCTCCTTTTAGTGACTACCTCAGTCAGCAGCCACTTGCAAATATGGCAGTAATAACAAAAATCACCTATGACCATATTTTGTGTGCCCGACAATGCATGCCAGAGTGAGAACAACGCTGGCATAGTTTTATGAGACAACTTTATCTGAATGAGGCAACAGCAACCAGCTTGCCTCCAGAAGTTGTGAATGTCCCAACACTGGAAATCTTTAAGAAGGTGTTGGATAGCCATTTGTCTGAAACGGTATAGGGTTTCCTGCCTAGGCAGGAGGTTGGACTAGAAGGCCTCCAAGGTCCCTTCCAACTCTGCTATTGTATTGTATTGTATTGTAACCAGTGAGGTTCACACCAATTCTCTCTCAGACATGTATTCAGTTAGCAGCCTTTTTACTCAATGGCATGGTCATTGGAAGAGAACTTCATTAAACAGTGTATTTTCTTACTATTTTTACTGACTGACTGTCTCTGTGTGTTAGTATTGAGTAAAATTGGCATAGGGTGAATAGTTATACCTATAGTATGTCTGGCATTCTAGTGTTACACACCCTATGGAGTGCTTTGGAGAACTGGATATGCTGAATAGGGACAGTCAAGCTTGGCTAGAGAAAAGTAACAGAGTGCAGACAGCCTTGTTCTAAAAATAATTACTAATTATTCAGCTTCTTTGAATAGATCTCTATGCAAGGCTATGCTGTATTCAGGAGGAACGTAATTACTGATGCACAGATGCATACAAAAGTTTAGACACCACTCAAATTACATGTTTCAATGAGTCTCTGAGTGAACAAAAATGAACGCAGTCTCTACGTTGTATAGATATAATATTTTCCTGCAAATCGTAATGTGTTTGTGCACTCTACACTCCTTGAACTAGTTATTTCTGCCAAAAGAGGTATTACAAAGCACTGACTGGAAAGTTATCCATATTTCTGCATCTGCTATTTTTCACTGTTTTCTCATCTCAAATCTGTAAACAATTGCATGTAAATAGTAAGCAAGTATTCAAATGTGCAAAAGATAATGCATTTAACTTCATAGCATGTAGAGATTATGTTAGCTTCATTTCATTCAACTGAAACATACAATTTGAGCAGGAATCAAATCAAATCAAATCAAATTTTATTTGCTTAGCCGCACCCTCTCCAGAAGGACTCGGGGCGGCGTACAATTAAAAACACATAAAATATACAAATATAAACAGTAACATATGCATGGAGGAGGTAACAAATGGATAAAATAGAATTAAAATTTCAATTTAAAAATCCCCTCAATTACGATACAAAATACACAATTAAAAAACCCGTCAGGAGCGATATGATAAAACTATGGTTGAGCCAGGCCAGCTACTTGGAAGAGATGGGTCTTGAGCTTTACGCGGAAGGAGCGGAGGTCAGAGGTGGTCCTGATATCAGGGGGGAGGTCGTTCCACAGGGCTGGGCCCGTCACAGAGAAGGCTCTGCTCCTAGGCGTCGCCCCCCAACACTGTCTGGTGGACGGCACCTGGAGAAGTCCCTCTCTGTGCGAGCGAATTGGTCGCAGGGATGTATGGGGCAAGATACGATCCCGCAAGTAACTAGGTCCTGAGCCATGGAGCGCTTTGAAGATCGTTATCAAAACCTTGAAACGCACCCGATAGACCACAGGAAGCCAGTGCAGCTCGCGCAGGAGAGGTGTCACATGGGAGTACCTCGTACTCCCCATAATCACCCGCGCGGCCACATTCTGGACCAACTGGAGTCTCCGGGTGCATCTCAAGGGAAGCCCCATGTAGAGAGCATTGCAGTAGTCAACGCGAGACGTCACCAGCGCATGAGTGACTGTGCGTAAGGCATCCCGGTCCAATAGGGGGCGCAATTGGCGCACCAGGCGAACCTGGTGGAACGCCCCCCTTGCCATGGCTGTCACATGGTCATCCATGGACAGCCGGGCATCTAGGAGGACGCCCAAATTGCGCGCCCGCTCCACGGGGGCCAGTTGTACGCCCCCAATGGCCAGAGATGGAAGTAACTGGTTGAACCGGGGGGCCAGAACCCACAGCCACTCCGTCTTGGAGGGGTTGAGCTTGAGTCGGTTGTCATCCATCCAGACCCGTACGGCTTCCAAGCATGGGGACATCACTTCGACGGCCTCGTTGGGGTGGTTCGGGGTGGAAATGTACAGCTGAGTATCATCAGCGTACAGATGATATCCCACCCCAAAACCACGAATGATCTCACCAAGCGGCTTCATATATGTGTTGAACAGGAGCGGCGAGAGGACCGACCCCTGTGGCACCCCACAGATGAGGGGGCTTAGGGTCGACCTCTGCTCCCCTGCCAACACACGTTGCGTCCGGCCGGAAAGGTAGGAGTCGAACCACCGCAAAACGGTGCCCCGAACCCCCAACCCCTCCAGTCGGTGCAACAGGATACCATGGTCGATGGTATCAAAAGCCGCCGAGAGGTCTAATAGGACCAGGATAGAGGAACAACCCCTATCTCTGGCCCTCCAGAGATCATCCACCAACGCGACCAAGGCCGTGTCCGTGCTGTGTCCGGAGCGGAAGCCGGACTGGCGTGGGTCTAGATAATCATTTTCCTCCAGATGTCGTGGAAACTGATAAGCTACCACACTCTCTACAACCTTCGCCAAGAAGGGAAGGTTGGAGACAGGACGATAATTGGCCAGCTCTGTAGGGTCGAGGGAAGGCTTCTTGAACAAGGGTCTCACCACCGCCTCTTTCAAGGCGGCCGGGAGAGACCCCGCACCCAACGAAGTGTTCACTAGGCCCAGGAGCCAGTCACGTGTAACCTCCCAGGATGCCAGTACAAGCCAGGAGGGGCACGGGTCCAATAAACATGTGGTAGGTCGCAGCCGTCCACACAATCTGTCCAAATCCTCGATGTCAACCAAGTCAAACTCCTCCCAGACTGGTCTCTCAAGACTCGCCATGGGCGTCTCGTCTAGACCACTGAAAGGGACCCAATCCTTCCGGATTTGAGCGATTTTATCCTGCAGATATTTCCCAAATTCCTCTGCTCTACCCTGTAGAGGGGCCTCCCGCGGCCTCTGAAACAGGAGGGAGCGGGACACCCGAAACAGGGCGGCAGGGCGGTTCTCTGCGGATGCAATGAGAGCGGCACAATATTGACGTTTGGCCGCTCTCAATGCCACAAGGTACGTCCTTAAGTGGGTTCGTACCTGTGTTCGGTCAAATTCGGAACGAGAGGATCTCCAACGACTCTCTAGGTGTCTCTTGCGGCGCTTCATCACCCTTAGCTCCTCGGTAAACCAAGGGGCCAGGGTGGATCGTTGCCGCCGGAGAGGCCACAAAGGCGCCACCCGGTTTAAGACTCCGGTGGTCGCATTATTCCACGCGACCACCAGGTCCTCTACCCGAGGGCGGGTCAGGGCTACAGGAGGTGGCCCAAGCTCCATCTGGAACCTGTCTGGTTCCATCAGGCGCCTGGGGCGGAACCATCTGGTGTTTTCCGGTTCCGCCTCCCCGCAGCGGGGGGTAGCACCAGGGAAGTCAAGTCAGAGGAGTGAGTGATCTGACCATGACAGGGGAGTGATGGTTAAATCCCCTCCTCCCAGATCACTCAACCACTGGCCAGAGACAAAAACAAGGTCCAAAGTGTGGCCTCCCTCGTGAGTCTGGCCCTGAACCAATTGAGTCAGGTCCATGGCTGTCATGGAAGCCATGAACTCCCGAACCTCCTCAGAAGCCTCTCCCATCAATGGCAGGTTAAAATCCCCCATCACTAACAGTTTGGGGGTCTCAACCGCCACCGATGCGATCAGCTCAAGGAGTTCAGGCAGGGCCGCTGATGTATAGCGAGGAGCCAGGTATACTATCAGCAGGCCCAACTGTCTCCCAGGGCCCCACCTCACGACAAGGGACTCACACCCGGATGTCTGCGGCACAGTGGACTCCCTCGGCTCTAAGTCCTCCCGAATAATCGCTGCTACCCCACCGCCCCTTCCCTGGGCCCGGGGCTGGTGAAATGCTCGGTAACCTGGAGGGCACATTTCCACGAGGGGTAAACCTCCCTCGTGGCCCAACCAGGTCTCCGTTATTCCTGCGAGGTCCGGCTCCCCCTCAAGAATTAGATCGAAAATGAGGGGGGCCTTATTAACAACGGACCTCGCATTGCATAACAACAGCCTCAGGCCCTGGGTCTGCAGCTCCCGACCACCTAGTACGCGGGGGTTGGTACAAACGACCGGGTGTGACCAACAACCACGGTCTCCCAACCCGACTGCATGTTCTTGATCTGTCCTCGCATCTGCCCCTCCCTACGACCATTGGAATCAAAGAGCCCTGTATAGGAAATGTATCCTCCCCCTCCTCCTCCCTTCCACTCCTTCCGCTCGCGACCACACCTAGTGACCTGGCTCTGTCATCGCTCCTGACCTCCACCCACCCCCCAACCCCAGAACCCCTACAAATTCTTAAAAAATATTTTACTAAAAAACCCTAATAACTTTTGCATGTAGCTGTATCCCTGATAGTCTCCTTTTATCTCCTTAAAATGAATAATGGATACAAAGTTTTACTGACAGCTGACAATAGCATATCCTTTACTTACCTGAAAAGATTTTTTTGTGAATTTATAATCTAGTAGCTTGATATCTTGTTGGATTTAAATGCAAAACACGTTTTTGTCATGCTTTATTAATTCAGTGTTATCTTTTATAAAAATCTGAATCAAGAAAATGTTGAACTGCAAAGCGTTCATTAAATAATGCACTCAACTGTTTCCAAAAGAGACAAAATGCTACCAAAAAGATAAGTGAGTGACATTTCTAAGTTTTTAAAAAGGAAAACATCTAAAGAGATGAATTTGTTTTATGTTTTACTTCATAAATTCAACTTGCATGTAAACTTATTATTAATCAGTGTTGCACTATCATTTGATAGTCTTTTTAATGTATAATAATTTTAAAATGTCAAGTCCATTGCTAATTTAGCATCCTTGTTTTCAGTGTTTAATTTTTTATGTATATCATGGTTTGAGTAAAAGTGAAGTTTCTGTCATACTCCATCGTGTGCAACAATGAGATAGCAGAATAATGATTCAGTGGCGGTGATATCTTTGTGTATGTGTGGTTATTAGTCTGTGGTAATGTAAGACTAAGAAAACTAGCCACATAATTACATTTTTAAAATAGCATCAAATACTCTCAATTTAAAATAATTTTAAGAAAAATGCAGTCATCTAGAATTATTTAAAAAATACAGAAAAACACTGATTTCCATGACAAAAGTGTTTACAGTCATTTGATAACATGCAACATGCACAGAACAAAATGTTGTTCTGTTTTTTGTTATTTTGTTTTTGTTTCCATTTGCATTGATTGGCCAGATACCATTTTAATTATTTTGTATTCTATTGTGTTTCCATTCTGTTTTCTCTTTCATTTGGGACACAATCATTGTCAGGCAGCAATTCAATAAACAACCTTTTTTTTTCCTAGTTGCATATTCAGTCTAGTACAACATGCATTCATCTGAATTGATATGGTAGGATTAAAAACAAAATTGACTAAATTACAAGGTGGAAAAAAGTTAATTTGTGATTATTAAATAAAGTATTAATATTCTATATATTCAACAAATTAAAATTGCTTTAGGATGAATGTTCTTAATGCCAATGGCCAAAATTCATCATTTTCGTGGAAGAATTCACAGGCCTTGTTCAGAAGATTGCTGTGCAATAATCATTTTCTTATCTTTTGATTCCTATATTTGACTTGTTTTTCCCCCTTCTACTGAAGCACAGATGCTTTCAGTTTTTATCTCTAAATATACGTTGCCTCCCAAAATCTTAACCAATCAGAAATACATCAGAGGTCTCTTAAGATTGAGGTTCAGTAATAAATACTTCTGCCTTTCTACCTCTTCCAACACTTAGGAATCATTTTCACAGCACGACTTTGTCAGTCTTCCCTAATTGTACTGCTGAACAACTTCTTTGTTTCACAGAATTGTATATCTCAAATGAAAGAACTTTAAGGAAAGTTTTGAAATATTCACTGTAACATTTATGAGGCAACAAAGAATGCTAAAAACCTTTTAGTATGTCATCTGATATGAATGTGAAAGTGCTTTAGGTAAATAAGCCATGTAGATTTCAAAAAAATGCTTGTATGTACAGGCATAACAAGAATTGGTTGGACTGGAAGAATAGAGGTACTGAGGAGATAGAAAAATAGAGTAGAAAACAGTAGCGTATATGAATTTCGGTTATGACATATTCCAGTTTCCAGAATGACACCAAAACAATAATTGTGGAAAACTAATATTCTGGACAAGCTTGATTCTAAAAAGAAAGAGGCAGAAAAAAGAAGTATTTTGAATTTCCCATTAGTATCTATAATTAATGAAATTTAAGTTCTGACAGGGCCCTATGGAAGAAAATAGTATTTGGGTCCTAAGAGGTAAGTTGTAGCTAAAATTTCCTTTAAAAATAATATGTGCACACCCAGGCACAGTTAGAGATAGGGATGAGATGGTGTGTGTGTGGGGGGGGAAGAGATACACATATATATCCATGAAGGAATATGAATTTTAACTGTAAATGTATATATTAAGTCTTTTGAAGAATGACTGTTCTTTTAAAATGCTTCTGACATGTATAGAAATGCCTAGCATGGGTTGCATGGCTTAGGACCTAGTTACTTGCGGGATCGTATTCTGCCCCATACATCCCTGCGACCAATTCGCTCGCACAGAGAGGGGCTCCTCCAGGTGCCGTCCGCTAGACAATGTCGTGGGGCGGCGCCTAGGAGTAGAGCCTTCTCTGTGGCGGGCCCAGCCCTGTGGAATGACCTCCCTCCGGATATTAGGAATACCTCTGACCTCCGCTCCTTCCGTATTAAGCTTAAGACCCACCTATTCCAAGCAGCTGGCCTGGCTCAACTTTGATTTAACCATATCGCTCCTGACGGGTTTTTAACTGGGTTTTTCAATTACATTTAATTTCTAGGGGTTTTAAATACAGTATTTTAATTGTTCTTATTAATCGATCTCCTCCTTATATATATGTATGTATGTTTTAGTGTACCTTGTTATATGTTTGTTTTGTTTGCATATTTATTTCGAATGTTTTGTTGTACGCCGCCCCGAGTCCTTCGGGAGAGGGCGCGGCTAAGAAATAAATATATTATTATTATTATTATTATTATTATTATTATTATTATTATTATTATTATTATTATTATTATTATTATGTTCACAGTTCCTTGGTGATAGTAATCTTTTTTCCTATTTTTTATTCTTAATTATATTATTGATTTACTATTTCAATCTTTATACTGTAAGAAGTGAATGCAACATGTTCAGGGTCCTGATGGATCAGAGTAGCACATAAGACCCAGGAAATAAAATAAATACAAAGCACTTTTTAGAGTTGACTGTTATGTAATGAAGCAGCCCTTTCATTTCGCTGGTTGGTCCAGTTTAAGATAGCAAACTAAACCAACCAATTTTCTTGGATTTTTTTAACACAGTTCATAGACTTTCAATCAACAACTTCCTTATTCCTATTCCTATATTATTATTATTATTATTATTATTATTATTATTATTATTATTATTATTATTATTATTATTATTATTACATCAACAGAATTGTATCACAGCGGCCAGTTGTTTCGCCGGATTTGGCATTAATTACTAGTCGGGCCACACCCAGGGGCCTAGGACGTCGTAACGTATTTTCGTAATATGTGTGCGGATCCAAGCAGTGCAGCCTTTTGCATTTGACTGATGGTGATTTTGTCAATTTTTAACTGTTTTAACTGTAATTCCAGTGCTTTTGGAATAGCACCCAGTGTGCCGATTACCACTGGAATTACCACTGCTGGTTTGTGCCATAATTGTTGAATTTTGATTTTTAAGTCCTGGTATTTTGCGATTTTTTCATATTCCTTCTCGGCGACCCTGCTATCATCTGGTATTGCGATGTCTATGATTGTAACCTCATTTTTCTCAACCAGTGTGATGTCTGGTGTGTTATGCGCCAGTATTTTATCCGTTTGTATGCGAAAATCCCACAAGATCTTGACCATCTGACCCTCGACAACTTTTTCAGGCTTATGTTCCCACCAGTTTGTTGCTGTTTTAATGTTATAATTTTTGCACAAATTCCAGTGGATCATTTGTGCCACTGAATTGTGCCGCATTTTATAGTCAGTCTGCGCGATTTTTTTACAGCAGCTGAGTATGTGGTCAACAGTTTCATCGTCAGTCTGCACGATTTTTTTACAGCAGCTGAGTATGTGGTCAACAGTTTCATCAGCTTCTTTGCAAAGTCTACATTTGGCATCATCAGATTATTATTATTATTATTATTATTATTATTATTATTATTATTATTATTATTATTATTATTATTATTATTATTTGTTTTCATTTTAATTATTTCATCAAGGGGATGCTTGCATCTTGCATAGGCCTTTCCTTGCGTTCTGCATTTTTCTGAATAAAAAAGGTAATTTTGAAATCATAAAAATAATCAAGCCATAAATAAATAAATAGGACATCGAGGGTTTATAAGGTTGGTTTTCTTTTTCAAGTAAATCCTCAGGCTTTTTTTTTTCTTCATAAAAACAAGAAACTTCAGAAAGAACTACTCAGAACTTCTACAGAGACAATTTCTGGAGGAAAAAATAATAATCAGATAAAGTTGACTGCATCTGTTGGGCTTTAACCTAAACTATCCAGGAGCCTTTAAAGGTACTTAAGTGCAATATAATTAAAAAGGAAATTTTAATGAAATTGAAAAATGAAGTAACTGTGTGGCTAAAATTTCCTTACACAATATAATGAGTTGGACAACTAAGTAATTGCGGGATGCATATTTAGAGCTCAGAGATTTATGGATGTTTGTGGTACCTAAGAATGTTTTATCCACAATATTTTGCTCTTGTTGCAATTTCATTTGAAGAGGATACACACATGTACTCTTATTTTGAACATATGTTGGCTTCAATAATGTATAGCTCAGGGATATCCCAAAGGTGCTTATCAAAAGGCAACTGGGCTGTCTTGGTTTTTTCTTGAAGACAGTTTGCTTCTCATCCAAGAAGCTTCTTCAGTTCAAGCTTCTTGGATGAGAAGCAAAATGTTTTCAAGGAAAAACAAAGAAAATCTAGTTGCATTTTGAAAAAGCACCTTTGGGACAACCATGACCTAGATGACTGAGAAGCTCCATAAACTCAGTGATATATTGAATACTTTCTTTCCCAATATATACCAGAACTCAGCTTTCTTAAAAGCCAAGTTATTATGGCTTTCTTAAAACTCAAATCCAGAGCTCAGCTGCAACTGAAAAGACTCTACTTCCTGACCCTGTAGATGTTGTTAAGAGTAGAAGCTGTGAGCCTGCCCTATTAGACAGGAGAAATCACTTTGAGTGGAAAATTATATGAGCATTTGTTTAGGAGAAGCTACCTTATGAGAAAAAAGTATTTTTAGCAGAAGGCATTTTTAACTAGTACTTTCATTTAACATTACAATTAAGGAGACAAACTAATGCAAATTAAGAAGGAAGGAAGGAAGAAAGGAAGACTATACGAGTATAGTAAAGAAAAATATATATTAATAAATAATTTTTCCCTTCACCACAATCATAAATAATATCAATAAATTATCAATAATTATAATTATAAATTATAAAATACAGCAAATGATCTCTTCTTCCTATATTCAATCTCTTATCTATAAACAAATCCTTAAAACCTCATCATTCACTCCTGATTAGCAAATGTCCATTAAAGTTTACTAAACATAATAGTTAATATGTTTTAACTTTGATCAAATAAATTGTCTGTATATTCCTTGCTTTTAACAGCCCTAAATTTTAACCCCTACAAATATCATCCTGGAATTTTGTTCATCTTTTCGTTGTCCCTTTTCACAACATTTTTCCAAACTTTAGCAAATCTCTTTTGTAAATCCAATGTAAAAAAGTTATCCAGTTTACTGTTTGGTGTATTATTGTTATATCTCTTTTGAGTTATTAAGATGTCAGCTGGTTTTATTTGTATAACCATTATAGCATATTTTTCCATATTATTCCTGAAGTTTGTCATTTTTAAATCCAATTTCAGGTTGATCTCAGTCTTGCCCAATAAAACTTGCTCCTCTTTCATTATGTATAAGTATAGTCTGTTTATAATGGCAGACTTTTCCCTGTCCAGAGAAGAATTGCAAACAGTAAATCCATTTGCCAGCTCTTCATTCCACCATAGTCATCAGCTCTGCTCTTAGTGAAGTTACATTCAATTTGCCATTTCTTCCCTGGAAGCAGAATGCAAATCTTGTTTTGGTCATTAAAAGGATGAAATTGATCAAGGTATTTGATTAGTCATAAAATGGTCATTTCTCACGTTAAAAAGTGGATTAGAAATATCTCAAATCACTTTCCCAAAAGTGTCAGCTATTTGTTTAAGAAAACTGGTTACCCTCACTGATGTCTCCAGAATATGGCTTCATGAATTTACTAAGTGTATTAAAGTGGTACTAACAATATCACAATAAATTGAATTAACATCTCTAACTCATCGCATAGCCTTTACTGCTTCATTAATCAACTGCACTGGAAAATTAAGCAGATAAATTCTTATCGAAACTATTGGAAATTGTGTTATAATTGTAGGATTCAGCATACACAAAGGACATGAAAATACAGAGACAGAAAACACTTATGACCATAAGGCTTGGCCCCACTAGATTGTGGTTTTTATATGACATCTATTGCTTAGCTGTAACAAGTGTTTTGGCAGAGAAGCCCTAGCGCACCAAATTTAACAAAGTGATACATATATTATCTGAATATACAGTATGTAGGTAGGTGTGGCACCTCAAATGTTGACTGTCTAAGTGGCTGCCTAGACAAGCCATTATAGTTTTCTTGGCACAATGCTTTAGTTGCTCTATCCACTGATTTTTACCCCAAAGCATCAAGAATAGATTTTTAAAAATAAATAAATAAATAAATTAGAGGTCAATTGGTTGACCTATCAATCATTTTTTGGGGGTGAGTAGGGTGGGGCTGTGTCTCTTGATGGCAATCTAGTAGCCATCTAAATTTGCATAGATACTAGATATGCATTACCGTGAAGCTGAAGTTTGAGAAATAATTTAACTATTGGGGACCATAGTGGGAGTTATAAACTATCCTAGGAATAGTCACATGGTATCGCTCATATGGTATTATTCTAGAGGCATTCATTTGCTTAGCCATTGGAGTTCACCAGGTGAATTTGGGTAGGTTAATTGTTTCTTGAGGTCCTAAAAATGACATTTCAATGTATTTCTTAATTTTTTTTCACATTTCTGAGCCACCCATCTCCCTCAAAGAGAATTCTAGTGGATTGATTGATTGAATGAATGAATGATTGAATGAACACTGAAATATTCCCAATTAGATGATCAGATAACTCATTTTAATTAAAAACTTTGTTTATTCCTAGTAATATTACAGTGTTTGTTTTGATCACATAACTCCTTTTAATTAAATATTTTGTTTATTCCTAGTAACATTACAGTGTTTGTTTTTCTTCTCTCAGGTCTAAAATGGGTACCAGCAAAGATCCAGACCTAGTCCACATGGAGGCAAAAACACTGGATGGCCGTAAGTGCTGTAACTACCTCTTTATCATTTTATCAGAATATAATTATGTAGTCTACTAGCGTTCACCTGGACATAGGATTGCATTAGGAAGATCCAGTGGATGCTTTTATAATTATTGTCAGTCTGGTCATGCAATAAACATTTTCAAATAAATAGAAATTCAATCTAACATTCTAAAATGCAAAACAATATTTACAGAAGTAGGAAAGATTTGCAATTTGAAAAACTGCAAAAAGGCATAAAATGAAATATACATAATTCATAACATATTTTCTAGAGGGGCTTCATATGATTTGCTAAAAGGTAAAATCTTCAAGATTTTGACTCTTGGTTTATCTGTAACAAATTAGCTCTTAACTTTGAATAAATGGAATGAATGGGGGTAATATTGTATTTATTCTAATCTTCAATTTACTCTTCCTTTGATTTAGGAAAAAGTTAATGAAAAGATAAATTGTTTGCTTTCATTCAAAACTCTTCAGCTTTGACCATTTAATCTATAGCCTACAATTGCCCTAATAGCTTATTTTTTGTATTTATATGCTCACACTATATAGCCTATGTATATTGCTGAGATATTGATTATTCTGCTGATGTTTTTCTTAGTTCATGGATAGTTTTTGTTAAAAGCATGTCTGACAAAAAGTATTGTTCCATTGAATTAATTTCCAGATCAGAGTTGGTGATGAAAATAACTATTTTTTTCTTTCAATCGTTCCCAAACTGGTGCTGTCAGATATATTTGGATATATTCCATATATTTACAATGGAATTTTCATCTGGAATAACCAATTTATGGGAATTTTGAAAATTCTAGTCATAGCACATCTGAAGGACGAACTATTTAAGAAGGTTAATTTAGCAGGAAAAGTTATTTAGATTTTTTTCAATTATAGCTGGGTAAAGATTTTAATATTTTGAATTTCAAATGTCATTGTTAATTGTGCTTTTTTATTTCTCTATAACATGGGTGTCTGCAACTCGATTGTGTCACATGATATCACATGATGTATCACAATGTTTTTTGCCTCTGCAGAGCCGGGGTAGGCATGGCCTGCATATGCTGCATTCGGCCTGCAGGCCATCAGTTTGACACCTACAACACATAAACATGTACTTTAAGATGGAATGTAATTCATTAGGCACATTCTGCCATTCATTCCCTAAGTATCCAGTCAATTTTAAAAAAAGTACATTAATATTGTACATAGTGTCAATCAGCCAACTAAATGAATCCAACCAATTTAGCACTCCGAGATGAACAGCTTTCTAAAATAACTGTTTTATTGAGTATATCATTTCGGCACACATGAAAACAAAACCATATAAATCCAATAAAACAAACAAACAAACAAAACCAGCTCTATTTCCCACATTTTCAATATAATTAAAGAATTGACAAAGGTCACGTTGTCCAATTATGTGTTCTTGCATCTCTCTGGCAACTCTTTCTAGTCTCTGGCCAGCACCTGTTGAGGTGACCTTGGTTCCCATAAGATGATCTGTTGTTAGGAGAGAAGCAACCGAGAACTGAGGAGAAATTTCTCCTCACAGTGAGAACAATTAATCAACGGAACAGAAGTTGCCCCCAGAAGTTGTGAATGCCCCAACACTGGAAGTCTTTAAGAAGATGTTGGATAGCCATCTGTCTGAAACGGTATAGGGTTTCCTGCCTAGGCAGGGGGTTGGACTAGAAGACCTCCAAGGTCCCTTCCAACTCTGCTATTGTATTGTATTGTATTGTATTGTATTGTATTGTATTGTATTGTATTGTATTGTATTGTATTGTATTATTGTCTGGTCTGACAGTACAAACCTCTCCCCCATCCCATATTGTATGGCAAAGTGAGAAAAAGAAAGATGGCTGTGACAGCCTGATTCATTTTGAAGTTGACACATAGCATATATTTATGTTATTCAGCTTATAGTTAAATAATATTCAGCAGTAATATTTGCAATGTTTAATTTTAATCTAACATTACCATTTTGTAAATTGCAGAAGAATTGTTTTGAAAGAATAATTATTATCAGAAATGAAATAAAGTTCAGTTTTAATATTTCATTATTTTTAGCTAGGGATGTCTAGAAGGTTTTCCCTTTCATTACTACCTATCTTGAAATCCTTTCCCTCCCAGGCTTCCAGTGTCTATTCTACTTTGATAACCAGATGAAAGTAGGGTGAGAATACGGTGTCAATTTCCATATTTCTTAGTGAATGTTGCTCATACAGGTTTATTCAAGAAGCTTTCATTTGCCTAGTGGAGTGTCTTTTATGTATTGCTATGAATTTTAAGTTACCGTATTTTTTGGAGTATAAGACGCACCAGAGTGTAAGACACACCAAGGTTTTGAAGAGGCAAATTAAAAAAAAAGTAGGTAGGTAGATAGAGGGAGAGAGAGGGAGAGAAAGAAAAAGAGAGAAATACAGTAGGTAGGTAGGGAGCGAGAAAGAGTAGTTAGGTAGGTAGGTAAAGGGATAGAGAGAGAGAGAGAGAGAGAGAGAAATACAGTAGGTAGGGAGAGAGAGAGAGTGTGTGTTGGTTGGTAGGTAGAGGGATAGAGAGAGAAAAATAGAAAGAGAGAGAGAGAAATACAGTAGATAGGTAGGGAGAGAGAGTAGGTAGGTAGGTAGATAGAGGGATAGAGAGAGAGAGAGAGAAATACAGTAGATAGGTAGGGAGAGAGAGCGAGTAGGTAGGTAGGTAGGTAGGGAGAGAAAGTGTGTGTAGGTAGGTAGGTAGAAAGGGAGAGAGAGAGAGAAATAGAAAGAGAGAGAGAAATACAGTAGATAGGTAGGGAGAGATAGAGTAGGGAGGGAGGGAGATAGATAGAGAGGGGCGAGAGAGAGAGTAGGTAGGTAGGTAGGTAGGTAGGTAGGTAGGTAGGTAGGTAGATAGAGGGGGGGAGAGAAATACAGTAGGTAGGTAGGGGGAGAGAGAGAGTAGGTAAGTAGGTAGATGTTTCCAGGTGTATTTATCCATGTGCCGGAGAAGGAAATAGCTGACAATCTGCAGCACCTTAAGACTTTGTTTCTGCTGCCACGGCACTTGATCAATGTAATTCTCATCAATCAGTTAAACAGCTTTCCAAAAGGAAAAAAAAGTTTCCACACTCTGCAAACCTGTTGTTTGCTCATTTCTACCCTACCCAGCTCCCAGGAGCTCTCTGAAAGCCTCCATAAGGGTATGCACAACCATTTTGGTGAAGGGGGTGGGATTTCGGGAGGCAAAAAATGCTGCATTCGATGTATAAGACGCACCCAGATTTTCAGCCTCTTTTTTTGAGGAAAAAAGGTGTGTCTTATACTCTGAAAAATATGGTATCTTAAAACAGTAGTAGGAAACAGACTGATATAATAAAGGATGCTTTCAATCTACACATATATGGATTACTTTAAAATATATATTTTTATGGGAAAATCTGAATTGAAGGCATAACATTGAATAAGGTGATGAAACTATTAATCCCCAACATCTTGGGTTATTTAAAGCCTAAATCTTGAAATACCTCTGCTCTTTATATCCAGACAAAAACTATTTGCCTTAAATAAGCCATACTAATATGGATCAGTGTTATAATAGTATGAGGAAGATGCTCTGTCAGCATAACCAGTATTTAAGTCAATATTTTTTAAAAAGGTCATTGGGACGGCAAGATCCAAACTAGCATTTGAATTTCAGATTTCTTTGGGATCATTAAATATCAGAGAATGTACTGAATAAACATTCCTTTACTCTATAATATATCAGATTATTTCTCAAAGTCCATTACACATCTCATTCAGCTATCCAACACTAGATTAGTCCATTGTGACCCTTCTTAATTCAGTTTTTGTTTTGGCCAGTGTGATGTGCAAATAAATGAACTTTGGCAATTCCATCTACAGTAACCTTATCAGTGAAGCAATCCATATCTATTTTTTGTAATCAGGATGCAATAATCTTTTCCTAACAATATTTTCTATTGGGTGTCACAGATAACTTGCTCATACTATTCTCTTCTGTGGAGGTTGAGGGCAACAGGTTGCAGGTAACAAATGTGGCCAGGTATTTTAATAGAGTACCAGTGAGTGAGACAATGAACCAGCCAACCAGCCTCAACCATATATTTCAGTTCTTCTAAGAGATAGAAGCAAAACTGTACTGCATTGCATTAAATAACCATTAAAGGATATTAATGTATCCAGACCAAGATGGATTACAATGGTTGAAATCTTTTGTTATCTTTCTATAATTTTGATATATGAATTCACTCTGCATCCTAGAAACTGTGGAATAATATGGTATATGTCATATTTTGATAAAGTAAAGAATATCACATTTGTTCTAGTATCTTTCTGATGAATATGATAAAATCCGAATAATATTGGCATGCCCACCAGAGGATTCTCAATAGTAAAAGAAGGCAGGGTCTTTCTCAACATCAAAAGGCAAGGATACAGGTGGTGGGGTGGCTGTATTCGTCATGCATCATTCCATAGAACGTGACTACTCATATTTCCTCCCCTATTCTAGTCTGGTATTATTACTTGATAGGAAATGAATATTTTTGCAAGCTCTGCTACAATTTTCCATGTTCTAGCTGTCTAATGCTAATGTCCTTTTTCAAGAAATTGAAAAGGTTGGACATTTCAGTAAACCAGAAGTTTTCTTGGTTTAGCCATTCCATCTACACCAGGGCTGTCAAATGCGAGGCCCGCTAGCCAGATGCATCACAGGCTGGCCACGCCCACAACTGGTATAGTGAAGGGGGGGAGTCATGATATGTCATGTAACAACGCTGTGATGATGTGAGTTTGACACCCCTCATATACACTAACCTTATCAGTGAGACAACCCATATCTACTTTTGTGATCAGGATGGTGTATGTTTTTAGTGTTGCTGTAACAATCAAAGTAGCAGCTGTTGCTGGAGGTGTGCATGCTGGCAGTGAGGAACTTAACATCCCAATTATTGGTGGGAGGGAGAACATCTGTGCTAGAGAAGGAAATAAATTAATTCCAGATCTTAGTAATGAAATGTATTAATTGGCATGAATTAAGTGTAAGTGATTAGGTGCTTCCTGTGGCACTGGATAAATAAAGCGTTCACAGGGGTTAACTATCAAAAGAATAATTGTTGCTGCATAGCTTTCTAGTGAACCCACTTAAGGAAAAAGTTTATTGTAATAAGATTCTGAACATATTCCCAATATTTATATCATTGTTCTGAACTTTTCCTGTGGTTCTGCTCATGTGAAATCCTTTTAATACTCTGAAGTTTCAAGAAAGCAATTATCAGCTTGCTTCTAATCACACACATATACAGAAAAAATGTGAAATTACATGATGCTGTTATAGTTCTTTAGTTGCATCTTAATTTCTAATTAAATATTATAATAATATAATATAACATAATGATATACTATATAATAATGTGGTAATACAATACAATAGTAGAGTTGGAAGGGACCTGGGAGGTCTTCTAGTCCAACCCCCTGCCTAGGCAGGAAACCCTGTACCATTTCAGACAAATAGCTATCCAACATCTTCTTAAAGACTTCCAGTGTTGAGGCATTCACAGCTTCTGGAGGCAAGCTGTTCCACTGATTAATTGTTCGAACTGTCAGAAAATTTCTCCTCAGTTCTAAGTTGCTTCTCTCCTTGATTAGTTTCCACCCATTGCTTCTTGTTCTAGCCTCAGGTGCCTTGGAGAATAGTTTGACTCCTCCTTCTTCTTCAATAGTTTGGCAACCTCTGAGATATTGGAACACTGCTATCATGTCTCCCCTAGTCCTTCTTTCTCTTAAGCTAAACATACCCAGTTCCTGCAACCGTTCTTCATATGTTTTAGTCTCCAGTCCCCTAATCATCTTTGTTGCTCTTCTCTGCACTCTTTCTAGAGTCTCCACATCTTTTTTACATCGTGGCGACCAGAACTGAATGCAGTATTCCAAGTGTGGCCTTACCAAGGCATTATAAAGTGGTATTAACACTTCATGTGATCTTGATTCTATCCCTCTGTTGATGCAGCCTAGTACTGTGTTGGCTTTTTTGGCAGCTGCTGCACACTGCTGACTCAAATTTAAATGGTTGTCCACTAGGACTCCAAGATCCCTTTCACAGGGATCATCATTTGATGTATTTTTTGGATAAGAACTTTATCAAAACTTACTAGGATATCTATTAACACAGATACATGGGCACATCAGGTGAGTATAATTACAAAGGGCATAGAATATATTCAGAATATTCAAGTAATATAGTAACATTTAGCGAAGTCTTCAGTTATCCTCATAATATAGAAATAAATTGTGGGGGAAAATATTGTGGAGGAAGTTGTTCTTGAAATAACCAGTAATTTATTGTTCATTTGAAAAAAAAAGTTTTTAAATCTAATTTCTTCTTAGACAACTGTTTTTTTTTCTTTCAAAAATGTACTCATTGCTGTCAATACATAACCTTCAAAAATGTTTTGCAATAGTCCATGTAGGGGTTAATATAGTCCAAAAGATGAAAGTCATTCATATTTCTGTTAACATTAAATATAACTTAGAAGTATTCCAAGTCCTAGGAGCTATATCACTGTAAAAAAGGAAAGATACTGGAAAGGTCATGAAGTTCAATTTGTAATATCTTGGGTAGCTTTATTCTCTGACTCTTGGTCTATGTTTTTCAATTCTTTCTTGCTCCTATGAGGCAATGTGAAGATTCACATAGACTCAAGGAACCAATATTCACTAAAAAAACAGAAACCCCATTCAAAATGGATTTAGGTCTTCATGCTGCCTTATAGGCCCATTTATATCTTAGCTTAGTCTATTGACCCCAGCCAAATCTCTAGAGATGGCTCAAGAAAAAAGGAAATGATACAAAATACTCAGTATAAATTGCTGGAGTAGAATTTTCCTGTTCTGATGATTTAAAGGAAAACAAGATATGTTCAGCCTGAAAATATATATATTTTTTAAATTAGAGAAAGCAGACAAAAGTATAGACATTCCTACATGTACTTTTGTTATCTATTAATCTGTTTTTTTTTTAAAAAGTCAGTTTGATTTGTTCTACTCTCTTACACACTTAAAGAAACTCAATTGGAGATCTTTTTAAAATCCTCTAAAATCCACAAGAAAGCAAGAAAAAGTTTTGGCTATTTATTGCACTTCGCTTTCCTATTGGCTATCATAACATAACTAATTTTTTTCAGACAGTGATCTGTATATGAAATATTTAAGTACAGGTGGTCTTCAACTTACAACCACAACTGAGCCCAAAATGTCCTTTCCTGCCACAGATATTAAGTGAAACACTGCAGTTATTAAGTTAGTAACATGGTTGTAAAGTGAATCTGGTCCCTCCATTGAAGGTTGCAAAAGGAAATTACTAGACCCCGGAGTACCACAACCATCATAAATATGAATCAGTTGCCCATCTGAAGGTTGATCACATGACCACAGAGATGTTGCAATAATACGTGCGGAAAATGGTTGTCACTTTTTTCATTGCTATTGTAACTTCAAACAGTCACTAAATGAAAGGTTATAAGTCGAGGACTTCCCATAAAAGATCATGAATATTCAGAGCTGAAATCTTGTTATATTTATGTGTGTTTCTTTGTGTGCTTTCAGATGCACAGTACATCACCTGTAGGATGCAGAACTGCTCTGAAGCTGTAAGAAGCAAGCCTTTTCCTGGATATATTGATTCGGATTCTCTCATTGTCCAAGATGACTATGTATTTGTTCAGGTCTGAAACAGTTTCTCCCCTTCTATTGATTGCAAATCATTTTTCCCCTTTATTTTTCAATGTTAAACTCACTTCCCTAACAGAAGCAACAAAATAGCTTGAGAACAAGCTAATTCAGGGCATCACCAAAGTCATTATTCCCATTGGGTTGCTAATTGTTTCCTTCTGCCTTTGGTTCAAGTAAGGGTCATGAGGGGTGAGGTCTGACATATGTTCAAGGTGTATGGAAATAATCTATCTTGTCAGTCAGCTCTCCACATTGTCTATTCCAAAAACGTTATCACGTTTCAATGGGCTTTTAAGTTTGCATGCCAGAGTTCCCATATCACCATTACAACAGACCAATCAAGGTTTTCTTTTCTATTAGTTTGAAATGGGGCTAGATAGAGTCTTTCCTTAGAGATCGAATGGAGATGTAGAAAGGATACAGAAAGGGAATGCTTGAGAGAAGACTAATCAGGCATGATTGTCATGCGTGGGCTCCTATTATTGCGAAAAAGAAGAAAATGAGATATATTCAGCTCAGCTATGTTCCAGGTGGAAGCCAGAGAATATATCTGAATAGTTTTAAGTTTCATTATCTTCCTGCTGCTACCCCCATCATAACAAGGAGGAGGAAATAAAGTGCTGGCAAAGTGGAGATGAGCTATAAATTATCTGTCTTTCAAGTATTTCTTGAGGCTGAGATTCCTGGCTTGCATCAGCAGATACATTTTGAAGCTGGATTGTCTATAACCAGGAGTTTTTAAGTGGGCTGAATATAGAAAATCCTGAATGTGTTACCAAATGTCATCAGCTGTACCACTCTAGCCTCTACGTTGTCTGAGTATATCATTTCCTTCCAAAAAGAATGTATATCAAACTCTTCTGAAGGCTAGAACAATACATTTCCTCATTTCTTTTCTTTGTAGAACAAGTCTGGTAATTTCTCCTACCTAAATATGGAGAAAACTCTTTATTTGTGATTTCATTCATTGTTTCACACATCCATGATTAATAATGGACCAGGCCTTAGTGTACACATAACAGGTTTTATATATTCATAGTTTTGACTTCTAATTTTTTTATTTATTCATGGGTAAAAGAGAGACATGCATAGTGTACATTTTTAAGGACTAAGATTAAAGCACCTACTTGTGTATTTGTTCCCACTTATCATTCATTATAGCAGAAGGCTGCATGTGGCTTCTTCATTCTTCTCCTGTAGAAGCGTCCTGATCAAATGGTGATAATCATCTCATGCAGTGTGGCTCCTTTGCTTGCACAGCTCTTTCACAACCTTGGTAGAAGGACCTGTTGATTGTATACTATGCTGATTTCCAACTGCTTGTGTCCTAGTCCAATTGCTATGAATACTCTGTTGCCAATACTGGCACCCAGCAGCATGATTGAGAAATGCCCCCGATGAGATTATAAAAGAACTGCAGGAGAAGCTGGCATGAGTAATGTGAAGCAGACAAAGTGATCCTCTACATCGCCAGTTGAAGGAATCATTCTGAGGAAGAAAATCAATTACCATGAGGAAGCCATGTGGAACCTCATAGCTGGACAAACCCAGAAAGATTAAGGAAGCAAAGGAAAAGAGACATGAATAGAAGTACAGTTGATTGCTTTTCAAGAAAGAAGGAAGACATAAATCACTATAGGTTCTGAAACCTATACCCCGATTAAATTGTATAAAGGAAAATCCTTAAGTGAAGAGAAGCTGTTACAACCTCTACATGGTACAAAGTTAAATTCTGCCAATTTGAATGCATATTAGCTATTTATCTCCGTTTTGGGATAAAAGTCCCCAAATTTGTCAGAACTGTAAACCAAGCCATTCACTGCAAATGATCTGTTGAAAAAGCTAACTCACAGTGGAATAGATTCAAAATATAGTGTTACTTATGCATAATCAGCATGTGGGAATTCTCAAAAGACTTTCCCTCCTCAATTCAAAATTATCATCTAAAATACACAAACAAAAACATGCTAATAAGCCTGAAATGTTTTTTGGAAGAAAGTGCTTTGGACTGTTCAAACAAAATTCTATAGCATATTCTGCTATAAACACATAAATAAATTGTGGGGGGAAGGTGAAAATACTGTATGTTGGAACCATTAACCAACCATAGGATGGGCTGCATTATTATTTGGAATTGTGTGATAGTAGTAACATAGGAAATAATATATATGAAAGGAAGAATGAATTCAACTATGTGTTTTCATATCCTAAAACTAATGTCCCACAGTCAATGAAGAAACTGAAATGGTTGGGCATTTCAGTAAGACAGCAAAGGTATAGGTAACAAAAACAAAGATTTTGGTATGCCCTTCAGAGCCTCCCAATTTCAGTACATCTGAGGTCAGGAAAATCTCAAACATGCAATATTTGCAAGGAGGTATAGACTATTTCTGAACTATAAGAGAGTGAAAGAGGCAGTTTGGTGTAGTGGTTAAGCCATTAGGTTAGGAATCAGGAGACAGTGAGCTCTAGTATTTCCTTAGGCACAAAACCAGCTGAGTGACCCTGGGCGAGGCACTTTCTGTCAGCCCTAGGAAGAAGGCAACGGCATCCACTTCCAAAATCTTACCAGGACATGTCCAGACAGTCACCAGTAAACATTGAATGGAAGGAAGGAAGGAAGGAAGGAAGGAAGGAAGGAAGGAAGGAAGGAAGGAAGGAAGGAAGGAAGAAGGGACACAACAGACATGGAGGAGAATCTAAACTTCTGCACTTTCATTGTTTTCTATTTTAAGCCTGTAAGCAACAGCACAAAAATAATACATATGTATTCAAGATGTTTAGTTGTCTGGCATAGAAACTTCTAGAATTGTATTTCATGTTCAGTAAGATAGTTATCTTTCCTGTTGTTTGTTAATGAATTGTTGCAGATATTATTTTTGTTTTGTTTTGTCATTCCGTGTGACTAGAAAAGGATTGATTTTTGCTTTGGCCTCCAGGATTTTGGAAAGGGCAGGCTGTCTCATGGGTTGTTGCCTGAAGATTATTTCATTTCTGTGGCTTGCTGGAAGAAGTGGTTGGCTGTAGCATGTGTAAATACAGTATTACTGTTATACAAATGAAATACTCTATATGGAGGACTTTGGTGTACCTTCTAGAATTCATCAAAATCTTAGGGCCCTTAGCCTGGGTTGGGAGAAAAAAAGTCCCCCCCCCCAAAGCTGACTAGAGCAGAAAAGATTTTCTCATTGCCTAAATTGGAAATATAATATGTAACATATAATAATACAACATTATTGACTTGAGTACAGTATTACCATTTTTGCCTCTGCAATTGAGGATGCTGAATGCTGCTTCTGGAACCTGCATCTGTAGATTTCCCTTGCTCTTTTTGTCTCCCTTTGCAGTCTGCATAGACTATACTTATTAATGCTGTCTTTTTTCCATATCTGAATGAGGGCTATTTCATCTCCTGCTGTATCTTCATTGCCATTTTGGAACCATTGTGACATAACTGCATTTCCCTTTATAATGCACCTGTTATTTTCTACATGCCTTAAAAAAAGGGAAAAAACGGGTAATAACATCTCGATTAAAATAATAAGAAAAAGCAATGTTATATGTTGCAGCTGACATCTGGAGGTCGTCCGCATTACTACGTGTCTTACCGGAGAAATACTTTTGCACAGATGAAACTTCCTAAATATGCTTTGCCAAAGGTAAGTTATCATGGTTCCAATATTCCTATATAATGCTAGATGACAGACCAGAGGAATTGCAGCTTGTGGCCAGTTTGCTCAGAATTGCTTTAATTAGTGCATGCATCCCTTTATTTTTCAAGAACATGTTGAAGCAGCAAGCAAAATACTCTCTAAGATCGATATTGCAGCTGTTCAAGGGCATCAGTTCAAAATGCAGATTGATTTTTTTTTCAGTTGGTGGAAATTACTAATTAGTATTTCATTTTCATCAATAATGACATTTTGAGGTTTTCTATTAAAAAGTTCAGCCTTCTGATGTGCTGCTAACTTCCATATTTTTTTTCCTTTAGAAAGTATGCTTTTATGTGCCTCTAATTTTTTTAAAAAAATAGAAAATTAGCAATGGAGCCTAAAAGAACATGTATTGCATGGCCTTTTAAAGAATCTTAGTAAAATATATCAATCAAGGGGAAGCTTATTTCATTTTTAAAAAATGTGTGTTACTTCTTATATAAAAGGAAACAAAATAACAAGGCTTTTCTTTTTTAAAAACTTGAAGAACAGAAAAAATGATTGTTAAGGACTTTTGTTCCCCATACAAAATGTTTTGATGCATTGTAACATGATCTGAGAACATAGTTTATGAAATTGCTTGTCAGATTCAAGGTCTGCATTTTTTGATGTGCTGTGACTTAGGTCCCTATTACAGGAAATTAAATGAAACTAAGATGTCCAATCATAATGAGATCAATGCTCTTGACTGCAACTATTAGGAATATAGGTTTTTAAACTTTCATCCTGTCACTAGATCCTTTTTTCCCTATTCTTAATTGGATTTTAAAAGTTATGATTATAAACATTTCAGAATATTTGAACTGAGAGGTTTCAGAAATAACTCACCTTTAAGGGATTCTGGAGTACGCTGAATTCTTAGATAGGTCAAATGACATGCGAGGATTTATTCTCTTGGATCACATCATCATGAGACAAGTTTTTATTTGTAAGAGATGTTTAAAAATTCATCAAAGCCTTTTGGAGCCAAATATTGTAATGAATGTAATAAAGGCTATTTGGAAATGCCACAGCGTAGTTTATGCAGACTGCTTTCAGTAAGACTATAGCGAGATAGTGAAGCCTTTCAAAGTGCTTAATCACCAGCTTTCTGTGAAAACTGTAATACCCAATTACAATGTGAGGATACAGTTTTGGGCTTCTTGAGTTGCCTTGCCATTAAAAATATACGAATCGCTTTAAATGTGGCCCTTTTTGTGTATATTAGTAAAATCATAATCCCAGAAAAACCATAATCCCAATCTCAGACCACAATGCCATAATCCCAGTTTGTAAAATCATAATCCAGTAGTCCAAAATCAGTGACTCAAAGTCTGTGGCCCAAAGTCACCAAGAAGGCTTTCTAGCTAGCTGGCTGTATCCGCTAGACCAAACTGTCTATCTCTTTATCATAAATGAGCTATCACTCATATTGAGAAATTTTATCACAATATGTTAAGATTAGCATACTAGAGATAGTATGGTAATCTTAACATATTGTGATATGATCGAAAAGATTCCATATCAGATCCATTCTCAGCAGATTATTTTCGGCCAGTCACTCATATTCAGCCAATTAATCTCATTGGACTGCTGTTAGAATAAAAAAAAAAAAAAAAATCACATATAAGCCATTTTTTGCTCAGAGAAAAGGTAATATATGCATTCTATTTAATTACACAAACACTCCAAAACATACTTTTCTATAAATTATTTCTATGAATATAATGAATATATTTAGCAAAAAAATGTGCAAATTTAAAATTCCTGAAAGATTAATTCGATGAGTCTCCATTCCATAATATATAATCACATGGCAGAGATCGTTTTCAAGCCTTTCAAAAGCCCATTCTCATAGCAATTTATGGTATACATCTTTTACATCTCTAGTTAAAAGTAGTCTCCCTACACTAATATTCCAAGAAAGACAGTAATCTGCAAGGTTACAGTATCTAGTGTCACACAACTCCCTTGTTTTGGTTGTCTAAGTGGCACTTTCTAGAATAATACAGACATCATAGTGTCTTATCTAGCGATAGGTTCTTTTTGTTTTAATCTAATATTGTGCAACCCATGACCCTTGTGGTCATTCTTTCCAGATATAATATAGATTTGTGCCATTTCCCCTTCCTCTGTGAGTCTCAGGAGATCTTCATTGGTGATATTTTTACTCGTTGGCCACTTTGACAGGAGGAGTGGAATAAAGGGAGTGGTGAACTGCATGGAATACTGCACTTTTTGCAGTATTCCATGCAGTTCTGGTATATACAAAGGGCACCTCCCTTCAGAGAGGGGGAAATCAAGGGAGCAACTTGGATGACTGCAAGCAAGGTAGGGTTGGTTAGATGGTATTGATGATGGGTGAATCCCTTTTCCTCACCCACCATCAGTACCATCTAACCAGTCCTACCTTGCTTGCACTCATCCAAATTGTTCCCTTGTTTTTTTTTTCTTCACAGGCACTGCTGGTAAGAGGTTTGCTGTCAGCTGATTAGGTGCATGACCAGAGGAAAGCAGAATAGGGTGGGGATGTGGTCTTCCCATGCACCATGTAACCTACTGGCTTCAGGAGGAAGCTCTTTGGGATTATCTTTACTTGAAATTAAATGACTTACATTATGAGCCAAAGTGGCCAGAAAACAAAATCATGTTTTGTCTTCTGTAGATCTCTTTCCATCAACTTTCCTTTCAAATGACAATAGTTATATTCTAAAATAATGAGTTTACTGATGAAAGGAAATGTTAGACATGTTCTTCCTTGCAAATTCTTCATAAACCCTTTTTTCTAAATACCAAGATAAGTAATTTTGAGGTTTTTAATTTGGTGCATGTTACTTTACCTAATTGGATTGTGTTGATTTGTTGGGAGGGTTTAAAAATGTTGATCTTCTTGAAAAGGCTGTTGTTTAGAGTATCTGGAATTTAAATGTACAAAGAATAAAGAAAGTAAAAGGAACCAAAAGGAAGAGCAAAACATTCCCCATGTGACATAGACAGGGCGGAATAATTTTATACCTCCTTATGCTGGCCCATAATAACTTAAAGTATATTTTTCCCTCTTTGTGGATGAGCATTTATTAGCTAATATAATTCATTATAGAAGTAATTTGAATTAAATATTTCCTAAGCAACTTTTTCTGAAGTAGGATACTGCTTTCCCTTAACTAGCCCCAAGAGTCCCTCTCTGTCCCCTTGTTCAAGGAGCAGACAATGTTAAATCCACCTGCGGGGTAATATTTAAGGCCACAAGGTGCTTCATTACAAGCTCACACAACTTCAAAGGATGAGCAGCTAAATCTGTATGCGCGGAGACACAGTGAGAAAAGCGTGTTTAGGATGCTATTATCAAAGCAGGTGGCTGCCTTTATTAAAAATGAACAAAGCACAACACAGTCAAAAGGAAATGAAACAAGCACGGCCTTTTATGGGTAGAGAGTCTTTAATCTCTTTCAGCTCAATTACTTTCTCCAAATAAAATCAATGCTGTAAAGGGTTCTTAGCACCATGGCAGCTTATGGGATTTTAGTATAGAATTTTAGTACTGAGACAAAGTAACTTTATCGCTGGATTTCTTGCCTTGATGTTTCTACTGGTTTAAGTAAAAGGAAATAGTAAGATATGATGCCTTTCATGTGGTCATAGTGAAATAATTATTCTAGGCAGCAGGCAGCAGCATTTGAAAATGCGGACTTGCAAACCTCACCAAGATTACCATGCATAATAGCTGCTGTCAATGGATATTGGGTATTATCATGCATTTAGTCCATGCCCATTTGGATTAAGAATGATAAGCACATAAAGAGGTCTATTTGGTGCCAGGTGCATTGGCATTTAGGCATGCCTATCATTCTCAAACCATAAAAAACATCAAGAAATTTAGCATCTGGATATATTTAGTGTCAGCTCTTGCTACTGTACAATTAATAAAGTTGTACAGACATAATTCAATAGAAAGATTCAAAGAAAGAATTAAAGGAAAATAATTCTAGCAGAGCTGAAGACCACCTCAGAGATTCAATACTCATCTGTGTGTAATTTCTGCCATCATTTTCTGGCAAAAGTAGTTATATTTATACTAAAACATCAGCTTACACTATCTGACAAATGTATGATTTTCTGTTGAAGATGTTGGATAGGTGCAAAATGTTTAATTACCAACACTGGCTGTTTTAAGTTTCTGAGATAAAAGTTTCTTTAAATATTTGGATTCTGATTCACTTTATTTAGTTTGAAAATAATTCGAAAATTGCACTGAGAAATCAAATTTACTTCTATCAACTAATCTAGTTTAGAAGTGCCCTTCCACCACTAAATATTTATTATTGCTAATTGAGTAAACTCCTGAAACAAATGTATTTATTGCAACATTGCCATCCATCTTCCCCCCCCCCCCAAGTGTATTTGGGTTGATACATTTAATCAGAAAGACTAACAATCCCCTGGCTTTGCTTATACAATCAGGCATAGCTTACTTTTATTTTTCCATGGCTTATTGATTAGCCCATGAGCCAGTACAAACCATAGTGCAAATTTCATAAACAGATTAAGTATGTTATGCAAAGCAGCTATTTTCCAAGGAGACATAGCTAAATGTCTGCAGGTATCAAATAAATAATAACTGTCTGATAGCCTTTACATCAAGTTGTTTGTTTTTAAATTGATAATATCAATAAAATACTCTGTTTTAACTGTCTTTAAAAAAAATGATGTTAGACTGCTTAGACAAAAAAAACAACATTCCAAATTAGTTTTATATAGTAATTTAGTGACAGCAAGGGATAAGGAAGTAGGTTAGTATGGAGAGGGAGGGAGGGAGAGAGAGGGGAAAAAAAACAAGGTACATTTTCTGTAATTATGGAAATAATCAGTGGTTTTCATTCATTTTAAATCAAATTATCAGAGCAACAGAAACTAGTATCCTAGGGAAGAAAAGTGAAAAAGGAGAGTTCTTTCTCTGAAAAATAAACTCTCAAAGATAACCAACAGTTTCAACAGCTATATTAATTATATCCTAGATTGCCTTCATTAAATTTTCAAAAAGTTTACTTTCCCCATATCATCTGAACAAAGGGGAACTTGCAATTCCATGGTGATTCAGAAAGCGCTAGCCTTTGGTTCTTTTCATATGCCCAATTCAAATGATGCACATAATATTGTGCTTTGTTTCTCTTTAGGAAAGTACAAAGGTCAGGTAAATGTGCTGCATGCTAATCTGAATTGTCCTTCGGTGTTGAGGGTGGGATATTTTCAGGGCTAGCAATGCCACATTTTTCCAGGCAGGCTTAGAACAAAGCCATCATGGTTGTTGTCAGGATGGAGGCTGGAGGATACACCAATTAGACTTGAACCTGCTTCTTCTTCCTTTCTTTTTTGCCTTTTATCTCCCTCTCCCAGCCTTCTCTCCTACTTAATTCCTCTATGTCAGCGGGAAACATGTTTCATGGCATGATTTGCCCAGCAGAAACAACAGACAAATTGCTGAATCTGACAGAAAAAGCAAGGGCGTTATTATGTAGTGCACTTGAGTAGCAGTTGTTGTCCATGACAAGTTTGCTGACAATTCTTTAGCCTAGTAAAATAGAGACTGAAAAAAGAAGTAGAATGGTGGAAAGAGTGGCAGATAAACAATGTACACTCACAGCCACCAGGAATACTAAGTACTGCTTCTGAAGACTACTTGAATATGCCAAAAGTGAGAGAAAGAACTTAGTTATCTGTACAGTAGAGCCACAAAACTCTGCAACTCTGAGACTCTTTTTTCCTTGCTTTGTCACTATTTTCTAATTGCAAAGATCTTAACAGCGTTTGAGCCAATTAAAATACTGTTTTATCCAGTTCTGATATAGGTCAACCTCACATCCTGCTAACCACTACACAAAGATGCCCCATTAACTGTATTTAAAGGACAGATCCTCATGATGTTCTTTGCCTTTTCCCCAGCCCAGCACAGAGGCAGTTTGAATATATCTTCAGTTGTTTTGTCAACAGTTGTCTTTCATCTTTTGATGTTGTTTTGCTAACAATTTAGAATTTAGCCTTAGAATAACTTCATTATCTCTTTAAATGTACATTGATCGGCATACATTAAAATGAAATTTTGTTGCATACAGCTCTCAAAGGGTCACTATCTCCAATATATACCACATAAATATGACAAAAATATAAGTAAATAAACACAGTCTAGTTCAAATGTATGAATGTACATGAGAAAAACGAATCTTGCGAGTTTACCAGATGGATGGCACAAAGGAAACAAAGCTGTTACAGAATCAGGTAGTCCTACTAGAAATACTTTGAAACCTCCTTCCAGAGGCGAGCAACAGAAACAGACCATAAAGCAGGTGTGTGGGGTCTCTAACAATGCTTTGAGCTATAAACACATGGAGCTTATAAGCAGTAATCCTGAATAACAGATTCAGGATTCAAGCTTCCTATAATCTTTTTGGCTGTTCTTACCATTCTCTGTACGGACTTTCTATATGAGCCACTGCTACAACTAAACCAAACAGTGATGCCGTTTATTAAAACACTCTCAATCGTGCCTCTGTAAAAAAAAAATATAGTGCCTTCTAATATAGTCAATGATGTGGTCAGGATTTTGCAATTGGTCAGATCTCATTAACCATTTTAGGTTGCTGAGGACTTACCTCCCTTCCTAGTTCAACAATTTCCAGACACATTCTGCATTTGGCAATAGGAGATTCTGATTCTTTCAAACAGGACTGTCCCTCTTTACTGCCTTTAATCACCCAAAGCTGCTCCATGGCATTATGAGATTTCGAGAAGAAAGAGATATCCCTCCCCACTTTTATTATCAGCTCTGACAAATATTCCCAGGATAGCAGGTGGCACGAGAAGAAGAAAGGCAACTGCTTATCTAGCAGCTCTTTGGTCTCATGGATTAACCATGGAATCAGAATCTTGCAGGTAAATTTAATCTCCTCTTCACCAGCACCTGTCAGTAAGCTCCCCACCTCCCCAGGACACGGCAAGCACTGGGGAAGAAACATCATGATACAAGTGAGTTTCCATTCGGCTGGACTCCCATCTGGTTACAAATTAGGTTCAGCCCGTTAGCTTCTGAGCACAAACTCAACCAAGTGCAGAATGTACATTGCCTGCGCTCATTAAGGCTAAGCAGACTTTCATCTGTTCTTTCTGGTTTAGGCAATGCATCCCCAGTCTCCCATCAACATGAATGCAGGACTACCGCTCTGAGGGTTTTTTGGTCCTTTGATTGCATTCAGAATCTTGAGTAGTATGATCTATGCCTGATGGTTTTGGCTCATTTTATGATGAGGCCTATTCTCTTTGTCTTTGTCATACACTACTGATCATGTAGGTTTGGTAACCTTTACTTCAAATATTCAATCACAGTACAGGGATACACAGTACTGCCTGTCAAAGAAACATTTGTTGAAATAAAAAAAAATAGATCTGTGTTGCGGCCCAGCAGGATCCGGTTGAGCTGCTGATGGACTAGGATAGCAAGGAACCATATGAGTCTGCCCTGGACAATGTGGAGGACCCTGTGCAGGGTTCAGTCTCCGAACAGGGATCAGAGAGGCTGGTTGGCCACCAAGAGGCGCCTGAGACATGGAGCAGTGGGGAGGATCAAAGGCAGTTTGTCCCTGATGCTAGATTGAGAAGGGCTGAGAAACGGAAGCAGCAACTCTGTAGGCAGACTCACAGAAGATGATTAAGCACAGGTGGTTGTGGATTGGCTCCACCCAAGAGAGATTATAGGTGAGGTGTTGGGAGGGGACATTTGCAGGAAACAAACGTTCAAATTAGTAGTTAAGAAAATCTATCTTTGTATTCTAGCCGTGTCTGCTCGTTTGGACTATCTATGTTGCTTCATTTGAATTATCTGGGTTGCTCTGTTGAACGTGAGTTGTCTGGGCCCTCAGCCAAAGGATTTGTTATCTCAGTAATTAAACAGTGGCAAACAGCCAAGCCTGTGTTCTGGTTTATTCACAGACGTGGAGAGGTGGGTCAGAACAGATATGTATATACATACATATGTGTATAAAGCAGATATGGACTAATTAAAAATGGAGAATGTAGACTTATATTTTGAATGATAACAAGATAATGCCACACTGCGAAGTTCTTAGGAACTTTTCAAAAAAGAATGTTTATGAGTTACAGTAGTATAGGAAATTAAATGAAATGCACTTCAATTAAATTCCACAGCTGTGGTGTAAAGCAACATCAAGTTTATGAAGGCTGTAATTTACTCTCAACTTTAAATACAATAGATTGGAAATTTGAAAATCCCCATCCATAATGCAACAAGAGTCTTAACTGTAAAATTTGACATTTTGTGTAACAAATACACTCATTTTCATTACTGCTGTACAATACAATGACTAATATAAATGCTCACTTAATGTGATCTCATTTCATTATAACTCTGCATATATTAGCAGAACAAAGAATCTGTAAAATATGGATGTGTGCATGCAAGTAAATTGGTTTGGATTTCTGATTAGGTTCCATAATGATTGTGAGTTTGGCTTCTAGAGGATTACCCCGCCTTGTCCTTGGAACAGTGACAAATGAAATGCCAACCATAATGTCTTTCCTTGCTTTCTCCCTCAGGACATGCATGTTATCAGCACTGATGAGAATCAAGTGTTTGCTGCAGTTCAGGAGTGGAACCAGAATGATACATACAACCTTTACATCTCTGATACCCAGGGGATTTACTTTACCCTGGCTTTAGAAAATGTCAAAAGTAGTCGAGACCTAGAAGGCAATGTGATGATAGACCTGTATGAGGTATGTGAAAACAGTGCATATTTTCATCTCATGAAAATCATTAGCTAAGGTTGAAGTGTCCTTCATCTGTAACTGGAAATTTAATTGGATGTGTAATGTAATCTCTACATGAGGAAGGAATATACAACAATAATATTTCCCCAGAGTTACATTTATCTTTGCAATCAGTGTTATATATCAATATTGGATATCAGTGCACAATTGTAGTAATGATGTTGATTTGTACATCTATAGATAACTTGGTTTCATCAGCAGTCACCTCTACCTTCACCTCTAAGACAGGATAAAAGCACATCCCGATCAGTTGCATTTAACTGCCAAATATGGGCAGCTCTTAAATATGTAGATTTGCATGAAGTGATTTCTACACACTTGTGAAATTTCTTCACTTAAAATAGAAGTGGGCAATGTTTTCATGTGTTGATGAATGGTGGGTCAGAAATGTATGTGCATATTCATAGGCATATACACACAAGCATATGGAGTTACCGCCTACCTTATTACTTAAGTGTTACACGGATTCTCTTCTCACATTTGCATGAGATACTGGCATGGATCTAACTGAGCAAGGGACCATGTTTCATAGTTCAGGCACTGAATTATTCTCACCCAGAATTTTTTCGAAGAAAATCCTTACTTGAGTTCACCTACATACACAATAAAGACTATTGTATTTTTCCCACCAACCTAGTATTTGAGAAGATAGGGTCACTATCTGTCTTCCATACTTTTGTGAACATTAAAGAGATTTTGGTTGACTGATTGTCTTGACATCCTATTTTGAGCATCTATAAATAGTAAGCACTCGGTAAATCTGCAGAAAGCCATAAAGGTCAGTGTTTAAAAGCAGATGAGTGTGGGTGAATAAGCAGGGCATTTCTTGATTACAGTGAGGAAAATTTCTTTCACAACAATATATTAATCCCCCGTGCACTTTGGCAAGTTGTTGAAAACCTGTTGTCTTCTATTACCATCAGATTAAGGAGTGGTTCCGCTGCATTATGTAAAGATGTCCTATAGCTCAGAGGGAGAGGGAAGGAGAAGAAAAGATCGAAAAAAGCCTCTGTTTTATTAAGCTGACATTCATAGCAGTCTGGATTGAAATTGATGTGATCGGACTAGTCATGTCGCATCTGTTGATTGCCTAGATAGAAGGAATATTGGCTGACATTGAACTTGGCAGCCTGATCTGATTGCTCTGGCCAATTGCTAGGATTGCTATGAATGATGAGCATTTAAGAATAAATGAAGACAAAGAACAGGAGAAATAAATCAGTTGATAAAGTAGGAAGAGATAGGAAATAAATATATGTGTAAGAGTTATAAAAGACTACATGGGTGGGTTTATTTATTTAATTATTTACATTTTGTTCTCCTTGACTATCTGTTGAATATTTGAATGAATATTCTGATTTATAATGAGCCATTCCATTCAATTTATTCTGTCATTTTCACAAAGAGGCACACATGGGTAGGGATGCTGCTTTTTAATCATGCACATACTTGAAAGAGCTATTTTGAAACATACCAGACAAGTGTGTGAGGGTGTTTGTTACAGATGTGGTTGGGTATCAGGGGTGGGTTCCTGCCAGTTCTAGCCTCTTCTATAGAAGAGGTTCCACAAATCTACAGTGCCGTTTAGGACTGGTTCCAGCTCCCTCCCCCTGCCCGTCCGCAACACGCTTGCCCCACCCACTGCTCACTGATTGGCTGGCTCACCAATCGCCCCGCCCGCCTCTAAAAGTCCTATCTAAACCTTAAAGTCTTAATGCTGTCAAGTTTGAACACCCCTGATGGCTTTTTTTCTAAAGGGTTAGGGGTGCAAGGGTCTTGTAACTTGACAGCTTTAAGACTTGCACACTTCAATGCCAGAGTTCCTGAGCCAACATGACTGAAGGAGGAATTCTGGGAGTTGAAGTCCACAAGTCTTAAAGCTGTCAAGTTTAAACACCCCTGGGGGTTTTTTGTCTGAAGGGTTGGGGGTGCAAGGGTGTTGTAACTTGACAGCTTTAAGACATGCGTGCTTCAAATGCCAGAGTTTCTGAGCCAACATTTTGGTTGCTAAGCAAGAGCACTGTTAAGTGAGTTTCACCACATTTTACAAGTTGGCCACGCCCACCCAGTCACATGACTGTCAAGCCACTCCCACTTAGTCCCATGGCTGGCAAGCCACTCCCACAAAGCAGGCCATACCTACAGAAGAGGTTGTAAAAAAAATTGAAACCCACCACTGCTGGTTATACTGGCATTGCTCACTACATGTTTGTATTCCTTGTACTCTGCCCTTGCCCTCACACAAGTTCTTGTTTCTATCCAGAAGATCTTAAAGAAAAATATACTTGGATTTGCAAAGATGTAGGAAGTAGTGCCATTGTACATGACTCTGCCTTCTATATACTCACTTTAGACATCACTCATGTGTGATAAGAGGGCTTTTCTATTTAAAACATTTTGAGGTAGTCTACCCCATTAACTATTAACAAGGAATGTTTTTTAAACAAAAAACAAAAATACATTTCTATATACAGTATAATGTTGGAGTGATTTTATTTTTTGCACCAAAATATGTATGGGCTATATTCAAGATACTCATGGACCTGTTCTTCACTCATAATGTTTAATCATAATTATTGCTCAATCATTTAGTCACTTCCAACTCTTTGTGATGTGATGGACAATCATACTCCAGAACTGTCTTTTGGTGAATGAATTCTTTTCATGCTCATGATATCAATAATGGTATTATTACCATCATTTTTTGCAAAGACACAAGACTTTCTCCAAAGTCTTAATATTGCTTCCTCTTTATGTATACAAAATACTTCACTATCAGTGCTTTCCTGACCTGCTTTTTAAAATCTGTTATTGAATGACATGTTCCTCCTACTAATCAAGGTACTCACAATAATTTTATCCAGCATGACAATTCAGAGGCACTAATTTTCTTCATTCAATTTTTTAAATGATGCAAATTTTACAGCCATTTGATGAACAAGAATACCCTTCAATTAATAATCTGCATCTTTCTTGGCAATGGTATTATTTTGCTTAGATTTGTCACAGTCTTTTGCCCAAGTTTCCTTAATTCATGTTCAGTCACTATCTCTCTAGATTTTGTAACCAAGGAAAGAATGTTTGTTATTACTTTTACTGTTTCTTCACCTAATTGCAGTTTTATACTTTTATCTTTTAGCTTCAACACGAGATTACTTAAATCTTCCCTACCTAAGGGTATCATCAGACTATCCCAGATTGTTGTATTTTTTACAAATCATATTTTTCACTTCAACATTTTTATGATACGTTCTGTATAAAATTAAATAGAACATGTGACAGTATTTAATTCTTACTGCATTCCTATTTCCTCTTTGAGACAATTAGCTCTCCCATATTCCATTCTAACTGTTACTTCTCAACATAGAGCTTCTTCAATTTGAAATCCAGGTATTTCAGCACACCAAAATTTTTGAAGGCTGTTCACAATTTCTTCATGCAGTCAGAAAACTTAATATTTTCCTTAAGGCAAAAACTCTCTTGGCTTTTCCATTATCCATAAGGTGGTTGAAATGTAATCCTGGATACCTCTGCTTCTGAAACCAAGTTGCACCTTTGATAGTTCTTATTCCATATGCTGCTGAAGTCTTGGAAAAGCCAAGAGAGTTTTGCAACATTTTGAGCATTATTTTAGGATGAGAACTACGTGCAAGTATTTGGTGGTTGGATTATTCTTTCCCGCTACATTTTTTTTTAGATTGGAATATAGATTGACCTTTTTCAGTCCTGCAGCTACTGCTGTGTTTTCCATATTTGCCTACAAACTGCAAACAGTATTTTAAGAGCATCAACTTGCAAGATTTTAAGCAGTTCTGCTTGTATTTTGTCTACTCGATGAGCATTGTTATTGATAATACTTTCTGAGGCACATTTAACTTTATTTGCTAAAATTACTGTTCTACATTGATCATTGAACCTTTGTGTGGATCAGTGATTCAGATTTTTTTGTAGTTTTACCACATAGTTATGACCTTCTTGGTTCCCTGCCTTCTTAGTCTTTTACTAGGTCGATCTTTGTGAAAAATATTCTCTTGATTTCTATCATTTTCATTTGTGTGTGTCTGTGTGTATGTATGTATGTACGTACGTACGTACGTATGTATGTATGTATATGTATATATACACCATTTTTTCTGTAACTCAGATTCTTGATTCCTTGCATTGCTTATTTAGATATTACTGCATTTCTCTTTTGTTTATACTCACAGAATTATTTTTTTCTTGTTTACTATGTACATGCAGATACAAAACCAAGGAATTTTATGGGGGAAGTATACAGTAAACATGCATATTATATTTCAGCAAACGTGGATTTCTTTATATGGAACTAATATCTGAAATAAAGATCCAAGTTTACATTTACAAATTTCTTTTAAATTAAATTACTTTTAACATGGAAAACTATGTGCATGCTTTTATCACTTATCTGCAACCCTAAAAAATAATAATATAGTGCCAAATGCTAATTAAAACTGCTTGATATCCCATCAAAATTTTAGATCAAGCAGAAACTTTTGTACGTCTCTGTCTTTCCTAGATGTTCTCATTTTCTATTTCCTTTCACCTTCCTAAAGCTAGACTTCAACAATATAACTTTAATATTGTTGTATAACTAGTAATATTTTCTAGAACTACAATACCTAGCTGTTGAATAATAATTAAACAACAATGGCTATGAAGAAAAAAATATTTGAGTGTTGTTGGCCATGCCAAGGAAGCAGTACAGGATTTAATAACCAGAAATTGCCTGCTGAAAAACAGGAGTCTGTCCACCCCACTTACTCTCTTGCAGAAGCAGCAATTTACCCAAAGGCAGAATCTCATGCTGCTGTAAATATTGGGCAAAAAACCCAAAAGATTTATTTGATCTTGAGAGAAACTAGAGGTATTGGAATATTGATTTTTAGCACATAGACAAAGTCCAGCTTTTTTGATGAATGAAAGTTATTTTTCATTTCTTCTCCCTTATCCGTTCCACTTTTATTCTCAATTAAATGAATTGTACCAAAAATGTGTGGACTATTTCCCTTAACCTGTACCTTCTGGGCTTCCTTTGGAATTATGGAAATATAAACCCAACATAACAGGAAAATATCAGATTGTAAAAGATTATCATCAATCGTTCAGTATCATTTCTGAAAGAAAAAAAATAGTGTCATTTGCTTCTGTTTCCATTGCATTAACTAGAATTACTATATAAGACTTGATGCTAGTTTGACAACTCATGATAAAATAAGATATAATAAGATGAAAGAGTGGCCCTGGCTATGTTTCCTTATATATATATACTTGATTTAAGGAAGAAACAGACAAATTTATGAAGAAAGAGTGAGCAGAATCTATTAAGCAAAACAATAAATAATGCTCTGCAGAAAGATTCTACTGGGGTTTTTCCTCTTTCAATTTGGTGAAAATTATTTTACAATAAAACAAACAATATGCACCATCAAACCATAAAAACAAGTCTGTAAAAACTGGTTAAAATTAAATTAGCATCAAAATGAGTAAAAAGCAAAATATAAAGCTTTCTTACCTTCAAATTTACAAATTGAGCAAGCAAGCAGTTTAAATGTTGAAACAATATTGTCTTCACTGCCTTTTGAAAAATAACAAATTAGGGGAGTCTTGACTAAAGGAGAGAGATGATTCTTTAGGAATAGGATAGCCACAGTAAAGACTTTTTTCTCTTGCGTTTTGGAGTAAGTGTTGGGTCATACAATTGATGTGGGGTAAGTGCTGGGACATAATTCTGGAAAATTAGCCGAAAGGCGGTGATCATAAAAATAACCAGGAACCATTTAAAAGTGTTAAGATTGAATTTTCACTTTGAATTGTATTTGGAACCATGTAGCATCTCCAGAACTCATAATATATGACTGAAAGCACATGTAGGAACTATCAAGTTCAAGCAAATAAATTGTATCAACTTCAGTTTCCAGTTCATCTTCAAAAGAAACAGAACAATATTGCGGTAATCCAATCTCAAGATGATGAGTTATGATTTTTTTTTGTTTTCAGGGCTCCCTATTCCATAAACAACCACAATTAGTCAAACTGGACAACCATATAAAACTGATTAGTTTTAATTTGCACTTTGAATTGTATTTGGAGCTAAAATAACAGCAGATACGAAGCAAGTGTTTTCACTAGGATTGACTCCTTGTACAGCAACCCCAATTCATAATCCATACCCATCCATTCAAAATGGAGTGAAGTTATTGGAAAATAGTACCATCTCTATCTGCAACCCTCCAAGTGGCCCAGAACAATGCCACTGATAGTATCAAAGACCTCTGAGAGGCCTAATAGGATCAAGATAGCTGATCTCTCTACCTCATGGGTCTGAAAAAGGTGATCCATCAAAATAACAATCTGGCTTCTGCCTATTGCCAGGCCTAAGCCACAAATGAAAAGCAAACAAACGTGGTCGTGGCCGCCATGATGTAAAAAAGATGTGGAGACTCTAGAAAGAGTGCAGAGAAGAGCAACAAAGATGATTAGGGGACTGGAGACTAAAACATATGAGGAACGGTTGCAGGAACTGGGTATGTCTAGTTTAATAGAAAGAAGGACTAGGGGAGACATGATAGCAGTGTTCCAATATCTCAGGGGTTGCCACAAAGAAGAGGGAGTCAAACTATTCTCCAAGGCACCTGAGAGTAGAACAAGAAGCAATGGGTGGAAGCTAATCAAGGAGAGAAGCAACTTAGAACTGAGGAGAAATTTCCTGACAGTTAGAACAATTAATCAGTGGAACAGCTTGCCTCCAGAAGTTGTGAATGCTCCAAAACTGGAAGTCTTTAAGAAGATGTTGGATAGCCATTTGCCTGAAACGGTATAGGGTTTCCTGCCTAGGCAGGGGGTTGGATTAGAAGGCCTCAAAGGTCCCTTCCAACTCTACTATTGTATTGTATTGTATAAACGAGATATGTAATTATACCTTCCTAGCTTTTAAATAAGATTGGAATTAGTGTTGTATAATAAAGTCAGATCAAGAAATGGCTTCTCTGGGAAGTGCACAATATTGTCTCCTTCAAAGGGGCTGATGATTTCCCTTCTCCCAAAGAGTTTCTAAATGCACATATAGAAATACAGATACAGAGAGAGAGAGAGAGAGAGAGAGAGAGAGAGAGAGAGAGAGAGAGAGAGAGAGAGAGAGAGAGAGAGAGAGAGAGAGATAGATAGATAGATTCACACACAGATAACCCGGTCTACCAAACACAGGTGAAGATGATTTATATGAAGGTGTAGAATTTATATTCAATGAAACACACACCTCTTTTTTTAGCATCTACAAGCTTAAATAAAACTCAGATGATTGTGACTGCTTTTGTCCCAGTCACCTCATCAAAATCTATATTTTGTTTTTTTATGTTCAACCCTGCAACGCCTTCCTCTAACCTGTCTGAAAACATAGTAGTTTCCATCTTATTTCCCCACCCCCCTCCCAACCTCTGGTAAGTAAGAAATCTTTTGATCCGATTTTCACCTCCGAGCTTGCTACATATTCATTCTGAATGCTATTTCTAAAGCTAGATTTGACAGATACCAAATGCACACACAATTTGTGTCAAATTTATCTTGTTTTTCAGCCATGTCAATTTCTCCTAGGTAGCAGGGATAAAGGGAATGTTCTTGGCTAACAAGAAGATTGACAACCAAGTAAAAACTTTCATCACCTACAACAAAGGCAGAGACTGGCATTTGCTGCAGGCCCCGGACACAGATCTGAGAGGGAACCCAGTTCATTGCCTGCTAGTAAGTGAAGGTTTATGGGCACGAGGGAGGGGAATACCCTCTTATTATTATACAGTGACGTAGCCTCTTTCCCCACAATTTTTTCATAGATTTTTTTTAAAAGCAACTTTTTAAAATTTGTGAGATGGAAATTAACTTATTTTTCTTTTCATGAAATGTCTATTCTTGAACCTTGAAAAGGAAACCAGATCATTGCCTCCTACCATAGTAAGTGACAATTTAAGCATGAGGGAAGGGGGGAAAAACCCTTCTTATTATACATATTATAGAAGGAAATGGGGTTATTTTTCTTTTAACTGAAAAAAAGAAATATCTATTCTTGAACACTTTTGTCCAACTGAATCTTTTGAACAAGACACACTAGCCATTATGAGTCAGGTCAATAAGGATGCAAGAAATGAGCTATTTGTCTAAGCAAATGGTCTTGCTTATATTAAATTTTTGTGGTTAACCATGGAACTAAGTGCAGATAGCATTATCAGTATAAATTGTGCCCTTCATAAAATAGCATTATTTGTTGGAGTCCAGGAACTATACTTTCTCTGTTACAATTCCTGCTCTCAGGAACAGCATCCCTGCAGAAGTCCATTTGGATACTACCTCAATGACATTCAGAAAGTAATTAAAAATGTAGCTGCTTTCTCAGGCTTTAGGGCAGAATTGTGCTAGGGGTTTTTAAGGATCTTTTATTGTTATACAGGTAGTCCTGACTTACAACAGTTCATTTAGTGAACATTCAAAGTTTGGTTTGTTTGTTTGTTTGTTTTATTGGATTTATATGCTGCCCTTCTCCCAAAGGACTCAGGGCGGCGTACAGAATTAAAAACACATATTACAAAACTTAAAAGAAAATTAGAAGCAATCCAAGAAACAAACCGAATTCATATAACACTAACATTTTAAAAATTAGATAAAATTAACAGGCCAGGCCGGCTTGCTGGAAAAGCCAACTTTTTAGGGCGCGTCGGAACGACTGGAGGTCGGGGATTATGCGAAGCTCCGGGGGCAGCACATTCCAGAGGGAAGGCGCTCCCACAGAGAAGGTTTTCCCCCTGGGGGTCGCTAGCCGACACTGTCTGGCCGACAGCACCCTGAGAAGGCCAACTCTGTGGGATCACACTGAACAGTGTGAGGCTACTGGTGGCAGTAGGTGGTCTCGCAGGTACCCTGGGCCTAAGTCATGGAGAGCTTTAAAGGTCATAATTAGTACCTTGAATCGCACCCGGAAAACAACCGGCAACCAGTGCAGGCCGCCTAAAAGGGGTCCTGTAATCCTGTGCACCCGGGGGTGCAAGAAGGACGATGAGGGTCAGAACACGTGATTGCTCTTAAACAGCAAACCCGCATCCCCCGAACATAATTTGGCCCCCAGCCCCCACCATATCTGCCTCACCCACAAACAGTAGAGATTGTAAACCCCCCAATGGAATGGCTTAATGTCTCCCCCGGAATCCCAACCCTTCCTAGCCTGCCAACCCGTGTCCATTAGTTAGCTCTGGCCTGTGCCCTGGCAGGTTCCTCCCCAAGCCTGTCTGAGCCATCTGAATCAACCCCCCGCCCCCCTTAAAATTTGATTTTAAAACCCCTGTAAAAAAAACCTAAGAAATGTCTTCTTCGCATGCCACCTCTTGGGATCCCAAGATCCGTCATTAAGGAAGCATCTTGATAGGCAAGAAGGCCATCCCCGGGAAAGGGGAATTTTACAGTGTTACAGTTAAAGTGACACACTGAAAAAAGTGGCTTATCAATGTTTTCCCACTTCCTACCATTGCAATATCTCCATGATCATGTGATCAGAATTAGGATGCTTGGCAACTGTCTCATATTTATGACAGTTGCAGTTTCCCAGAGTCACGTGATCACCTTTCTTACAAAGTCAATGGGGAAACCAGATTCACTTAACAATGGGGAAGTCAATTCACAATCATAGTACTAACTTCTTAATAACTGCAGGATTCACTTAACAGCTATGGCAAGAAAGGTCATAAAATGGGGCAAAAGTCACTTAACAAATGTTTCATTTAGCGTCAGAAATTTTGGACTCAATTATGGTCATAAGTCAAAGACTATTTTTATAGAGTTTGTTTTCTGGATTATGATTTGTTTCTTTTTTAAAAAAAATGGTTGCTATTTTATTTAGACAGAGTGCAGCCCACAATTATATCAAAGCAGAATTTGTTTTATTTTTGTAAACCCAAAGAAGGATGGAAGAGGTGCTTTGTGGTATCATGCAAATTATGCAAATTACAATATAAATTTAATCAATATAGCAGGTCCTCGAAATTGTTATGGCATATGCATGTTAATTCACAGTTAGTAAAGTTATAGTGGTGAATATAATAACATTCTTGAGTTAAACAAGGGGCGTAAGAACATTTATGCTAGGATGTTGCTTTCTTCTAAGTACCCTTGATGCCCAGTGGTTTATTACGTTTTTAATGCACAAATTAACATGAACGTAAAGCTGGCAGTTTAATTTTGACTTGAAAAGTATATTTAAGGAAAAGGAATTTACTTGCCTAACATATTGTTTTTATATTCATATATCATAACAAAAATATTGACTGCCCGTCACACTATTTGAATTTCTTTCAATATCATGGGTAGGATCCCTTCCAAAAAGGAATCAAAAATGGGAAGTCCATCTTCTAATTTCCACCACAAACTATTCACTCAGATATACTCGAGCGAAGATACACTTTATTCTTTCCTCTCTCAAAGACATACAAATAAACATTGCTTTGTTATCAGTTTCTTAACTCTCTCCTGTCAAATGAATGGTAAATGGACCTGATGACAGCACTTCTCTTAGGTAATGTGTTCAGGCAATTTTTCCCTCGGAAAGCGTGACAGGTGTACCTTGACCCTTTCCTTTAAAGAGGTCACAACAATACAGGTCCTGAACAAATGGTTTAATGTGAGATAGTATATTAGTGAGGATGAATTTGGGAGGGATATGTCAACCTTGGAAAAGTCATTCTCAACTTCCTCCCTTTTCCTGGTTGGCTCTCAGATTCCAAGACCATTCCCTCTTCTATAAAAAGATTTGTCTCAATCTTGGGAGCCATAAAAAATACTTACTGGAGAATGGACTTGCCTTTGCCTTCTTTTTATTGTTGTAGTCTACCTCTTTTAAATCAATAGAATGCGTATGTGCAAAAGAGAGAAAGAGAATTAATACACTACCCTTGTGGCAGTGGTGGGTTCCAGATCCCATCACAACTGGTACACTGTGACAGGGCAGGGTGTCCACCATGTGCATGCGTGCTGCGCATGCATGCACACCCACCACCCACAACGCTCCAGCTGCTCGGAGCATTGCACAGGCGCTGTACGCTCCATGCACGTGCACAAATTGCCCAGTTGGGTCAAATACAGTTAAGGAAGGCGGGCGGGTGGGTGGGCCCTCCAGAGCACAATACCAGAACGGTACCTGATGCTCCTAGCAGGCACCGGTACAGCCATACCGGGGCGTACCGGCTGTAACCCACCACTGCCTTGTGGTCAATTTATAAAAATAAAAATGAATAAAATAATGGGGAAAATGTTTTTTCTGATAAATACTGTAAATACTGTAAATGTTAGAGAACATGGACAATTATGTAATTCCCAGGAGTTTACCTTGGATTGGGTAGCTAATGGTTTAACATCCACACAATGAAATGTTATAAATCAGGCTTAATATTTATGTCATATAAAGAATAAGCATGTATGTATCTGATGTATATACTTAATATAATAATATAAACACATTCAGTGTTGCCTAATTTTGGCAGGAGTAATACAATATGATTCCGGAAAAAATAGCTATGGTCCAGGAATGATTTCTGTGAATATTAAAATGTACTTATTTAATTTAATTCCAGTTCTGGAATTGAATAGATTACCTTTGATCTAATTAATGGCCTTTCTTGTTGCTGTGCCTGCCCTCTGGAACAGCATCCCACTGGAGACCTGGATGAGTCTGGCACTGTTGGCTTTTTGAAAATCATTAAAGAACTGAACATTCCTGCAGGCATTTGGGCCAGGAGGTTAACTGAGCCCCTTTGTCTTCATGGTTTGAAAGGGAATAGGTTTTGTTTTGTTTTAATCTCAGCCATGTGTAATAATATGATTTATGTATTTGACTTTATGAACAAAGTTGTTTATCTTTAATTTTTTGTTTTCAATCTCTGTACAACTTCCAGAGGTCACCTTTGACAAAATTTGTGTAAATAAATCAATCAAATGGAGCAAAAAGTAATCAGCTTCCCAAAAATAAACAACACACACACACACACCTAATTATTGGAGATTTGTTTGGAATTTCTTCACCAGTCTTCCTCCTCTCTTGAATTTATTTCAATGCTTTTCAGTGGAATGCACTATAAATTTTGACTTATTACCATCACTTAATAAAACCAAAACAACCTTTGAGAAAATGAAATTATGTTATTTGAATAAATTGGAAAGTTAAGGTCCAAGTCTCAAATCTCAGCCATAAAGCACACTGGTTTTCAATCTACATTCATATATGCATACTATATTATAATATTTATCTTGGGGAAAGCAATATTATGAAAACTGCAGAAAAGTAATGAGAAATAGTAAGCTAAACTAATAAAATCCATGACATAAGAAAATGTAAGAAATTAGCCAAAACTAATTTACAGAAATAATATTGACACTCCCCATTGTTCTACCTTTGCAACCTAACTTTATTTCCACTAAGTTTATACATTATCTATTATTATAATCTTTATTTTGGAAGAGCTCATTCCTACAACTACATTTTCTCACTTTTCCCCTTTCTCTTAACCCATTGATCTTCATATATTTCTTTTGCTATCCAGTCCTCCTGAAATCTCTCCATATAACTCAACTATTTAATGTGCTAACATTATTCATTCACTTTTTTTATTCAGCTGACATTCATTCAGCATATTCACCTGTGTCTCCTTGTTTTATTTCACTTATTATTTACTCAGTTTCCATTGCTTTTTGTTTCTTTCAACTAACACTCATTCCTTGAAACAGACAATATATTATCTACGGTAATATCTTTATATTATCAATTGCACATTAACATTTCTCAATTTCACTATCTTTAGTAAACATGCTATGAAAATAGATGACATTAATCTATTCCCTCTAATTTTCCACCATTCAGATACAAAGTTCAGTTTATTCTTTTAAGCTGAAACACAGCTATCTCTTGTTATTTTTTAATTTATTAATTTTTAGATCCATATTCATCACTCCATTATGTAGTCTGACATGCATTGAAAATGATCAGCTTCTCAGCCAATAACATGGTATCACCTCCATAGAAATCTTCATGCACATTCATTTCCTGACAAATTATGTGTAATGACACCCAAACAATCCTTATTCATTTGACAATCAGTGGGATTTACCATAATCCTAGCTCTAAAGTGAATTATTTACTATTCATTCCATTCTAATGTGGTCTTTACTTTCATCTTATACCAGTAATGGCGAACCTATGGCACGCGTGCCACAGGTGGCATGCGGAGCCATTTGTCAGGGCACTCAAGGTGCTGAGTTCACCCTTTTTTAAAGCCATTTTTCGCCCTCCCCAGGCTCCAGAGCCTTTATAGGAGCCTGGGGAGGGCGAAAAGAGCCTCCCCCCCCTCCAGAGGCTTCATGAGCTTCCCTGAAGCCTCCGGAGCACAAAAAAACGGCCCTATGGGCAAACCGGAAGTTCGGGAACAGACTTCCGGTTTGCTTGGAGGGTCGTTTTGACTGCTCCGGAGGCTTCAGGGAAGCGTCCTGAAGGTCCCTCAAGCCTTCGGAGCACTCAAAACGACCCTCCGAGCAAACCAGAAGTCACTTCCGGTTTGCTCGGAGGTTCATTTTGACTGCTCCAGAGGCTTCAGGGAAGCATCCTGAAGGTCCCTCAAGCCTCCAGAGGGCTTCCGGGGGGCGGGAGAGGCTGTTTTCGCCCTCCCCAGGCTCCTATAAAGCCTCTGGAGACTAGGAAGGGCAAAAATAGCATGCAAAAAATGGAGGGGTCGCGCCTGTAGTGCGCGCATGTGCACTGGGGAGGTCGCACATTGCATTATGGGTGCGGCATGCCCACACACTACCCCCCCTGCGCTCCCCACACTTATGGCATGCGAGCCAAAAAAGGTTCGCCATCGCTGCTTATACCATTCCTATTGCATTCAGGAACTTTCAACTCCATGCTCATAGTTAACATTTTCTAATTCAAGCCACTTTACTTATCATAACCAATGCACAATAAGCTTTATCTAGCACAGTCATACACTCCTTAATACCCTTCTAAAGAAGAAAGATCTGGTCTGTACATCCTCTGCTTGACATAAAGCTACACTGCACTTTCCACATTTTGCTCTAAACTACCTCACATACTTATAGAGGAGGAAAATACATTAGTACTCCAAGCATTAGGCATAGATGCAGTCTTTATCTCATTAAACAAGCCACATAACCACTCTACAAAGAAACCACATATTGTAATATTTCTGTATTTGCAGCATATCCACACTGTAATGTTTCTATACTTACAGCAGCCTTGCCATTTTTAACATTTTCACAGCGTTTTTGACTTCCTTTTCATCATTCATTTTCTTGAACATTAACATTTAGAACATTCATTTGAATTCTGGTCTTGACATATTACTGTCATCCAAGTACAGATATCTAAAAACTCCTGCTAGCATTCCATCACTTCAGTTTCATCCTAAATCATCTCTTCACTTTCATGTTCAATTCCACTATCTCTGCTGGAGGCTCCTTATTTAGCCCTCTTCACCTACTTCTGTCTTTTAAAAAAAAAAATCCCATCAAAAACTTTGCATTTTCTTCAAACCTCAATCTCAAGTGTCAAATGTGGTTTATGTGAAGATAAAATTAATGGGAAGGCTCATTCTGATAAACTAAACAATATTTTTCTGCCAACAACTAGTTTTCAAATTCCTTCTCAGGCACATAGTGGATAAATCCTTAAAGCAGTAATATGATAAAGAATTGTGATTTCCCGATTTTAACTAAAGCTAAGTTGAAGAAATCTATTTTAACAAAAATGCTACTTTTGATCCATCTGTTATCACATTGTAGTACATTTCAGAAGTTGGAACCAAATAGGCTAACAAAGGCCATAGACAAAGGCCTAACAAAGGAAGGGAAAGTGGTCCTATTCTGTGACTAACATCTGGTGCTCATGCTTTTGAATGTTATGGATTGTGGATTCTTTCCCAAGGTTTTTTTGTCACTTGGGAATGAATGCAATTGTATAAAAATACATTACAATAAAAGTACTGCAGCTGTATCAATAACTTCTTCAAGATCTATGCTATGCTATGCATGCTATGCTATGCTATGGTCTCTCCAGTACTGATTAGCATCTCCTTGTTTGTTTTCTTCCAAGCCATATTGCTCCCTTCATCTCCACCTGAAGGTTTCAGAGAATCCTTACACTTCTGGTAATATTGCCAGTCGTGATACAGCTCCAGGAATCATTGTGGCCTCTGGTAAGAAATCTTCCAGTGCTATATAACAAAAGTCTACAATTTCTTATTGCTATTTAAGTGGAACATAAAAGTTCTAATTTTCAACTTGTAGTTCAAAGGTGACACGAAGTAATAGTTGCAACCAAAAAGATCTATTTCAAATCTCATTTCTTTTCCATGAACTCTCAAGTTTGGCCTGAGTCAAATCACTGTGCCTCATCTTCTGTCAGCAAAACAAGGAAGATAACAAAATTGATTTAACAAAACATAACAAAAGAGGTGGGAAATATTTGTTTTGTGATACCCTTTCTTGCTGGCTGCTGGCTATGAAATTGAGTCTTGCCATGAACTTATCCTCATTTTGTAAAATTGGTGCAAGAATTGCAACGTGATTAACTAATATATATGAAATTATATATATACACATATAATGTGTACACACACATACATATGTACATTTCTGTTTTATAATAAATTGCATCCTTAAGTCATCACTGTTCGACACCATATATATTACTAAAAGCACAAAGATTTCAGTTTTATTTTACATTTAAGTTTTACAGGTTGGGGTACTTTTCTTTACAGGTAACATTGGATCAGAGCTGTCAGAAAATGATATCAGCATGTTTGTTTCGTCTGATGCTGGAAACACTTGGAGACAAGTGAGTAACAATGAAAACATTAAATGGTCAACTGAGGGGAGAGGGAGAGTGGTGTGAAATACCTTTGAGGAGCAGTTTATTGGAGCATTTTGCTTGATTGGGCAAAGCAACTGTTAATCTCCATAAAGAGGCTAATTTTCTGTTATCCTCCACATTCCAGTCCTCATAAAACTGAGGATAATGTGGCCTGGAAGCAGATAATTTCTCCCCCAGCTATCCTCTCTGCAGTGAATTTTGAGCATGTGTTGTTTCGGGCCAAAAGTTAGTAAATAACTAATATATCTATGATGATTATATTTAGTTGGAATTTTGTGTGCTTGAAGACTTCCTTCCATTGTTTTCATGTATTTCCCTTTTTTTGATAGACCTGTTTATATAATTAATGTTTTGCTTAAATTATTTGCTTAAAAAGAGAGATCATCCCTTCATAGTTACCTCTTGAGCTAGCACAAAATTTATTAATTTCTCTATTGTTTTCAAAACATCTTCCTTTTTATGCTTTAAGAGGTAGGCTGAAGGAAGAGCCTAGGATTCGGTCTGACTAGTGGCAGCCTATCTTAATTACTTTTTACCTTCCAAGGGGAACCTGTGCAAAAGGGTCTGATAAGTAAGATTTTAAATGATCACTCTTCCTGTATGTAAGAAGACCAAACTAGAATCTCAGTTTAGGACATCTGTCCCTTTTTTGTACAATTATGAATGTTACCATCATAGATATTATATATTAATGGAAGACTCACATATTTTCATCCTGCATGATATTCTTTAGCAGTACTCTGGCACCTCAGTAGTTATTTTAACTCATTGTCTTTCTTTTCCCTTTTGTTTAATCCTACTCTCACTGTTTTATGGCAAGAAAAAGTGTGGTTCATCATTTACATGCTATTGTGCTGTGCATTCTCATTTATAAAGTTACGCTAACTTAATTCCCTGGTTACAAAACCTTTGAAAAAAAAGATGCTGTAATGAATGAATGAGCCTGATTCACTCAGATATGTGCTTTCTCCTTCCCATATTTCACCCAGGAACACAAAACTCAAAATCTCAAGGAACAAGAAAGAGATTATCTTCCTGCTAAAAAATGTCTGGTGACAGAAAAATGGGGATGGGGAGTGGGGATGGGTGGATACGTAACTAAACCTCTTTTCCATTGGCTACGGAAAACAAATGTGTAATATAGCTTAAAGCGCGGGGAGGAGTGAAACTAGCGCCTTACCCAGGAAAACCTCCAAGGAGATTCCTACAGCTTCAGGAATCTTGAGCCTGGGTCTTGAGGCTGAAGGGATAAATAATTATAGAAAGTAGATCTGAAGGAGTTATGTAGGTGATCCCAGATAGAGGGAACTTCGTCTCTTTGATCTGTTGAACAAAGAGATGAAGGCGGATTTCTAGTAAATATATGTGGAATGAGAAAGGGGAATTGAGGAAAAGTTGTTCACGTCTCTATTCTGGGACAGTAATTGCTGGGAGGTTAGATATATGAGAGAAGCAGAGATGAAGACAAGCCAGTGGAGAGCATCTCTGTGATTAAGAGAAAGAAAGCTGATGGCTGCTAGAAAGACAATGGAGATATACATTCAGTTAGAATCCCCATCAGCATGCTTTATTTCAATGGGTGTTTGCTCATTAAATATTGTTAAATATAGTTAAATAGAGTAAATGTCTGTTGATTTTTATAACTTTAATTATTGTCTCAAAATCTAAAGTTCCATATACATGTTCGGCAAATTGGGGATACGTTTTTTGAAAAGCTATGGTATATGAAAAGGACTTTAATCCTCCATAAGTAGCAAAATACATCTAGACATAAACAATTCTAACTGCCAGGAATGCCTTCTCATCTTTAGTGAACCTTTTATTGATAAGAACAAGAAATAAACAACAATCAAACCAATACATAAGAACATTACTTTGGTTCAAGTCTTAAAGGTTAACTGTGCTTCTGGTAGATTAACTTTCAGAATGGCCTATATTTACATCCACTGACATGAGTATAACTACAATCTCTTACACAAAACTAAGAATGAGAATTACTAAATAAAATGTTTTGTTTTCCCCTTGCTTTCCTACTTCTCAAATTAACTCCATATCCATTAACTAAGTATAAGCATTTAAAGAGCTCCAGCAATCAGATAATAATATGGACAACAATATGCATGACTCTTGTATATCACTGAATACATTTTAGCAAGTACTTGGCATTTAATTAATATGCAATTACCACCTCATAAACTGAAATCAAGTACATACTTAAGAGAATTAACAAAGCAAAGTGTAAGTGCTCTGTTAATACATATTGAATCTCTTAGACATAAAACATTGGGAGTCCTGCTATAGGTCTCTAAATATAAATGCAAATGTGGTACCAATTAAAAAGTATGTAGTATATCTAAAAAAATATGCTCTTGCTCAAAATTGGATTGATATCTAACAAGATTTATTTTAGGAACATCCAACAATCCTACCAAACTTCTTTTGGTAATGGAATAGTCCTCAAACTGACTATTCTGCAAGAAGAGGAGAGACAATGTTAACTTTTCAGGGCTTTAAAACTGAAACCAGAAAGAACTGGTTCCCCAAAAATGATAGATAGCACACTTCAATTTTAGATTAGTCTGGAGAAAAGTATTTGTGATGATGTGTTGTTCACTAATTGAGGTTTGCAAGCACACTCAACGTCACATAGATTGCAGTCATCTAATCTAAGAGTAAACAAGGCATTTGTCACTGTGAGTAGGTTGCTCTACATTTATCAGAAATAGATGGGTTTTATGCTTCCAAATGTAGAGCAGACTTTCTTTCTAGGAATGTGATGAAACTGTCCACTTCTTGGGCAAGACTTTCCAGGTGGACATTTGAGGGTCTAGTTCATCTATTCTCTGAATCATCACTTCTCAGAGGAACTGATTTGTTTTCCAAAAGGAATGGACTGTCTTCCCATTCTATTTTTGTGGTTGTTAAATCTGCAAAATATATTCATTTGATTGATATCCCACATTTCTAGCCAAACAAATACTTATTAGAGCTACGGTTAGCAAAGTATACAATGTTCGAATTTAGAACATTTTTTTTTCATGTACCTAAACTTTTCATCTAAAAAGGTTTATATGCTTCAATACATGAAAAATGTATGCATTTATATTTACTTTTTGGTGTTTGGCTTGGAAAGCTACAGATAAGGCACAACTAAATAATTAGTAAAAAAAATTAATAATGATTAGTGTCATTGTTCAATAACTGTAAACCTTTCTTTTGAATAAATTGTTATTATTAATCCTATTCAGGCATCACATTACCTGATATTCTCACCATGTATACAGCTATATAGATTAAGACTTCCATTCTGCAGATAACCAAGCTCCTTCCTTCCTTCCTTCCTTCCTTCCTTCCTTCCTTCCTTCCTTCCTTCCTTCCTCCCTCCCTCCCTCCCTTCCTCCCTTCCTTCCTCTTTTTTTCTAAACAATGAAATAAAATCGTGATTATTCTTATTCCTAAGAATATAATTTATAACATTAATAGTATTAAATGTTTATATACTTATTCATTACAAAAGAAACTTGTCGGCTCTTGGTTCTACATACAAAGGATTCCATCTATCTTTTTATGTGTCTCACTAGATCTTTGAAGATGAACACAGTGTCCTTTATCTGGACCAAGGTGGGGTTTTGGTTGCTATGAAACATACATCTCTGCCTATCAGACATCTCTGGTAATTAATGTGACTTCTCTAATTCTATTCATCATAGAGTCCTTCATTGTGTATTATATGCCATTAGTAGTTGGATTGCGACCAAGCTTTTTTACTAAGTGCCAGGATATGCCAATTAAACAAATGAGCATGCTGCCTCTTTTCATCCCAATAAAACTATATCTGCATTTTATACATACAATTTTTGACAAACAAAACACTTGCAGGTCAATATTATAATCTACAATAGTATTAAGAAGTTGCATTGCTTTTTGTTCAAGCTGAAGATTAGGAAATTTAGCTGCAATTTAAAGATATAAAGAACATTGAAGGTTAAACTCTATTGAAATAGAAGAATAAGAAAAGAAAGTACAGTAAGAGACTCCAGAAGGAACATGGTGTAAATATTCACGTTGAGGGAAAAACAAATTCTTTCTTTTTAAAGTAGTAACCAAGGACAAATGTAACAAAAAAATGCAAATTCAATACAGAAGAGCCCATTTTCATATCAATATAACTGATCTTGTTTTGTTCCTATACTAGGTGTGTATAACATGAGGGAGTCTTAAAAAAAAAACTGCTTTAAAGAGATGCTATGTTTGCTTTCCTGTACGTTCAGGAGAATCTCTTTGAAATAATTAGTGAAATATGCAGAGTTCTAGTATTTATGATGTGTCATGGAAGTAATGTGGCAGGATCTCAAGTGGGTGGTTGTATCCACAATTACTAAGTGTGAGAGTACTTGTAGTCCTAATTCTGAGCTATTGTCAGTATTCATACATTTCTGAACATTTATTTATCTCCTTTATTGTAGCAGCTACGATATATAAAGATACGTATGGAGTGGGTTTCCTATCTTAGTTTATATCTATTGTACTGTACATAAAGAAATATGTTTATATTAAAAACATTCTAGGCAAAGAATCATTCGCCTATCACTTTGGCATCTGTTATTATACTTCTAGTGTACTTAACAATTCCATATTCTACAATTGTAGCACAATATTTGTGTTTTCCACTGGTGACTCTCCACTGCTGAACTATAGCACTCCAAAGCCCACATATCGTGAAGGATCTCGGGACCTGTAATTCAATAGCCACAACCTTGCATTATCCACTTCCAGCCATTCCTAAAATTGTGCCACTTCTATGATAATTGTTATGTATTTTAGTGTCCTATATTTTAAATGCCTTTTTTTGATGTCCTATTTTTAAAATGTTCATAATGATAGCTTCATTCTTAATCTTTCCAAATTAGGGAAATTATGCTTAATATGCCTTCAATATATAAGAGTAATATTAGATTACTTTTATTCAGCTTTTTCCATTTATCTGCAATCAATTATTTCTTCTATTAAACAACAATACGTATTGGGCTTTAACATTATAATACAGATAGTCCTTGACTTACAACCACAAATGAGCCCAAAATTTCTGTTGTTAAGTAAGACATTTGTTAAGTCAGTTTTGCCCCATTTTACGACCTTTATTGCTGTTAAGTGAATTCCGACAGTTGATAAGTTAACAACCCAGTTGAATTTGGCTTCCTCATTGACTTTGCTTATCAGCAGGTCCCAAACTATGATCTCATGACTTTGGGACATAACAATGGTCATAAATATGAAACCAGTTACCAAGCATCTAAATTTTGGTCACATGATCATGGAGATGCTACAAAGGTCATAAGTGTGAAAAACAGTCATAAGTCACATTTTCAGTGCCGTTGTAACTTCAAATTGTCACTAAATAAACTATTGTAATTCGAGGACTAACTGAGTTTTCTTTTTCTGAACAAAAATACATGCCATTATATGTGAACGTAATGCAAAATAACACAGAAATGTATAGTTGTTCGGGAAATTGTGTGTCCTTAAAATAGCTTTTCTTTATTCTTTTTACTGTAATGCTTTAGGAACATTATAGTTTTCTGTAATCTGTTATGAAAAACTATTTATAATATAAAAAGAGATTATTTTTGTTTCTTCTGTGTCTTATTGTTTTGTTTTGTCTTGTTATCGCCAGGTTAAGTTTTGATGAGGGAAGATCTTGGAGCAAGTACAGTTTCACCTCCATCCCGCTGTTTGTTGATGGGGTTTTGGGAGAGCCTGGAGAAGAGACTTTAATAATGACGTGAGTAAATGTTATTTATTTTTATAAATAAATACACACATTCACACCAGCCATTTAATGGGCTCCATTCCACTCTGGGTTCCTCAGCTCCTCTGGCATTATTAAATACGTAGTATCTCACATGAAATAACACTAATAGGATCCACTCTATTATTGTTAAATATAGACACTATAATAGATGAAATATCATTTGTAATGTAGGAATATAAATAGAATATGGAGTGTTACACTGATTACTTCAATATGATTCTAGTGTACTCTTCAGTGGTTTTTTGCAAATCCTCAAAATGGTGGGGATTTTTTGGATGGAGATTCAAGCAAAGGACACTTTTGGATATGAACATCTAAAGAAGGAAAGGGGCGTGCCTTTCTGCTAATCAGCAGAGCACGTCAGATGTACTTCACTGCTTTATCATGTATTGAGGAGTCCGGGAACATAAGCCCGGTCTGTAAAATAAAATAGCCAATTTCAGCAATTCTCTCCTGTCTTGAACTTTAACCATATTGAAGTAGAGCAATTTGCATCTGTGAGATGATGCACCAACGCAGATTGTAGTTGATTTACGGTACATAACATAATGCTTAATTTTTCATCAAGTACTATGTAGCAGAACATTTATCCACTAATTCCTGTTAATAAATAGTTTTGTGCATGGGTATGTGTGGAAGGGTGTTTATGTGTAAGAAAAGTTACACTGCTTTGATTATTGCTATATATTTAATGTTTGATTATTGGAGTTTTAATTTGTTCAAATTCATGCAGCCAGTTTCCAATAGAATAACCACCATTTTCTTCAATAATAGTGGAAATCAGCAATTTATAAATATTGTAAATAAATGAAAAAAATAAACAAATAATACTAGTATTTGGGTTTGGAAGCTTCCTTCCTTCTTTCCTCCCTCCCTCCCTCCCCCCTTCCCATAAATCCCACTCTTTATATACTAGCCACCTGTGCTCATAATTAAATCTGTAACTTACAATATCGTTGAAAGCTGTTATTATAACTGCAATGTATCACTAAAGAGATTAGAAGCTTGTTTATGATTTCCTGTATACACCAGATAAGCCCCTTTTTTATTATGGGCCATAACTTGTAAGGGGATATGTATAGAATTATATTCATTTCATTTTGCTGATCTGTTAAAATAAAATAGTCTCCTACTATTATAATCATTCAATGTCTTTATTTAGCGTTTTTGGACACTTCAGCCATCGTTCTGAGTGGCAGTTGGTAAAAGTGGATTACAAGTCCATTTTTGATAGACGGTGTGCGGATGATGATTACCGACCTTGGCAGCTTCATAGCCAGGTAAAAAGTCTGACCTAGAATTGAATTAAAATGTAATATAGTAATTAATTAAAAGTTGAGATCAACCTAATTTATTGCTTCAAAATCATTGAATCCATCACCCCTTAACACTTTGTATACAGTCCAACTAGTAAGCATTTATGGTGAAAGGTAAAACCTGAAACAAATTGGAGAAGAAAATGGCTTCGCATTTCATTGTTTTGAACTGAATGGTGAATTTCTCCCCACCTATTTTGAAAGACAAGGAGGTACAGAAATAGAAACAGGGCTGGTCCCAAGGCCAGACCAAAAAAAAGCTATCTCTGCCGTGTTCAGTTCAGTTTCTGGACAGAAAACAATATCTTCCTCTCTTTAAAATGTGCAGTCTTAGAATAGTTCACTTTCCAAAAAAAAAAAAAAATGTGCCCAGTGTCCTAGTTTCTCCGTGTCATTTGCCATCCTTACAAACCAAAATAACCTTCAATTCCAAAATAATTTAATCTAGTCACACTGTTACACTAGACACTAGTTAATGGCACTAAGTAAGAATCAGTTCAGTGTTAATTTGACTGTTGCCAGTTCTTAATTCTCCTTATTTGGGAATCTACATGGTTGTTTTCTCAAGTTCAGCTGGCTGAGACAGGCAACATTCGGAGGCCCTGCAATGAGGCTGCTACTGAACATTTAAAAAAAAAATCTGTGTTATGGACAGAACTACTCAAAACTACCTAACTACTACAACCAACCAATACAAAAGGATATTAAAGGGAAGCTATTCTCAGACTTGGAAAGCCTAATCACAGCTAGGTGTCATAAATTTACAAGAGTATAGGATTTCTAGGCCCTATCAACTCACTTTGGTTTTTTTTTTCAAGGCAGCCTCAATCTTATAAGAGATGGCTGGGGGCTTTATAACCAGGTGTGGACAAGCAGTTTGGATAGCATATTGAGCTTGGCGCTTGAAGTCAGGGTGGACTCATTCATGACTGTTTGACATTAGAAAGCTCCCGGCCATCTCTTGAAAAATTGAGGCTGCCTTTTAAAAAAAAAGTTACTTACTTTTTATTTAATAGAATTTTGGTCAAATTACTAAAACCTAGCTTCTATATTGTATGTGCTGTGTTTTATTCCCGGGGGTCTCATTCCAGGGAGTAGGTGGGTCGAAGTTTTTTTTTCCCCCTCTGATGTGGGAATGGGAAAGGAATAAATCCAGGTTTATACTTTTTGCTCATAGCCATACATATATAGTAGGTAGCCCTTGACTTGCAAGCATTCATTTATCAACCGTTCGAAATTATAATTGCACTGAGAAAAGTAACTTACAGTGGATCCTTGCACTTATGCCCACTGCAGTGTCTGCACAGTCACAGGAATCAAAATTTGGACGCTTGGCAATCGGCATGTATTTATGAGGGTTGCAGCATTCTGAGGTCACATGATCAACATTTGCAATCTCACCAGCAGCTTCCAATAAGCAAAGTCCATGGGGAAAGCCATCACTCATTTAACAACTATGTGGTTCACTTAACAACTGCAGTGATTAGCATCACTGGGGCAAAAAAAATGTAAAGTTGGGCAGAACTCACTTAACAACCACCTTGATTAAGAATGAAAATTCTCATCCCAGTTGTGGTCTTAGGTTGAGGATCATCTACACACACACATTTCTTTTCCATTATAGGCCTACCACTGTGGTCTTTGTGCCACTGAATATGCGGCGACTTTGTTCTCACCGTAGAAAAATATGAATGGTCCCCACTGTTTCTTTTTGCATTAGTATACGATAATTGTTTACATTTGCAATTTGCAAAAATGCACCTGATTACTGTGGTAAAAGCCTTCATATCTTTTCTTTGCTCAGGGAGAAGCATGCATCATGGGAGCCAAAAGGACTTACAAGAAGCGTAAGTCGGAAAAGAAATGCATGCAAGGCAAGTACGCCGGAGCCATGTCCTCTCAGCCATGTGTCTGCACAGAAGCAGACTTTGACTGGTGAGTTGTGCTTAATAACGGAGAGTGTACAAGGTCACAGCTTATATGGATTTGGCTATAGGTGTGCATGTAGCCTGACTTTCTTCCAGGGGACAAAAAAAGCCCTAGAGATTGGATAGAAGGGAATCGTCTTTCTAAATTAATGTGGCACTACCTCAGCACATGCTCCTACATTAGTAAGGTTATAGAACATCCTATATATAGTTCATAAATGGTGACATCAGGGTTTCATGACTTGAATGCATGTTTCGTCCTGTCTTGCTAGTAAGACGGTAGTAGGCAGTAACATACTATTACCAATTCATGTCTGCATTAGTGAAGAATAATGCAGAAGTAATCTTGGTGCAATGATACATGCTAATGTTCTCCAAGCACTTGAAAAAGGGCAGCATTAAGGGGATATCAAGCTCTAACCTTTTCATGGCTGTCCAAAAAGGTGCTGCAGGGTAATTGCAACTTAATTCAACTAAATGCAATTATAGGCTTTGCACCCTACAGGTCTCCCATTTATACAAGTACTGTAGTCTCATTTAACATAGTTAGTTTCACTGCAACCTTTCTTATAAATATAACTCCTCACTCTCCATGCTTCCTACACTCAGTTCCTAAATCCTGCTTGCTATGCCATGTTTTATAATATCAGTGACAAGCTATAAGAACAGAAACGAGCATGCAGTAAGAATTGAACATTCTGGATTTAATAATTTGTTTGTTTCTTTATGCATTTAATCAATTTACATGGTTGCTCAACCATAAGCTGCAAATCTGCGCAACTAACATAGAATTAAAGGCAGAAGCAAATCTACCAAGGTGAAAAAACAACACATATGAAAATATAATGTAATTAATACCAACTACCGTCATTCAATTTCCAGTCATTACAGAGAGCCTCATTCTAGGAAAGGCCAAGTCTCTGCGACCTTTCGGAGGCCAAAAGATCACTGCATCTCTGGGGTTATGCTGCTCCTGAGGAAGGAACAGGAACTAAAATTCTTCTCATTAAAAATCAGAATTCAAGAAGACTAGAATGTAACATTTCTTAGCCCATCTCAACAAATAGAATGCAAGCCAAAATAGACAAGAAACCAGTAAGACACTACCTATCCATTATAGACAAATTCAAATCATAGAGACCAGATGGATTACAGCCCAGAATTCCGAACAAGCTGGTGGACGTGATCCTGAAACCACTGAACCATACCTTTCAAACATCCTGGAGCACTGGGGAGTTACTAGAAGATGGGAAAAGAGCTGTCATTATTCCCATCTCCAAAAAAGGGAAAAAAGGGATCCAGGAAGCTACAGACCTCATATCAACAGCTGGAAAGATCCTGGAAAAGCTAATCAAGCAACAAAACATGTGCACACCTAGAAGCAAGCCAAGTTGTTATTAGAAATCAACATGGATTTGTCAAAAACAGTTCATGCCAGACAAACCTTATTGCATTCTTTGACAAAGTCACTAAATTAGTGTATCAGTGAAATGCTGTGGACATAGTATACTTGGACTTCATTAGACATTTGACAAAGTAGAAAACAACCTACTACTTGCTAAGATAGAAACATGTGGCTTAAATATCATCTCATCACTAGATGAATTTGTAATTACTGAAGCACCACACTCAATATGTCTTAATGGAACTACATTTATATGGAGTGGGGTATCCAAAGTACTATCTTAGGCCCAATACTCTTCAACATATCCTCAAATTTGCAGATGACACCAAGCTGTGTGAAATAGCCAACTTGTCAGAAGATGAGATCAAAAGCCAGGAAGATCTTGACCAAGTTGAATACTGGCCCTATCCAACAAAAGCAATTCAGTCGTCAGAAAAGTGAGGTTTTTAAGCAAGAAAAAAAATCATACATGGGTATAGAATAGATGTATCTAGCTTAATAATGAGACAAATCTAGGAGTCTTGGTGGACAACCATTTAAATATGAGCCACCAGTTTGCTTCAGCTGCCAAAAATGCAGTCCCAGACTGTATCAACAGGATAGAATCAAAATCATATGAAGTGTTAGTATCACTTTTATACTGCTTTGATAAACCCACATTTAGAATACTTAGTAGTTTTGGTCAGCATGGTATAAAAAGATGTTAAGGCTCTAGAAAGAGAGAAACAAAGATAATTAAGGGCTAAAACATATGAAGAATGGTTGCAAGGACTTGGTATGTAGTTTTGTTAGACTTAGTCTAACAAAAAGAAGGACTAGGGATGATATGAATCGCTTACAAAGAGCATCAACCTATCTCCAAAGCACCTGCAATAGGAGAAAAAGAAATGAATAGAAACTTCTCAAGAAGAGATCCAAGCTAAAACTAAGAAGAAATTTCCTGACAGTGAGAAAAATTAATCAGTGGAAGGGGCTTGTAGTATTCCTCCACTTACGACCCACTTACCCTGCCTGACTGCCAGCAATAGCCAAGCCGCGTCTGATTGGCTAAGACACGGCTTGGCTGAGCGCAGGCTGTTTGCCTTGTCTGATTGGTTACCCTGCTTGACAGCTCCATATAAATAACTGTCAAGCAGGGAAAGCTTTGCTTCTCTCCTTCATTTGCTGTTATTGCCTGTTACAATTAAACGTTCCAATTTACCTCAGCGGTGTCAAGCCTCCTACTTGCCCACACTTTAACAGGGCTTGCCTTCAGAAGTTGTAAGTGCTCCATCTCTGGAGGTTTTTAAGAAGAGATTGGGCACCATTTGTATGGGATGGTATAGTTTCCTTCTTGAGCACAGGGTTGAACTAGAATACTTCCAAGGTCCTTTCCAACTCTGTTATTCTGTTAATCATATTCATTCATTTATTTATTTATTTATTTTATTTATTTTCCTCCCATCATATTTCAAAGAGACTCTGGGAGCCTTACAACATTAAAAGCATTAACATCATAATAGACATATTTCTAAAGTGATAAAAATGGAATTACAGTCAAAGATAACATTTTGGTTAAAAGATGGGGAGGAAGGGAGCAGGATGCCTGGGAGAGGGAGGTGGGATGCCTCTTAATTCAACAACCACATGCAGTCTAATGTTCCCCCACTGGGGCCACAAGTTATCTGGCACAGCCAGTTATTTGGCCCTTTTAGAAGGTCAAAAGGATGAGAGTCAATCTCACCTCAGAGGATAAGATATTTCAAAGGGCAGGAACCACAACAAAGAAAGATCTTTTCTTGGATCCTGCCAGTCTAATGACTGATAGGACCTGTAGCATGCCTCTTCTGCTGGCCCAGCTGGAGTAAGTCAGTGCATTGGGGTGAGACATTTCCTCAAATAATCTGGATCCATGTCATGCTGAATTTTAAAGGTAATAACTAATACTATGAATTGTATCTGGAAGCAACCCACCATCTAGTGCAGCTTGCAGAGCAATGGTGTAATAATGTCCACCCTAGGACTATCAAGAACTGCCTGCTCTGCCACACTCTGCACCAGTTGAAGCTTTTGAATGTTCTTCAAGAGTAGCCCCATGTACACCTCATTGCAGTAGTCCAAAAGTGAGATAACCAGGGTTGAATGACGAAGCCCAAGGACTTCTGATTCCAGAACGGCCACAACTGACGCACAACACAAAGTTGTACAAAGATTATCCTAGCATGACTGACACCTGCTTTTTCAGCAGGAGTCGCAAATCCAGGACAGCCCCAAAGGGTCAGTCTGCCATAGTGTAAAATGATTAAGATTTATCAATACTGCCATCTAGAACTAAGGTAGTTGAAGTCCCAGAACAAAATTAGAAATAACCCAGAACAAAGTGTTACGGCATTTTGTTTTTAGCTTTTAATGAAAAATATTTTAAATTATATTTATTTGTTTTAGTTTATTTATTTGTTTTTTTAAAAAATCTTTAAAAAAAATCAAGAATCATGTTTGATTATCAGACCAAAAGAAAACCTGTCATTGCACTTACAAGTTTGAATTATTTTCAGATTTGTCACAGATTCTGGGGAAAAGTGTGCACATTTCCTGTGAGAGCAGAATTAGTAATCCCTGAACTGTGCTTGAAAGAATTATATATTAAAGAATAGGAAAGAAAAAGAAAGTCAGTGCAGAGATATTTGATTTGTATGCATTGCCACATTTTACAGCCAGGGGGCAATAGTGTTTCAGGAATGAATGTCACAATGGAACTTAGTTCCAGAAATATTATATCCTAGCAACTGCATAGAAACCAACCTGTATTTATCTAAGTAATAAATGGATTACACAGTGACATATGTGTTATTAAAGCATTTCCTTGCCAGATTTTCATGGGCTTTATTCCAGCATAAATGGGACCATTCCAGCAACAGATCAAGTATTTGTTTTTTCAGAAAAAAGATAAGTCTAGATTACAATACTAATGCATCATCAGTCTTGTTCTGTGTGAATTCTATTTTCCACAGCGTAATCACTTTTAATACAATTTTCCTGACATCCATTTCGGAAGCATTTTTTTTTCATCATTTAACTGCATTACAGAGTTTGGAGAAGTGCTGAATAAATGGATAACTGTGATCCAGAGGAAAACAGTAACTCTGTGGGTACAATTAGGTTGGTTTACATTAAAACACAACTTGAACATATTTCTTCCCCTCTCTATCCACACTCCATCAGTGTTCTTTGACAAGAAAGAAAGTTTCAATTTTAATTTAATAATTAGGTAAAACAATTTTCAAGTAAAACAATAGGATGCATGGTGATCCTAACAAATTTTAAGACCGAAGTCCCAGTAATCCCAGGAGGAGGAGAGAAAAAAAAAACAGATGTCATCTACAACATTCAGTGTAAGGACTGTATCAGCCACTATGCAGAACAGATAGCAGAGAATTAGCAGAGCATGGACACCAACTAGCAGCCAGAATACAGTGAAAACTCCTTCATCTCACTGCAAATGGCATACTGAATCACAATTTCAGATAGGAAACTGAAAGTCCTACACCAAGCAAATCCAAAATGCCAAGGAATTAGACACATGGAAATAAACAATATTTACACACTGTTCAGAAGAGGCAATAAAAAACTAAGAAGGAAACAAAAAAAATACACCCTTTTCAGCATAAACGCACAGATAAACTGGAATTATATTAGATGGATAAAGAATCAACCAGAAAATGATATCCTAATCAATGAACTACCAAGCAGAAAACCATACCCCACTAACACTGACAGAATGGGAGGGGGAGCAAACCCCACACTCAAAGGCAGTGATGATGTTATCTATTGGAGTAAAGAAACATTTGCAAGCAAACAAGAACCGAGGACTCTGCAGTTCCAGTTCAACCCTGAGCTACTTAAATTCTCAAATCTTAGAATTTCATTAAAGCCTAATCTTACATTTGGATATAGATTGTCCGCTTTATCGCTTTAAAATGCATATCTGTGTGACCGGTGGTGGGATTCATTTTTTTTTTTACTACTGGTTCTATGGGCGTGGCTTTGTGGCTTTGGGGACCTGGTGTAGCTTTGAGGGTGTGGCTTTGTGGGCATGACAGGGAAAGGATACTGCAAAATTCCCATTCCTTCTCCACTCCTTGGAGAAGGTTACTGCAAAATCCCCATTCTCTCCCACTCCACTAACTTGCTTTCCGGCTCCGTTCTCTTGTTCGGGGTAACAAAAGAAGATCAGCTGGCAATCAGCGGGGGCGGGGCCAGCCTATTTGCCAGTTCTCCAAATTTCCAGAACCAGTTCTCCAGAACCTGTTAGAACTGGCTGAATACAATCTCTGTGTGTGACGTATTATGGATGCTTGGATTAAAAATTGGAAAAACATGGAAAACTATATGCACACTCCTAAACAAACTTACCAGATTCAGTTTATGGTCAGTCACGTATTCACTCAACCAGAGCCTACTGAGACTCATGGATCTTGTAAGCATCCCATACTCTCTACTTGGGTTTTTCAGATAGGTGCAGGTTGAGCAATCAAAACACATAATCCTGATCAACAACTAAGATATACTGTAATTAGATATTAATTAACTGAACACTGAGGCATAATGTTCTTCTTCTTAATTTGTTCCTTACTTTCTTCTTCTGATTCATGTATTCCTTGCTAATTGCTTTGCAACTTCTTCTTCAAGCTCCTAGCAGAAGCTCCATTCCACCTCTCCATGTTTTCTCCTAAATTTCTCAGCTTTCACCCCATTTGCGCATACTCACTCTGTCTCTAGTTGTCCACTAATTCTTATTTCTGTAACTTCCCCCTTTTTCACCTGTTTTATTTTCTCCTCCACATTCTTTACTTTCCTCTCCACATTCTTTACTTTCCTCCCCACATTTCCAACAATATCCCTCAGATTCCATACATCTGTTTCTAAAGTGACTAAATTTAATGGGTAAGCTGCATCAAGCCAAGGTATCTTGGAGCATTGCAGTCCACCCAGCACTCCAAACAAGCATTGGCAGTCACTTATTTCACTGGACAACATTTTTTTTCAAAAGTTTTTTCTTCCTGAAATACTTTTGATGATTATAATAGACCCCTTCAAACTAAACATCACTATAATTTCAGAATCTTGAAAAATGTGAAATCAATGTTAATGTCTATAATGTATTTATTTGCATAATGTTTCGGACTTGCTGCTTGAGTTAAACAGGACCAAAAATATTTTGCTGCTGATTTTTGTGTCTTAGTGTCTGATGAATCTCGCTGCAGTATCCAACAATTAGCCAGCAGTGAGAGATCCAGTTGGTCTGATACCCTTTTTCCATTGTGCCAATGTCCTTGTAAAAACTTTCATCACGTTTGTCAGTAATTGCACCTAGATTTTCAGGAAAAAAGTCCAAGTGTGAGCCTTCATTGATGTTCCACTTCATGATCTTGCATGCAGTAAGAAGTTTCTCAACTAGCTAAAAGTAGTTTGGTGCTCTGTAGTTGCCAAGAAAATTTTCAACGACATTTTGGGATTATGCATGACTTAATGTCCTGTGTCCAATAAAACTCCACCATGACTTTGAATCCTAATTTGGTTTAGTTCTACATTTTGGATTATTCTTAGAGGATGTTACATATACAGTGTACAGAGTATATATACACTGTGTGTGTGTGTGCGTGCATGTGTGTAAGAGAGAGAGAGACTCTTTATCATATGTGTGTGTGTGTGTGTGTGTGTATATATATATATATGTGTACATACATACAACATACATACATACATACATACATACATACATACATACATACATATATATATATATATTCGTAGATTTTCACAGGTATAGGTATGCTGGCCTTGTTGTATTCGGGTCTTTTCCCCTTGTAAGCTCAATCTTACATGGGAAAAGACCCGAATACAACAAGAATACAACAAAACCATATATATGTTTTCGTAGATTTTCACGGGTACAGGTATGGAGGTTTTGGTGTATTCGGGTCTTTTCCCGTGTAAGATTGAGGGTATCTTGGCAACGTTTTGACGAAGTCCCACTCGTCATCCTCAGGCTGGTGTCTTCGGCCTCGTGCTTGTGTGAGCAAAGCGAGATCAGAACTGGTGTGGGTGTGTGTGGAGTGTTGGCTTTGTTGCTGCAAGCAGATTGGTTGGCTGTGTTGTAACATCTTGATTAGTTGATAGAGTTGATGTTTGCAGATTAGTCAGCTGTTTCGTAACTTCCTGAGGTACTGGCTGTGTGCCCATTGTTTTTTTTTTTGTGGGTAATGGGCTGTGTGATGACCTCCTGAGCTCTATTGTAGTAATATCCTGAGTCCTGTGCTGCAACCTCCTGGGGGGTTGGCTGCATTGTAACATCCTGAGCCTTTGTGTTGTAACCTCCTGAGTTCTGTGATGTAATGTTCTGAGCAGATGGCTGAGGTGTAACATCCTGGGTTTTGGTTTGGCTCCAAGTTTGCGGTCTAGCCATGTGTTCATGGCATGTGTCAGTTTTCTTTGTGTGGGGGTCAGACGGGGATGCAGCAGTTGGTGATGCCGCCGTGGTTTGGCTTCTGGATGGTGGTTGCATTTCGTCTATGGGAGGGTTTGGGTTTGAGTCTGGTGAGAGTGATTGGTGGTGACGTCCTGTGTTGTTCTGGGTCCGGTGTCGGTTTTCGTGGTTGGGACTTGTTTGTTGACTAGGGCTAGTTTTTAGATGTCTGGTAGGCGGGAGGTATCGTCAGTTTATTCATGTAGTGGGGGTGTTTCTCTATTTCTATGGCTTCCATAATTATTCTTTTGTTGAAATGTTCAGTTTTGGAGATTAATTTGGTTAATTATGAAACCTCGGCTTCGAAAGAAACGTTAGGAGGAGGAGGAGGAGCTTCCGGGGAATGGCAGCTGACTTCTGAGCTCCGAAAATGCTCCGGAGCTCTTTGACAAAGGAGGGGTTGCTGCCGGCCCTTTTTCCACCTTTTGGGCCTCAATGACCACCCTGGTTTTCTTTGAGACCTAATTTGGTCCGTCAGGATGGCAAATAGCCAGAGGGAGATTAAGAAAGCACTGGCTGACATGGGGATTGCAGTTGGAATTGGAGACCGATTATGGCGGCGGCCACCGGAGGGCAGCGCGAGGACGGAGAGAGGCCCGTGACGCAGGATGCCGACGGAAGGCCTCCGAGAGGGCCGTAAGTCGGCTGGAACGGCGCCCAGACCAGGAGGGGAGGCAGGTTGAAGCCAGGACTAGCTGCTGGAAGCTGTGCTGTGTGCTGGAACCAGGCAGAAAGGGGAAGGGGGGCAGAACAGGGCTTCTGCATTAGGGGCAGAACAGGGCCTGTCCTGGAGACAGGCAGGAGCCCCCCCCCCACCTGGCAGACTAAGATCTATTGCCCCCCCCCCACCTGGCAGACAAAGATCTATTGTCCTTTTGCAAACTACCTGCCATGGCTTGTGCCCAGGTGCCCCTGATGACTATAATCTGCCCGTTTAACATCTGGTATCCTGCTGACTTCCTGCTATTTATGACTTATGGCATTTCACCTGCCGGGCTACTCCTACTACCTCTCCCCCTCTCACCCTCGCCATCTGCTATTTTATAACAACTAGCTACTACAAACTATCTGCCCTCTTCCGCCCATAATGGACCGCACCCAGGCCTCCATCTATTTATTTACCATCCATCTTCCAACCAATCACCTGGCCAACATAAGATCTTCCCACCTAGTTGTGATCGTGGACATTTCTTTCCTCCCATTAGATCCTGGCTTATTGATTTTAACATCAACAGCACCCTGACTTTGTCATAGCTTTTTACCATTACGTATTCGAGGTCAGACTTGCTCCAGCTGCGGGAATCCCCCCTCTTGCAGGCATGGCCCTTTGCCCCCTCCGGGGCCCACCTTGATGACGGGTTTGTGAACCCAGAGAGGTGGAGGAAGCGCAAACTTAGGGGTTTTTTAATGAAATGTTTTTTATCCTTTTTAGGGGGCTCCAGGGTGGGGGGGCGGGGGCGGGTGGGTCAGATCAGGAGCGATGTGAGAGCCGGGCCTCCAGGTGTGGTCGCGAGCAGAAGGAGCGGAAGGGAGGAGGAGGGGGAGGATATCATTCCTATACATGGCTCTTTAATTCCAACGGTCGCAGGGAGGGGCAGATACGAGGACAGATTAAGAACTTATAGTCGGTTGGGAGACCGTGGTTGCTGGTTACACCCGGTCGCTTGTACCAATCCCCGCGGTCTAGGTGGTCAAGAGTTACAGACCCAGGGCCTGAGGCTGTTGTTATGCAATGCGAGGTCCGTTGTTAACAAGGCCCCCCTCATTCACGATCTAATTTTAGAGGGGAGCCGGACCTTGCGGGAATAACGGAGACCTGGTTGGGCCACAAGGGAGATCTTCCCCTCGTGGAAATGTGCCCACCAGGCTACCGAGCATTTCACCAGCCCCGGGCCCAGGGAAGGGGCGGTGGGGTGGCAGTAATTATTCGGGAGGACTTAGAGCCGAGGGAGTCTACTGTGCCACAGACGTCCGGATGTGAATCCCTTGTCGTGAAATGGGGCCCTGGGAGACAGTTGGGCCTGCTGATAGTACACCTGGCTCCTCGCTATACATCAGCGGCCCTGCCTGAACTCCTCGAGCTGATCGCATCGGTGGCGGTCGAGACCCCCAAACTTTTAGTGATGGGGGATTTTAACCTGCCATCGATGGGAGAAGCATCAGAGGGGGTTCGGGAGTTCATGGCTTCCATGACAGCCATGGACCTGACTCAATTGGTTCAGGGCCCGACACACGAGGGAGGACACACTCTGGACCTCGTTTTTGTCTCTGGCCAGTGGTTGAGTGATCTGGGAGGAGGGGACTTAACCATCACTCCCCTGTCATGGTCAGATCACTCACTCCTTCGTCTTGACTTCCCTGGTGCTACCTCCCACTGCGGGGAGGTGGAACCGGAAAGCACTAGATGGTTCCGCCCCAGGCGCCTGATGGAACCAGATAGGTTCCAGACGGAGCTTGGGCCACCTCCTGTAACCTTGACCCGCCCCCGGGTAGAGGACCTGGTGGTCGCGTGGAATAATGCGACTACCGGGGCCTTGAACCGGGTGGCGCCTTTGCGGCCTCTCCGGCGGCAACGATCCACCCTGGCCCCTTGGTTTACCGAGGAGCTGAGGGTGATGAAATGCCGCAAGAGACGTCTAGAGAGTCGTTGGAGATCCTCTCGTTCCGAACTTGATCGAACACAGGCACGAGCCCATTTAAGGACGTACCTTGTGGCATTGAGAGTGGCCAAACGCCAATATTGTTGCCACTCTCATTGCATCCGCAGAGAACCGCCCTGCCGCCCTGTTTCGGATGTCCCGCTCCCTCTTGTTTCAGAGGCCGCGGGAGGCCCCTCTACAGGGCAGAGCAGAGGAATTTGGGAAATATCTGCAGGATAAAATCGCTCAAATCCGGAAGGATTGGGTCCCTGTTAGTGGTCCAATGGAGACGTCCGTGGCGAGTCTTGAGGAATCGACCTGGGAGGAGTTTGACTTGGTTGCCATCGAGGATTTGGACAGAATGCGTGGACGACTGCGACCCACCACATGTTTATTGGACCCGTGCCCCTCCTGGCTTGTACTGGCATCCTGGGAGGTTACACGAGACTGGCTCCTGGACCTAGTGAACGCTTCGCTGAGCGAGGGGTCTCTCCCGGCCGCCTTGAAAGAGGCGGTGGTGAGACCCTTGCTCAAGAAGCCTTCCCTGGATCCTTTGGAGCTGGCCAATTATCGTCCTGTCTCTAACCTTCCCTTTTTGGCGAAGGTTGTAGAGAGTGTGGTGGCCTACCAGTTTCCACGGCATCTGGAGGAAAATGATTATCTAGACCCGCGCCAGTCCGGCTTCCTCCCCGGTCACAGCACGGAGACGGCCTTGGTCGCGTTGGTGGATGATCTCTGGAGGGCCAGAGATAGAGGTTGTTCCTCTATCCTGGTCCTATTAGACCTCTCGGCGGCTTTTGATACCATCGACCATGGTATCCTGCTGCGCCGGCTGGAGGGGTTGGGGGTCCGGGGCACCGTTTTGCGGTGGTTCGGCTCCTACCTTTCTGGCCGGACGCAGCGTGTGTTGGCAGGGGAGGAGAGGTCGACCCTACGCCCCCTTACTTGTGGGGTGCCACAGGGGTCGGTCCTCTCGCCACTCCTGTTCAACACATATATGAAGCCGCTGGGTGAGATCATCCGTGGTTTCGGGGTGGGATACCATCTGTACACTGATGATACTCAGCTGTACTTTTCCACCCCGAACCACCCCAACGAGGCCATCGAAGTGATGTCCCGGTGTGTGGAAGCCGTACGGATCTGGATGGATGACAACCGACTCAAACTCAACCCCTCCAAGACGGACTGGCTGTGGGTACCGGCTCCCTGGTTCAGCCAATTAATTCCATCATTGGCCATTGGGGGCATTCAACTTGCCCCCGTGGAGCGGGCGCGCAATTTGGGCGTCCTCCTGGATGCCCGGCTGTCCATGGATGACCATGTGACAGCCGTGGCAAGGGGGGCGTTCCGCCAGGTTCGCCTGGTGCGCCAATTGCGCCCCCTACTGGACAGGGACGCCTTACCCACAGTCACTCATGCGCTGGTGACGTCTCGCTTGGACTACTGTAACGTTCTCTACATGGGGCTTCCCTTGAAATGCACCCGGAGGCTACAGTTGGTCCAGAACGCAGCCGCGCGGGTAATTATGGGGAGTACTAGGTACTCCCATGTGACACCGTTCCTGCGCGAGCTGCACTGGCTTCCTATGGTCTATCGGGTGCGTTTCAAGGTTTTGATAACAATCTTTAAAGCGCTCCATGGCTCAGGTCCTAGTTACTTGCGGGATCGTATTCTGCCCCATACATCCCTGCGACCAATCCGCTCGCACAGAGAGGGCCTCCTCCAGGTGCCGTCTACCAGACAGTGTCGAGGGGCGGCGCCTAGGAGTAGAGCCTTCTCTGTGGCGGGCCCAGCCCTGTGGAATGACCTCCCTCTGGATATTAGGAATACCTCTGACCTCCGCTCCTTTCGTGTAAATCTCAAGACCCAGCTTTTTCAAGTTGCTGGCCTGGCTCAACTTTGATCCAACTATATCGCTCCTGACGGGTTTTTTATTTGGGGTATTTTAATTGCATTCAATTTATTTAGGGGTTTTTAAACATTGTGTTTTTACTTGTTTTTATCTATCAGTTTACCTCCTCCTTGTATATGTCGTGTATATGTCTTGGTATATGTTTTGTTATATGTATGTCGATATATTTATTTCCTATGTTTTGTTGTACGCCGCCCCGAGTCCTTCGGGAGAGGGTGCGGCTAAGAAATAAATATTTCTTATTATTATTATTATTATTCTTTCAAAATCAATTTCATGTCCTGTTGCTTTAAGGTGATGGAACAGGGAGGAAGTTTTTTCTTCTATTCTGACTGCATTCTTATGTTCTGCGATGCGATCCTCTATCTCTCAGTATCAGTGACTTGCGGTGAGATTTATGGCTGGTGAGGCACTGACATCATCACAATCTTTTTATTAAAATGCCTTTGTAATACAGGGGGTTTTAATAAAAGGAT